>NC_064644.1:329910192-330251667 GCF_023864345.2 Schistocerca serialis cubense | reverse complement strand
ACACATGGAATAACATATCTGAAACCTAAAGATCAAGCAGACACAGCGAACCCAGCTAAATATCGCCCCATAACATGCCTACCAACAATATACAAAATATTTACTTGAGTCATTAAACAGAAATTAATGACACATACAACACAGAACAAAATTGTAAATGAAGAACAAAAAGGCTGTTGCAAAGGAGCACGAGGATGTAAAGAGCAACTGATAATAGATGCAGAGGTGACATATCAAGCTAAAACTAAACAAAGGTCGCTACACTACGCATACATTGATTACCAAAAAGCTTTCGAATGTGTACCCCACTCATGGTTACTACAAATATTGGAAATATACAAAGTAGATCCTAAATTGATACAGTTCCTAAACATAGTAATGAAAAATTGGAAAACCACACTTAATATCCAAACAAATTCAAATAATATCACATCACAGCCAATACAGATTAAGCGTGGAATATACCAAGGAGACTCATTAAGTCCTTTCTGGTTCTGCCTTGCTCTGAACCCACTATCCAACATGCTAAATAATACAAATTATGGATACAATATTACTGGAACATACCATGGATGATCTAAAACTACTGGCAGCAACAAATCAACAACTCAACCAATTACTAAAGATAACAGAAGGATTCAGCAATGATATAAGTATGGCTTTTGGAACAGACAAATGTAAGAAAAATAGCATAGTCAAGGGAAAACATACTAAACAAGAAGATTACATATTGGATAACCACAGCGACTGCATAGAAGCGATGGAAAAATCGGATGCCTATAAATATCTAGGATACAGACAAAAAATAGGAATAGATAATACAAATATCAAAGAAGAACTAAAAGAAAAATATAGACAAAGACTAACAAAAATACTGAAAACAGAATTGACAGCAAGAAACAAGACAAAAGCTATAAATACCTATGCCATACCAATATTGACCTACTCATTTGGAGTAGTGAAATGGAGTAACACAGACCTAGAAGCACTCAATACACTTACACGATCACAATGCCACAAATATAGAATACATCACATACATTCAGCAACAGAAAGATTCACATTAAGCAGAAAGGAAGGAGGAAGGGGATTTATCGACATAAAAAAACCTACATTATGGCCAGGTAGACAATTTAAGAAAATTCTTTCTAGAACGAGCAGAAACTAGCAAAATACACAAGGCAATCACTCATATAAATACATCGGCTACACCACTGCAATTTCATAACCACTTCTACAACCCTTTAGATCACATAACATCAACAGACATGAAGAAAGTAAATTGGAAAAAGAAAACACTACATGGCAAGCACCCGTATCATCTAACACAGCCACACATCGATCAAGACGCATCCAACACAAGGCTAAGAAAAGGCAATATATACAGTGGGACAGAAGGATTCATGATTGCAATACAGGATCAAACAATAAACACCTGGTATTACAGCAAGCATATTATTAAAGATCCCAATTCCACAACGGATAAATGCAGACTTTGTAAACAACAAATAGAAACAGTAGATCACATCACAAGCGGATGTACAATACTAGCAAATACAGAATACCCCAGAAGACATGACAATGTCGCAAAAATAATACATCAACAGCTTGCCTTACAACATAAACTTTTAAAACAACACGTTCCTACATACAAGTATACACCACAAAATGTACTGGAGAATGATGAATACAAATTATACTGGAACAGAACCATTATAACAGATAAAACAACGCCACATAACAAACCTGACATCATACTCACCAATAAAAAGAAGAAATTAACACAACTAATCGAAATATCCATTCCCAATACAACAAATATACAAAAGAAAACAGGAGAAAAAATTGAAAAATACATCCAACTGGCTGAGGAAGTCAAAGACATGTGGCATCAGGATAAAGTTGACATCATACCAATTATACTATCAACTACAGGAGTCATACCACACAATATCCACCAGTACATCAATGCAATACAGCTACATCCAAACATATACATACAGCTACTGAAATCCGTAATTATTGATACATGTTCAATTACCCGAAAGTTCTTAAAGGCAATATAACACATACCGTACAGTTAAAAGGAAGTGACGCTTTATCAAGGTCCGCGTCACTCCATTTTTAACCGGACTTAACGTCTGAGAAAGTGAAGATAATAATAATAATAATAATAATAATAATAAATCATAACAGTTAAATATACAATATTATCAAGATATATTTATGGTACGTCTTACATATCCATGTAAAAAGTCTTTGTTGCTTCATTACTGTCACCAAAATATAGGTATAATTCATATGACAGTTGTTTGTTTCATGTAGCATATCTCTTTTGTGTCACTGTTTAAAAACTCATCAAGTGAGTAATATGGCGTACATTTGAGCCACATTTCTATTGTTTGCTTAAAGTCATTCATCGGTAGTTCGCTCACAGCCTTTGGGAGTTTGTTATAAAATTTCAAGCTAAGGTGTTTATGGCTCTTTTGTGTTAATGTCAGCATTGTGTATGGGAGGTCTATGTTACTATTATTTCGAGTATTAAGAACATGCACTTCAGGTCTTAAAGTTCTTTACGTTCTCTTTATCATATATTAAACAATTATAAATGTATATACTACGTAGTGCCATTATCTTTAGTTCTATAAAATGATTTTTGCAACTTTGTCTTGGTGCTAGTCCTAAAATGCACCTGACTGCTTTCTTCTGCCACTTGAAGATGGTACTTGAACCCACTGAGTTGCCCCAAAGAAGAACCCCATATTGCAGTTGTGAATGGAAGAAAGCAAAGTATATGGAGATTTTTACTGATAACATGTCTCAGCTTGTGTAATAGAAAGAGAGTTCGAGCACGTTTGCCACTTAGATAATTTGCGTGTCTGTGCCATGTAATGTTTTGATCTACATGTAAACCTAGTAACTTGACATTTTTTGTATTCTGTTTAATTGGTTTCAGGGTGAAGTAAATTTCTTTGGCTTTCAATTTGTTTATTGATAAGAGGTTGGCTCTGCACCAGCCACTGCTCATTTCAGTTACTACTTTGTTGTCTTCTATGACATCTTGCATACTTTCTCCATCTGTTATTAGTGTCATATCATCAGCATACAGTACATTGTTGCAAGGCATATAATTTGAGAAGTCATTGATGTAAACAATGATCAGGAAAGGGCCAAGCACTGAGCCTTGCGGAATTCCTCTCTTTACTTCCATGGGTTTTGACTTTTGATAGTTTGTTTCTACTAATTGTACCCTATTGCTTAAGTATGATCGAAAAAATTGTAATGGTTTATCTACAATACCATAATGTTCTAGTTTTTTATCGTTATTTCATGTGTGACTGAGTCGAATGCCTTTGTTGAATCTAACAGTGTAGAACAAGTGAGTTTCTTGTTTTCATGTCCTTCGTATATATTACTAAGGAGACATGCAACTGCTTTGGTTGTCGATAGTTCAGATCAAAGCCAAACTGGTTCTTACTTAATAATTTATTACTTTCAAAATAATAGTAAATTTGCATATGTATGCAGTTTTCTATTACTTTTGATATAATGGAAACTATTGATATAGGTCTGTAATTGTTTGACATTTTTCTGTCACCTTTCTTATAGACTGGGAGTGTAACTGTCAATTTCAGACATTCAGGGGATATTCCTTCTTCAAGTATGCAATTCGTCAGATATGTTAGTGGCATTAAGATTGCAGTGGCTATGTGTTTAACAATACCGTTACTAAGCATGTAATAGTCCTCTGTTTTTGAGTTTTTAAGTTTCTTTATAGGTTTGATAATGTGGCTGGAGGTGATTTTTGGCCAAGAGAATTTCTTGGTTGCAGGTGCTGTAAACATAAGAAGGGTTACAGCAGCTGAAATATTATCAGAATTATTTTTACCAAAAGAAGAAGAAGAAGAAGAAGAAGAATGAGAGCTGGCACAATTTATAAAATATTTGTTAAGGATGTTGCAATCTATAGGCACTATGGCTTCCTGTTTGCTCATATTGATTTCACTTTTTATTATATTCCAAGCTGCTTGTCCGGCATTTTTGAGCCTACAATATATTCATCATTTACTTTACATTTAGCTTATTTTAATTCATATTTGTACAACTTCTTAAGGGTCATGTAGTGTTTCCTGGCGTCCTCATTTTTATCACTATTATTTTTTAGTATAAGTAACAGTGTCCTCATTTGCTTGAGCTCTGCAGTGTACACTTGGTAGAGTGCTGAGGATTTGTTTCTGTTGTTAGGGGTGCATCTTTTTGTGATAAGTGGACAGTGACTATCTACTGCATTTTTAATGAGATGTAAAAACATAGAGAAACATTCATCAAGATTTTTTATATTGTGTAGTGTATTTGGCCAATCTACCACCTTCAGTTCATGTTTCAATTGTACAATATTGCTCTCTTTTAGCATTCTGAAAGTGACTAACTGTTTAGTTCTCTCTGGGTTCATACTGCCTATTCTGACCCATATCCCATCATGATCAGATAACTATAACCTAATTACATCATGCTTTAGTTGAACCTGGTTTACATTACTAATTACATTGTCAAGGCATGCATCTAGTCTAGTAGCTCTGTCATTTATACAGTAGCAGTTTAGTGCCTTTAGGCTGTTAACCATGTCATTTACATTTTTTCTACTTTTCCTTATATCTACACTGAAGCAGCCTGCAATACAAATTCTGTGATTTTTGTGTTTAGTGAATAATTTGATTAGTGAATTTAGTTTATCTATAAGAACATCCTCATCAGAGGCTGGTGTTCGGTACACAGAAGCAATGATATTTTTTTGGGTATGCAGTACTATGGCTGCTACTTCAAATACACCTTCAATGCAATGTTTGTGTAGGTCTATCACTGAATACTGCAGAGTTAAGTTTTCCTTGATGTAGATTGCAACTCCATCATGTGCAATATTTGTTCTACAATATTTTCTGGCTAATATGTAGCCATAAAGTACACACAAATCTATTTCTGAGTCATGCAACCAATGCTCATTAATGCACAGTATGCTACAGTTAATTTTGTGTGCTAAGTACTGTAACTCATTAACCTTATGTCTTAGGGATTGTACATTAACATGAAATAACATTAAATCATTGTTGTTACTGGGAGGAATACTTGTTTTTTCTGTTGCATTATCTTTACTGTCCCTTGCAAACTGTTGTGACCAAATCCAACTTGTCTTAGAATTGCTCACTACTGGGAGTTTCCCTGCACCATGTCTTTGAACTGAAGCCTATAAATTGTTTTATTATCAGAGCTTAATTTTTGTCTTACAATCCCAAGTTTTTTTTTGCTTAGAAGTGACTTACCTAAGCCATTTAGATGCTGACCATGGATCGTATGACAAGCTCTGTTACAGTGACATGGTTTACTAAGAGGCACAATTGTGGTGTGGCAGCAGTCTGAAGTATTATTCATGTCAATCGCTGTTACATTTTTGAAATGTTTACATACTGAATCATTGAGGTTATTTGCTTTTTTACTTTCGTTGTTCACATATGATTGTTCTATTAGATCATAATGGTGAGGTATTTTAGCCACTATTATATTGGTATGTATTAGCTTACGCAGTGAATCTTTCAGTGCTTTTGTTGCTGCAACTGTTTCATTGTGATACACATCATTAGCACCTCCTATAATTACTGCATAGTCGTTTGATGATAGATTCTTGCATTCTTCTTCAACACTGTCAACAACTTGGCTTAATCTTTCATTTGGTTTTACTAGTCCCTGAATTTTGAACCTTCCTGCTGCATCATCTGTTTTCAGTTTTATAGCTAACCCTCTTCCAAAACTGTCTGAAAAAACTTTTAGGTTATTATTGCGTTTATTTTTTCGTAGTACCTTTGTGTTCGTTTGATGAGATTGTTTTATCACAGTTTTGTTTGAGGTATGTCATCTTTGGACTGTCACTTTATGATTACTGTCATTGTTTACATGAGTTAGAGCTGAGTATCTATTCTCATGTTCGGGGATTGTACAAAGATTAAGATAACTACTCACTTTTGTGTTGTTCATTACCTTACGGGTCACTCGAGGCATAATCCATCCCGTGCTGCTTTTCTGAAAATGTGTTTGCCCTGTGGACTGCGACGGTGTTTCGTTATTTAGCGTGTCATTGTTGTTGTTAATTCTCTGCCTGTAGACTTATAGCATTAGATCTTGTCCTACATTTCTCATATTTCCAGTTTGTCAACAATTTCATGTCTTCTATAAGAGATGGATCAACTTTTCCACATCTACAGTGAAATAGTAGACTGCATTCGTTGCACTTCACACCACTTTTCACATTTTTCTTGCATCTTTTACAACGAGACGAAATTTCATGACTTGAAACCTGGGTGCAAGGATCTAGTCTTTTATCAGTGCAAGTTGTACTACGATTTTCTGTTATCATATACGAAAGTTCATCACATTTGTATTTTAATATATGTATTTTTTCTATTAACGCCATAATAATTTCATTTTTACAGTTCTTTTTAAGTTCACTATTCAATTCATTTTGATCACATTTTGCACATAACCATATTTTCCATTTTGAAGTCGCATTTGCACATTGAAAATGAAATATTGTTTTACATTTCACACATGTTATTCCTTTGTGAGCTCGCTTTTCACAGTAGAAATAACTGGAATCGAGAAATACGTTCATATCACTGTTGTAGGACGTGGTTGCTATGCAGGCAATGTTTTTACAGCGTTTTTCTATGTCCTCAGTCTTTATTTCGGTTGTTTTTCCGGCAATATGAAACACCAAGCACATATTATTAAGGTAAACACTGAATTGTTTGCACTTTTCACGCATTTTCTCGCAAGTTCTTTGTTTACTAACAGGAATATCACACTGTCGATTTACTTCGGCCGCCATCTTGTATCATTATGGATGTATGTACTACGAGGTTAGTGACGTTTTAAGATAGCATTTTGTGGTTTTTTCGTTAAGAAGAAGTCTCAATTAATAACTGACCAGTTAAAAGACACAGAGACACAAGAAAACGAGCCTACTGTGTCACACTGCGCACTGTAACTTAGGACCTGATAGACGTAATGCGGTAGCCAACACCAGAAGAGGCAGAATTTTACTCTAGAATCATTCTAATTTGAGGGACACAAGTGGTAGTGGTGCTCACGCTTTTTGTTTGAATTTTGTTGGTGCGTTACACCTCGATTCGTTTGGAAGTTAGTTCTTGCTGTCACTCATACACGATAACACCTTGTAAATGTAACTGAAGAACTTCGAGGATAATAACAAGTAAAGTGCTAGTAAGTTAAAATTAGTTCAGAATCACATGAGTTTTATTTTCCCCATTGAGTATTTATTCCCTCATAGAAAATAAAATAGAAAGGATAAAATAAATAAAAAGTATGGCTGTTAATATCAGTTTTAAAGCTGGTATTCAAACAGTGATGGAGACACAATTGATACAGAGAATATCCTAATACAACAGAAGAAATTTAAATCGGTTTATTAACAATTTCATTGACATATTAAAAGAGAATAAGAGCGATGACCCCATTGAGGATGTTCTAAAATGTTTTACAATAGTAATTCCCCAGATTTTGATAAAGAAAAAAGAGAAAAATAAAGGTGTTATCTAGATAAAAGGATTTCATATTTACATGCCTAACTGAATCATTACACTGACATTGGCTCGGATTGTCAGTGTAGAAGGAAATCGTTTATTGAATACATCAATGTTTTAACTAATTTTGAATGCATACTGAGCATAAGTAATGATGAGTGTATTATTAAGTAGTCCTATTCCATTTAATGTCCCAGTACGAAGGAATGTACGCGAATTTTAAGTGCTGTAGTTACCGATCGTAGTGTGCCAGTATTCTGGCTGACTGTATGTATGACTCAGTTAAACATTTTAACGAGTGTAATGTCCATACTTCAACATGATAAATTAAACTGTTAGTTTAGTACTGAATAGATACTGTATCCTAAATACATGGGAGTAAAAGCAGTACAGTGTCAAGTGATAGCGAGCTAATGATATACAAAGTATCACCATAACAATGAATGTGTTTTGTACTCTCATTACTTTACATGACTGGGTGTGCAAAGTGTTATTGATTAAAGATTGAGATTTTCTGTGTAGTATTAAGTTTTAGCACTGTGAGTATATTATTTTTTATCATATTAATATTATATGTTAATTATTACAGTAATTGTTTAGAATATTTAAACTTACTTTTACAGTACTTGGGACAGCTTTTGAGGAGTACAGATAGATGGTTGTTGCATTCATTTGCAAGCATGTAGCAATTTTAATTTTTTTGGTTCTCTCTCTCATGCTGGCATGATAGACTAAACATTCAGACAGGGCTGGTGTCATGTTGGTTAGAATTATGGCACAGTGCAACACTGCCCACTTGATTGCTGATAAACAAATTGAAGGCTGCAAGCAGGCTGTGACAACGCCACACAAGTAGAGTTGGAGGGAGAAGTGCTAACTAGAGAGGAATGCCTCACAAGCCATGCTTCATCTGGGCTGGCATAAAAAAATTGGAATCCTTTCTACTTGGCAGTTTTTCAACTCCATAAATGTCTGAACAGTTATAATATATACACGGTTTATTACCATTGATTTTATTGTTGATTAAGATTTGAACAAAAACTGTTACATAATTGACCATTGGATAAGCATTTTTTCTTCTTACTTGTGAAACTTATTTGTAAACGCACTGACATATTCCAATTCAGACTGAGTTAACTTTCATATGCTCTGCAGAGCATCCAAAAAACTAAATTTGCATTTGCTTGTGTCTAGGGATCTCTCCAATAACAGGTGACCAAATGTTGCGATGTCGTACAAATACTTCGACATGAATTCATATGTGTTACTTGGAATGCCAAGTAACCAGTACTATCTGATTGAATCATAACTCATTTCATACAGTGCTCCATCTGTAAATCAGTGTTCTCCTTTGCTGGAACCTTCTCTCTAGGGTTTTTCTGGTTTTCACCAATACTAGGACTTTCCTTTTTTCAGAATGGCAGTGATGACAGATGGGGGTGATCCTTTAGGAACTTCCTCAAAAGACAGTCAGCATTCTTATACTAATGTAGGGGTCTGAAGTCCATTGTGACACTGCTTCTGAAGCATCAGTGCCATTCTTCCCAGGTATGATAATAAATCTTTCAAGCTTTACAAAAATAGTGAATTAGCTACCAAGAAATACAGTCAAAACTCACTCAGCACCTTTGCACTCTTTGTGGGGAAAACGTAACTCTTCCCACAATTGGAGTGTGCAATTAAGACATAAGGAATCCGTTCTGTGGCACCTTCTTGTGTATGAAATACCCAATATGCATTACTGTCAGTATGCAGGTCCATCGCAGTATTCTCGATGTATAGTGCTAGAACTGGAAGAGATGTCAGCACCTCCTTAAAGTCACAGTTGTTCATTTTCCTAATTCCACAGAAAATATAATAGCATCTCATTTCAGAACCTCTTGTAGGGTCTAATATTGATACCACCAAGGCACGTATCTCATTTTTCTTATATCATAGTACCTGTGATGACATCAGTGTCTATTTGGAATTTACATAAAATACCTATAACTATTCCTACAGAATATAAAAAGTTCCTCACAATTAGGTTCAAAAATGTTCAAATGTGTGTGAAATCTTATGGGACTTAACTGCAAAGGTCATCAGTCCCTAAGCTCACACACCTATGCCCAAGGGAGGACTTGGACCTCCACCGGGAACAGCCGCACAGCCCAGGACCGCTCGGCTAATTCTGCACAGCCACAATTAGGTGGGTGGCACCACAGTTCCTCCAATACAAGTATAGCTGCCAAACTATTTTATTTCTGTTGTATGTGAAAGCAACATCTTGAACCCTTTCTTCGCCAAGTGTGAGGGAAACTGTGTTTAGGTCGGTAGAAAAGTGCCGATTTTCTGAAGCGTCAGCTTTTCGTTTTAATGAAGAATGCCATTATGTTTAAAGGTGAAATACCGGTACACTGATTTTGAAGAATTCAGTACAGTAAATACCACTAGAAAAGGAGGAGCACATCAGGAGCTTAAGGATACAGGGTACTTATAAATGGTGGAAAAATCGAATTTTTTAAATTACTTTATTAAATTCTACAGTCTTTCCCGATTACATTGATATATACATTAAAGGGTTTCAAATGAAAAAGGCTTATATATACCAAATTTTAAAGTTATGGTCATGTATGCCACCACACCCCCTTTATTTCTGTTACATAAACTAGTATTATTTCGAAAAGAACAGTGAACTTTCTGTTTCCAGTGATTATACGTATGATACATTGTATATGTTGTTAACAGTGCAGGTTTCTAGTGCCTGTAAATCATTATCTTTGCTACTATTTACTTTTGTTTCACTGAAGCAGTTTGTTCACATGTTACTGAATGTTTGTTCCCCAAGTGCTACATATATTTGTGGAAGTACATATACTTAAGTGTGCAATTAATATGAACTATGCCACACATCAAGAAATTCAATAAAAGGAAATTCCGTGGTAACCAGTTCACAAACAAAGCAAGTCAAACAGTTGAAAGTAACCTATATATCAGCTTTTTAGGGAAAAATCTCCCACATGGAACACCTCCTGGTGATACAAGTTTTTGTGTTAACAGTGACGCTGTCTGTAGTGGATTTGTTGTTGTTGTTGATGTGGGTGTCTTATCTTCTATGATAAAGGAAGTGGCGAAATGTAAACAATGTGATGGTGTAGGCTGTCTGTAAATAACTGAACAACAAAGTAGCAGGAAGGGTTTAGCATCAAAATTAGTTTTCTGTGTAGATCCTGCAATAAATCCACCTCGTAAATGATGTCGAACACTGTGCATAATTCGTATGCTATGAATTTAAAGTTAGTGTATGCAATGTGTGCAGTAGGAAAAGGAAGAAAGGCTGCTCAAACGTTTTGTGGTTTGATGGACCTTCCTCTTCTTCCCAGTAGGTTCAGCAAGTACATAAAAATACTTCTAGGTTCCTTGACGGCTGTGTCTAAAGCATCTACGAAACATGCAATCGAAGAAACTGTAAATATTAGTTGAACCAGGGACATTGCTGTTGCTCTTGATGGGGCATGGCAACCTTGAGGATATCATTCCTTGAATGGTTTTGTAAGTGCTGGTTCCCTGGAGAAAGGAAAAATTGTTGATGTTGAGTGGTTATCTAAGTACTGCCACACCTGCCATGGTAACACTGAAGGAGATATTGAACATCAGTGGTCTAAGAATTATCGTGGTTACAATGGAGGTATAGAGTGTGATGGAGCTCTACAAATATTTCAGAAGTCGGTGCCCATCTATAACTTTAGATATACGAAGTATCTAGGTGATCGGGACTCTATAGCTTTCAATATAATTAATGAATTCAATGTTTATGGTGATACTTAGTAACAAATCTAGGTGATCGGGACTCTATAGCTTTCAATATAATTAATGAGTTCAATGTTTATGGTGATACTTAGTAACAAAACTGGAGTGTTTGGACACGTGCAAAAGAGGATGGGTGCTAGATTGAGGAAGCTATGAAGAGAAATGAAAGGGAAGTTTCTATCTGATGGAAAATCTGTCTGGCTGAGGCAGAGTGACAGAAACTGAAACAGACCTTCTTCAGAGTTATTATGGACTGGCTGTTAGACAAACTGCACCCCTGAATGATGTTACAGCAACGAGAAAAGCTGTCACTCAAAAGAGGAATTCACTAAAGAAATTAATAATTCTGACACTTGTGAAATGTAAAGTTGTCATCAGCCCGAAAGCATGTTGTGAACACCGTAGTGCCTTACCAGGGGTTGCCCTTTGGCAGGTTGGTGTGCATCAGCCACCTAGTTTCATAAGTTGTCCACAGATGACCACCCTGTTCACGGACTTTGCCCTAAAGGAGCAGATTCTTGGTGTGGTTACCAAAAAGCAAATGGAAGTGGTCAAATATACCATTACAAGCATTATCTTCCTGAGCCTGTTGTGGCGACCCATGCATGGGGGCTTAATTAACATGCAATAATTTTAATAGCTGTGTGTCCACTTACGAAGTCTCCTAACCGGTTGGCCCTGAGTAGTATTAGTACGCAATATGACTGCATAAAATAACAATAAAGAATGACAAGACATTTCCGTTAACACAATTGATTAATTAGTCCCCTGCAACTATACAAGCTACGAAACAACAAAGCACAAGTGTAACTGTTCTGTGTGTGGTAGTGTGACTCAACGTACATGTATGTGGCATGGTTCTTCATCAATACGACAAGATATTTTAAACACCATTTACAATGAACGAATCAAAAAACCAGAAATACTATAATCGTACATGGAAACCAGAATTACAAGTCTAATACATGAACATGAGCCAGATGGTTTGTTGACTGAACCTGTGACCAAAAGGCATTGTCATTAAAGAAATCTGAAATAATTTTTTTTAACTCAATATATATTGACGAAAAATACACTATGATCATTGCAACATCATCCATCTATACATGACACCAACCGAACAGCATTTACTCTCTTGCCCAACAGAACAACAACTGCTCTCGACATCCTCTCAACATCTACTGCCCATGGCAACCTCTGAACTACTACTGCTAGTGGAGGCGGCGGAATAATAATCTTTGGCACAATCTCAGGCGCTGTGACTCAGAGTAGCCATCTTTCATATGCCCCTCCTTCATGGGCTAGAGTTTGGTGGTATTTTTGCCAGCATTGTTGGTGAAAATACCACCAAATTCGCCCAAAAAACACAGACAAAAATAAAAGATGTTATTAATAAGTAAATATTACATAAGTAAATAAATTTTGGCTTTGCACTGACCCTTCAATAACCTAATATATAAAAATACAGTAAGGAATACAAATGCTTGCATACATGTAATTTTACATAATAGTTTACGCAAGTATCATTTCTCAGAGTAGTTAAACAGTTCAATAAATGGCACCAGCAATGACGAATAGGTGCAGGTAAGCGTCTCATAACATTTCATAAACAGTCTATACACAATAATTCAGTTTATACAAATATTCACTTAAAATCTTTTCAGTAGTTCAATAAACAAGTAGCACTCCTCAGAGTAGTTGACAGTTCCAACAGTAGCACCCAGCAATGGTCAACAGGTGCAAATAGCAGTCCCATAACATTTGATAAACAGTAAATACACAATAAATCAATTTACACAAATATTCACATAAAATCTTTTCAGTAGTTCAATAAACAAGTGGCACTCTGCAGAGGAGTTGACAGTTCCAACAGTAGCACCTAGCAATGGTCAACAGGTGCAAATAGCAGTCCCATAACATTTCATCAGCAATATTTGAACAGCTCCAACAGTGGTACCCAGCAATGGTCAACAGGTGCAGACAGCAACAAGTGACATTATCCCAGTAGCAGCAGTTCCATCAGTGGCACCCAGTAATGTTGAATAGGTGCAGACAGCAACAAGTAACATCATTTCAGTGGAAGCAGTTCCATCAGTGACACCTAGTAATGTTGAACAGGTGCAGACAGCAACAAGTGACATCATTTCAGTAGAAGCAGTTCCATCAGTGGCACCCAGCAATGACGAGCAAGTGCAGGTAATAGTCCATAATATTCACCAGCAATAATTACACAGTTCATCAGAGTTCCTCAGCAGATATTAAACATTTCCAAGTGGCACCCACCAATGTTGAACAAGTGCAGGTAACGGTCCATAATATTCACCAAAAATAATTACACAGTTCATTCAGAGTTCCTCAGCAGAAATTAAACATTTCCAAGTGGCACCCACCAATGTTGAACAAGTGCAGGTAACAGTCCATAATATTCACCAGCAATAATTACACAGTTCATCAGAGTTTCTCG
Source organism: Schistocerca serialis cubense (assembly GCF_023864345.2). Classification (NCBI taxonomy): domain Eukaryota; kingdom Metazoa; phylum Arthropoda; class Insecta; order Orthoptera; family Acrididae; genus Schistocerca; species Schistocerca serialis. The sequence continues at coordinate 330,237,822 of NC_064644.1, read as the reverse complement.
GCAGAAATTAAACATTTCCAAGTGGCACCCACCAATGTTAATAGGTGTAAGCACGAACAACAGTTTGAATGCACACACAATTGCTTTTACAGAATTATTATCAATGCTCTTACACTAAACATACAAATTATAATAAACACACAATTGATATCAGATAATTGTTACATTAACTATTACAAATACACAAATATCAGTAAACCTATAATATTTAAGGGTGTCAGTGCAAGTCACAACAAACAAGTAAAATAATATTTAGGAGGTAGGTCGGTACCAATTATTTGAGATTAGGAACGGAAAACACACAAAACACACTCACTCATCTTTCATCCACATATTTGTACTATTGCGTAATTGAATAGTGTTAACTGTGTAAATGCAATTCTGTCAAAATTTGATGTTCAACATGTGTATCAAGTAGTAGTGACAGCAGTGTATAATAGTCAATAATAGTTAGTCAACATCATAGTCATCATGTCAAGACCAATGTTTGCCAAGCCAAATCAAAATGTACCGTTGCTCAACAACTGTCAGTGTGCCAAGATATGCAAATACTTCCTCTCTCCAAAAAAAGTATATACTGCTTATTGATTTAACAAGGTGTGTGTGTAGACAATCTTCCTCCCACTGGAGTGTTCTAGTCTGCCATCTTCATCCTTCTTGTTCCATATAAACCAACAAAAAAATATGCTCCTCACTTACTTTACCTCCTATCCACCAAAACACCAATAATCATCAACATCACACAATCTCAATACTTCAGTAATACCTCTTCAATACGTCGATACATATAAACCTTACCACCAATATCATTTCACATCCATAACAACTCTTTTCTCTAGTCAGTCTCCTCGGACAAGTACAGATAAAATCCTAGTGGAAACTTCAGTTCATCATCCCATACAATCCAAAGAGACAGTGACCACACACAACCTCTGTGTAATCCAAAATACATTTTGGTTACCCTGTCCACCACAAAATAAAAGAAATGCATACATGACCTCTAACAGTCTTCAGTTTGAATAACTTTCAGTAAGTAGGTGCGAGTACGTAGTATGAATGATCACATATGACTTTGAATGAATAAATCGTAATATTTCACAGTGTGTACACCACTTCAAGAATCATGACAAAACAGAAGCAAACATGTGGAGTATTTCTTTGTGTCAAGTGTCACTTGCTATTTCAATTGCTCACGAAGAATGCAGTGTAACAACTGTCAATGGTCTAAAGCTAGTGTTTGTATTTCATGTCGTTAGCTTCATTTCTATTAGCATAAATTTATACAGCTTCCATAAAACCTGCAGCTCGTGTGACTTCAATGAAGTTTCTTGTACCAATATGGTTCGTAGAATTATAGCAGTTCAGTTTCTTATCTTAAAATATAAAGCACTGAGCGTAAGCAAAACATGCAATAGCGAGAAAATATACCAGTAGAGACAGAATGTCAACAAGTGGATGCAGCACAATCCCTACAACGAGGCTCTGCCAAGCGAACAATCTGTAATTAATACCATAGTGTGACCTAAACTCTATGTTCGTACACAGTATATAAGCATTCATATATACCAAATTAAAGAGTAGTTATGACAACAAAACAGAAATGTGTAAATATGCAATCCATACACACAGCAGCAAATATATATCTTACATAATAAATAGGTTATTAGCATCATATCAGCATAAGAAAATAAATGTTCATATGTAATCTCAATAAGTAAACACGAAGGCGCAAGCAGATAAATCACAAAGTATAACTTACACACATAACCATATCAGCACAACTAATCAGGTGACAATTATAATTTAAATAAATAGGCACAGCAGGCAAATAATAAAAAATATGACATCAGTGAAAAAGCAGAGCAGCCAAGCGATGCATAATATACACAAGCAACAACCCTGTTCATTAATAAAACATTGTCAAAATCAGTTAACACAAAGAATAAATCACGTAATCGCGAGCAGCAAATTATGAATAAAGTACATATCTAAGTAGAAATATGTTACCTGAAAAATAAACTCAATTAATAGTTACCTTTTCAGTTTATTACTTTCTTCTTCGAAATTACATTCTCCCTGAAATTTTCTCGATAGCAAGTCCTCTTAACGTCGGACACACACAGAATTTACCTGAAGTTCTTAAATATTTTATGCAACTGTATCCTAAAAAAACTGAAAGTTAATAACATAATTTATCAAGTCACTATAGCTTTATACTGAATTTTATCGGAGAAATTAGACTGTGTACTTGTCTACGGCTCTCAGTGCATTCGCACTGAGCGCTCGATTAGCCGTAAGTAAGCGTGACGTAGGTTGTAATTATCTGCAGTCAACGGCTACCTTGTGCGGCGCGCAGACTGACTGTCGCTTTGTGTATGTGTCGCCGCCAATACACGGCGCGGTATCCTTGTATTCCCTGCGTGTTTACGTATAACTGTTAATTTCTCAAAAGTATGTCATTCCACAAAAATTTTTACGTTCGATATATGATGTATTCCCTTAGAACGCCGTGATTTAAGAGTTTCTACATCGACAGTGTCATCATGAATAATTTTGCGAACTCTATATGGACCGTTATAAAGCACAAAAAATTTGCGACACAAGTCTTTTCCTTTGTGAGACAAACGATGAGACTTAATTAACACCTTTTGACCTACTGACAAAGTTTTTAAACGACCAGAACGTTTAGCTGATTTCTCTCTTCTAGCAGCCGCAGATGCAATATTTTGCAGAGCCAGGTTCACAACTTCAGAATGCCGCAGTTTCCGTGTAGGCGGAAAAGGAACTATTTCAGAAATGCGATTTGTCGGTGCTTTATTTTTTAATAGCAATACAGGTGGTAAAGAAGTTGAATCATTAGGGAGTTCATTCAGAATGTTTTGAAAAATATGAAGATACTGATTCCACGTTTTGTGATGACAATAAAGACGACACAATTTATTGATTTCCTTCATCCATCTCTCTGAAGCGTTAGATTGAGGGTGAAAAAGTGAAATGAAAATTTGTTTAATCTTACGATGCCGTAGAGTACGAAGCCAAATTTTAGAGCAAAACTGTGATCCAGTATCTGATATAACTTTATCAACATGACCCACTTCTTTAAGAAAATGTTTGATGAAAGCATTAGATACTGAACGAGCTGTTGCTTTACGTAAAGGTGTAAAACACACATATTATAATGTCAATTCCACTGCTACCAAAATGTACGCAAAACCATTAGTAGAACGAAGTCAAAATTTGGTGCAATTCTTCTCTTGCAAGGTCATCTGTCACTACAGCTTTGTTAACCTTTTCATTAATTAATTCTTCACTATTAATTATATCATCCATCGTGTCGCTGTATCTCTTGTCGTTGTCATGAATGAACACATTGTCGTCATAATACTCAGCGAAAACATCAGAAGTAAGAAACCTTAAACAATTTGTGTCTGATTCAGATTTCGTTACACACTCGAAAAATTTCAAACATCTAGGCATTCCGGCAACAGTCAAGTTCACACTTGCTTCCTCAAAGTTTAAAATTGCCTTATTTGTGTTAAGAAACTCCATACCTAATATAATTTGTGTACTGAGTAATGGAACAATAATAAAACTAGCAGAAAATTCATATCCTTGACAAATGAAATTTAAGTTGGTCTTTTGTTTGACTTCCACACTTTTTCCAGAAATATCTCCTCAAATTGTAGTTTTAGAAACAGGTAACACAGGACAAGCAATAGTTCTTACACATATACGAAAAACTGATTCACTAATAACATTCAATGGGCTCCCAGAATCTAAAACCGCAATGAACTTATTCTTACTCACACATACTTCAATAACAGGATGTAAAAATGCGTCTACATTATTTTTCTTTTCGTCTAGCAAAATATCTCACATGTCTTCCAAGCGTACGTAGTGTAAAGTCGTAGCGTCATTACTTTCTGAACCGTCTATATTACTGCCAGAAGCCGAAGCTACAAGTCATTGTCGAATGTTTGCGTCTCGTCTTTGATTATTCGCGTCATTTCGCGGATCAACTTCTACGATTTGCACTTGTCTCTCTGAATTTCTGTCACGTGGAGGATGCCAATTAGATCCCTCCTATCTGTTACATGTAAATTCTTGGTTGTGTCTGTTTTTAAAATTTCTATTTTCCTGGCTATCTGTAGACTACTTCTTGTGTAATTTCGACTGTCACTTCTGAAATTATTGTTATATCTACTACCCTTGTTATTTCTGTATTAAGAGTTTCTATTATTGTATGAATAATTTCTGTCTTGATGATACCGATTACTGTTTCCATATGATTGATCATTCTGGTAGGAATTTCCGTTATTATAATTGTCTGTGTAATTTCTCTTAGAACGTCTGTTATTGTCTTAAGGCTGGTATCTATTGTCCTGTCTGTTTCGTCTGTCATTTGTAAAATTACTGCTATAACGTCCGTTCCGATCATTATCCCTTTTCTCTGAAAATCTATTGTGATTACCGTTATTGAAAAAATTACAAGAAGTTCCGTCGTCGTTGTCATACTCAAGTTCTTGTAGCAAAGTCTTAAAAGTTTCAATGTCGTTTTTACATCTTCCAGCTAAAGCAATGTGTCTTATCGATTGTAGAAGCTTAGTTAAACAAATGAGAATTAATTCAGTTGGGCTATAAGGGTTGGGAAGGAATTGATTCTTTCGAATCATGTCTTCAAAGTATTCTGCCAGCGTGCGAAACTAAGACTGTTTAAAATTACACTGCATAATAAGACTGTGTTTGACTATGTCTTGTGTGTTTTCTGACCAATATGCTGATAAAAATGTATGATAAAAACCATTAAATTATTACAATCTCTAATAAGTGCTCGCATGCGCGTCGCTGATTCGTTTTTCATCAATATCCTGAAAACTGTCACTTTTGAGTAAAATAGTCATATCCGGTTATTCTTTACTGACTCCTTTTCTAGATAGATTGATAGTTGAAGAGTTGTTTTGGTAGATTCAAAGAATAGTAAAAGAGTAGGCAGCAGTGCAGAAAACTAAAAGGGAAATAGCACCACTACAGCTCGGGGCCCTGTGCACACTATGGCACATATTCACTTAGTGTAGTGAATCCCCTAAGGACCTAAATAGCCACACATAAATTCCAGTTTGTGACTTAGTGGCCAGTTTGGTGGAAGTGCGTACATAAATTGATCTAACCATGAACATGGATGTATGTCATTCTTAGAATTGCGAAAGATCTTAAATTTCCGAACAGTTAATTAGTGTTCACAGTCAAAGTTTTCGCCTCGTGGCGACAAAGACCTACCACGTCTGTCCCAGTCCGAATGTCGATTATTGTCAAGTTCGTGCGCCTGGCGCTCTGTTGCTGTATCTCGTAAATGAAATAAATTCGTTTCTTCAAAACCCGCTGCTATCGATGATTCTAAATTTCTTCTCCTGTCTTTTCCTACGATTTCGTTTTTTAACGCCTCAAATTCCCTTTTAACGCATTCATTAAATTTTCCTTGATTTTCGACATGTTTATTTGTATTCTGGTACTCTTCTGTTTCTGCAAATGGCAATGGAGCTGTAGCAACTGAATCTCTGTCCCCATTTAAACTAAGATTTGTCAATTTATCTGGAATCTCCTCAACTTTTTACGATAAGTCACCTACTTGTTCTTTCTGATTATTTACGTCTTCTGTATGTGTCGCGACTCGGGTTTCAGTATTGACACATTTAGTAGTTAACTGTTCATATTGTTGTGTTATGTTATTTATTCCGTAATTTGGTATGGATTCCTCGATTCTTTCAAATATTTCTTCCTTGTCGTGTGCACGTTGAAAATTTAACTCTAAAAATTTTTGCACTATCACGCGATCTCTTTCTTCCTGTTCCCTATCCTGTTCCTTTTGTCTAATTTCTTTTGAAATTAATCTATTATTGTGAGCATTCAAAATTGGTTGTACTTCTTCTCTACTTTCTTTCTTTAATTCATCTTTCATGTTTTTAAAACATGTCGCTATTTGTGAGTCTAACCGTGTTTCCATTCTTCCCATATCAGTTTCAATTGTTCCTATTTGCGATCCCAAATTTAATATTGCATTTATCAACTGCTCCATATTAACTGGTTCGAAATTCTTTTCGCCCCTATCATTTCCCATAAAACTAACTTCCTTCGTCATAGCTGTCAAGCTATCTGTGTTCGATACCATTTCAGAATCTTCTGTCGTTAATCTCGTATTCTGTGAATTTTTTGACTGTGAAAAACTTTGAACTGGTTCCAGACTATTTTCCCGGCTTATTAAATTGTTTACTACTTCATTATTCATCATAATGTTCTCCTGTGATGACGAGTTCGCCATGTTAACAATTTCGTCATTCTGACTATCCATTTATTTTTGCCTTTTTCATCGATGGCGTAATCATTTACAAAACGTACGAAACTCGTCACTATACGAAAATTACGCACACTATAACACTTTATCACCAACAATATCGTTCACACGAAATGCTTCCCGACAAACACGATTAACGAACAATTAAAACCTTCACAATTGCCCAAAATTGTCAAACCCATATACGAGACATCAAAAATTAAATTCTGCAAAAATACCATTAGAAGAATGACAAGGCAACTACAAATGTTCAATTATCAAATCTACACATGCAATATAGCCTACAATTACTAAACTCCAAACTACTACAACAATACTACTGTCTGCTATTTTTACTGTCAAAAGAATTCCAAGGGACGATCCGAAGCAGCGGTCGCCACGTTCATGGGGGCTTAATTAAAATGCTATAATTTTAGTAGCTGTGTGTCCAGTTATGAAGTCTCGTTACCCGTTTGTCCCTGAGTAGTATTAGTATGCAATCTGACTGCATAAAATAACAATAAAGAATGACAAGAAATTTCCGTTAACACAATTGCTTAATTAAGTCCCCTGCAACTATAAAAGCTACGAAACAACAAAGCACAAGTGTAACTGTTCTGTGTGTGGTAGTGTGACTCAACGTACATGTATCTGGCATGGTTCTTCATCAATACGACAAGATATTTTAAACACCATTTACAATGAACCAGAAATACTATAATTGCACATAGAAACCAGAATTACAAGCCTAATATATGAACATGAGCCAGATGGTTTGTTGACTGAACCTGTGACCAAAAGGCATTGTCATTAAAGAAATCTGAAATAATTTTTTTTTACCTCAATATATATTGACGAAAAATACACTATGATCATTGCAACATCTTCCTTCTATACATTACACCAACGGAACAGCATCTACTCTCTCACCCAACAGAACAACAACTGCACTCAACATCCTCTGAACTAGTACTGCTCTCAACATCCTCTCAACAACTACTGCCCACGGCAACCTCTGAACTACTACTGCTAATGGAGGCGGCGGAATAATAATCTTTGGCGCAATCTCTGCTGCTGTGACTCAGTGTAGCCACCTTTCAAATTGCAAGTATCAAGTGACATCAAGAATGTTTGCAATTAATGCTAAAAATTTGGTGGCTTGGGATAACGAAACTGTGATCTGAGTGGACATGAGATTGTCTGATTGCCCTTTAACCCTTTCAAAGGTTACCACTGTGCCACAGAAGCATACATAGAGGACTGTTTACGGAAATTCATTTAATTTCGTTTTAAAATCTTAATTTTTAACAACTCGTAGAAACATAACTGTGTCTCTTCTAACAGTCGTCTGGCACATTTTATCTGGTGCTTCCACAAATATTTTCAATTTCAATTTTGCAGTGAGTAACTGGAGTCGGCCCAAACAAGTACTGCTCATCACGCCTTTCATATGACACCCAGTATAAACAGATAATGTCGTATACTTTCCCATACAAACAAAACGTATTTTAAAGCAGGCTGTTACGTGTTCATTCAGTAGAGTGGTCCCAAATTAATTTTGTGTGATATTGGCTTTATCAATATGTGTTAATAGGAAGAGTAAAACAGGAAGAATTACATGCTAACTTGCCCTTTGTTGTCAGCTACTGCCATGCAGCAGTGCTATTCAGTCACTACTGGAGTACTGATTGTTCATGTTTTTCTGCTCCTCTTAATACATATTTCTAAACCGAATATCATGCTACACTATTCTGGAACAGCTCTGTCGAATGGACACATAAAACAGTTTTAAAAATAATTTATTACGTTTTTCATGGGTACAAACTTTTAATGTATGTTCATTTTTTCCCTATTATCAGGAGCGTTTACCATATGACAGTATATGTCAAATAATTGTTTTTTATCACACATGAAATTCAGCATGTGTTTAATCTTGCCACTATGTATCTCTGCGGTAGTTGAACTCTGAGTAACCCACAGTTGTTGTTGCATTATGCTTCTCACAAAGTCACTGAATAAATTTTCACATTTCCAGTTTCTTGATATATTTGGTCAACAGCAAAACACATCACATCTTATAACTTCTGGACGTTTGTCACACTTTGCTTTTTAACAATACAATTCTTATCAACACTCAACTCAATGGCTTAAGTGCTATGCCGCCAAACATGACTGATGCTGCTGTTGCTGGTGTCATCATTATTGCTGCTGTTTGAAAAAACATAGATGTTGATTTGGTACAGCTTGAATACAATGGTTAATTTGTTTTTGATGTATGATAGTTTATCAAACAGGTATCTCCACAATATTTGAGTGAGCTGAACCCTTTTACACTGCAAGATATTCTCATTCTCAATTACCACCTCAAACTTAATGTTCGATGAAATACCTACATTGACACCTTGTGACCAACAACTGAGCAAATAAGACATACTTGTCAACAGCAATATGGCTTTGGTAGCTGTATGAACTGGTGGGATAGTAGACACCAAGCCCTGAGAAACTGTGTGAAGCTGAATTCTTTTATATTAGTAACAGATCAGGCAATGTGCTTCCATTGTGGTGAAGGTTTGAAAGGTTGGGAAAAAATGCACAATTCGTGGTTAGACCTTGCTGTACGGTTTTCCAAGTGTGTGTGTGATTCTTGCTAAGAGTAAAGATTTTGTAGATAATGTTTGTTAGAACAAAGATGCAATAATTGCTGCAGAGGATGCAGCTAATATTTAACTTCCATCATATCTTCTAAAAACTGACAGAGCTGTTATCCTGAAAGTGACAGAGCTTTCAACAAGGCTGGCCTGTGTAAAATTTGCTTCCAGGAAGAGGTGGGATTGCCATTCTTTCTATGCCGTCACATTGCTGCTTGCATTAAACGTGCATCACCCTTTTCCTCGTGTGTTGTTTGCAGGAAACGTGTTTCAGCCATTGTGAGAGAATTCTTGACGAAACTGGCAGTTTTGTAAGAAATACTATTACTTTAATATATACATTACTACATTGATAATATACATTATGGAAAAAACACTATTGTTAAAATACAATCACTCGTTTATTTTCCTGCATCAACACTTTGGCTAACTCTTGATGTCATAGTTGCGATTAAATTGTGATCTTAACACATCCTTCGAAACATATACCCAGCATTAAAAAATAATGATTTTAATGCCAAATCCTAGAACTGACAGACAGTGCCACTGTCAATGTGTACAGTCTTCCATAGGCTTAAGTACATTATTTAATTCCCCACAGAGTACTACTGTTAAGACAAATAGGCCTGTATATGGATCAAAACAACAAACATAAATAAATGATATAATAATGAAGAGTTTATTTATTCTTCATGTCACCCATTATAATCTATTAATGAGTGCTTTGCGATGTGAGAATAGTACAACAGTCAGATTTGTTTCAACACAATAGCCCTCCCAACAACTCTAGATGGACATGACAGCAGTTGTGTTATATGACAGATGGACTGCGTGTCTATTACCCCACCAATTCACATAGCTATCAAAGCCATATATCCGTTTACAAGTACATTTTATTCGGGTTGTTGTGGGTCGCAATGTGACAATACTGGCATTTCATCAAATACTGAGTTTGAGGTGATAATTGAGAATGAGAATGTACTGGATCATAAAAGGGTTCAGCGCTCTCAAATATAGTGGAGATGCCTGTTTGATAGACTACCATACATCAAGGATCAATTAACCATTGCATACAAGCTGTACCAATCAATATCTATGTTTTTCCAGCAGCAGCAACATCGACACCAGCAACAGCAGCATCATTGGTCATCTTATCACCTCAGTAGAAACCATATTTGGTGGCATAGCATTTGAGCTAGTGGATTGGGAGATGACACAGTGTATTTAAAAAGCAAAGTGTCACAAATAGGCAGAAGTTATACAATCTAGAACATGAACTTGGACTTCAGTAATCTACGTTTGTCCCATGTGGAGTGACTGTGCAAAACCCTGTGTGACATAAAATTAAAACAGTGCACTTCAGAAGATAGTTTTCTTGTAGTGCCAGTTTTATTTCAGTGGACATTTAGGATTTGCGCCACAGGCTTGAGAATTGTAGGATCCTCCTACATGGGTCAGGTGTGCACAGCACATCAGAGGCTGCTACTTAGATAGCTGAATGTGTGGGTGAACACAAGGTTTATTTGCCAAAGCATTCACAACAAACTTCCATAGTTTGAAGCGTTAATGAAAAAGTAGTGAAGCTCGCATAACACTGGGTACAGAAACCTAGTTGAACCTGAAATGGTTAGGAGTGAGATTTTTGAGGAAAATTTAAGTGTATATCGAAAGAATAGGTTAATGGGAAATGGAGAGTAGACAAGAAACTTAAATCCAGGGAGATAAAAATTGAAGCTCCATGTGAGGTTGCTTGGGTAAGACTCAGTTTCAGGGGTGTGCATAAAATGCTAATTCGATGCATCTATCGGCCATCTCCTGATGAAATCGAAAACTTTAGAGAAAACCTCAGTTTGCTTGTATGTAAGTTCCGCAATCACACTGTCATCATCGATGGAGACTTTAACGTTCCAAAAATCAACTGGCAAAATTACAACTTTCTTAGTGGTGGGTGTGGAAAGACATCCTGTGAAACACTGCTAAATGCCTTCTCTGAAAACTGAGAACAGGTAGTTCAGCACCCCATTCATGATGGAAATATATTGAATCTAATGGGAACAAATAGGCCTCACCCCCTTGAGGATGTCCACATCGAAACTGGTATTAGTGACCATGATGCGGTTGTGGCAATAATGAGTACCAAAATTCAAAGATCAACTAAAACTAATAGAAAGACTTATATGTTTAGTAAACTAAATAAAAAATCAGTAGAGTCATAGCTTAATCAGGAACTTGAAAGTTTCGATACAGGGCAGGGCTATGTAGAGGAACTATGGCTCAGGTTTGAAAGAATAGCTGACCATGCACTGGACAGATATCTACCCAGTAGAACAGCTCACAATGGTAAAGACTTGCCATAGCATTTGGTCACTGTAAAGAAACTTCTAAAGGAACAGAGACCACTACTAATAGATAGGAAACAAAGCTACGACTATTGACAGAGATGCTAAATGGAACATGTTTGGCTGTCAAGAGAATAATACATGAAGCCTTCAATGAGTATGATATAAGAATACTGTCAAATGATTTTTCGCAGAATCCAAAGAAATTCTGAACATATGGCTGTAAGTGCACCAAAATTAGCGTCCAATCAATCATGGATGAGACAGGATCTGTATTGAGGGTAGCAAAGCGAAAGATGAAATACTTAACTCCATTTACAAAAGTTCCTGCACAAAAGAAAACGTAGGAGAATTGTCCCAATTATATCCTTGTACCACAGAAAAGATGAGTGAAGTAAGTATTAGTATCAGCATTGTTGAGGAACAGCTGAAATCGTTAAAACTGAATAAATCTCCAGGGCCCGATGGAATCTGTATCACATTCTATACTGAATTTGTGGCTGAGTCAGCCCCTCTTCTAACTAATCTATCTTAGATTACTTGGAAAAAAAGAAACTGTGCACAATGTTTGGAAGAAAGCAAAGGCCACATCCGTATACGAGAACGGTAATAGACGTCATCCACGAAACTACTGTCCACAATCCTTGAAATCGATTTGTTGTAGGATCTTAGGACATATTCTGAGCTCAAATATAATGAGGTATCTTCAACAGAATGACGTCCAACCAGCATGGATTCCAAAATATGGAGCATATGAAACTAAACTCACTTTTCTCACGTGACATATTAGAAGCTTTGGATCAAGGCAGTCAGGCAGGTGTAATATTACTTGATTTTCGAAATGCATTTGACTCAGTACTACCCCTGCACCTATTGTAAAAAGTTCTGTCAGATGAAGTATCAAGTGAATTTTGTGATTGGGTTGAGGAATTTTTGGTAGGGAGCACGTATGATGTTATCTTGATGGATACTCATGGTGAGATATAGAAGTAACTTTGGGTGTTCCACAGGAAAGTATTTTAAGACTCTTGGTATTCAAGTTGTATATTAAGGCACTTGTGAACAATATTAATAGCAACCTCAAACTTATTGCAGATTATGCAGTTATCTATAATGAAGTACTAGCTGAAAGATGAGTAAATAATTAATCAGTTCTTGATAAGATTTCAAAGTGGTGCAAAGACTGGAAACTTTCTTTGAATTTTCAGAAATGTAAAACTGTACACTACACAAAACGAAAACCCTAATATCCTTTGACAGTAATATCAATGAATCACCGCTGGAATTGGCCAACTTGTACAAATATCTGGGTTAACACTTTGTAAGGGTATGAAATGGAATGATCACATAGGCTCAGTCGTGGGTAAGGCCGTTGGTAGACTTAAGTTTATTGATAGAATACTAGGGAAGTGCAAGAGTCTACAAAGGAGATTGCTTACAAATCGCTCATGTGACTCATTCTAGAATATGGCATGAGTATGTGGGACACATGCCAGGTAGGACTAATTGGGGATACTGAATGTATACAGAGAAGTGTAGCATGAATGGTAACAGGTTTGTATGACCTGGGGGAAAGTGTCACAGAGATACTGAAGAAATTGAACTGGCAGACTCTTGAAGAGAGAAGTAAACTATCTACATCTACATCTATACTCCGCGAGCCACCTTACGGTGTGTGGCGGAGGGTACTTATTGTACCACTATCTGATCCCCCCTTCCCTGTTCCATTCACGAATTGTGCGTGGGAAGAACGACTGCTTGTAAGTCTCCGTATTTGCTCTAATTTCTCGGATCTTTTCGTTGTGATCATTACGCGAGATATATGTGGGCGGTAGTAATATGTTGCTCATCTCTTCCCGGAATGTGCTCTCTCGTAATTTCGATAATAAACCTCTCCGTATTGCGTAACGCCTTTCTTGAAGTGTCCGCCACTGGAGCTTGTTCAGCATCTCCGTAACGCTCTCGCGCTGACTAAATGTCCCCATGACGAATCGCGCTGCTTTTCGCTGGATCATGTCTATCTCTTCTATTAATCCAACCTGGTAAGGGTCCCATACTGATGAGCAATACTCAAGAATCGGACGAACAAGCGTTTTGTAAGCTACTTCTTTCGTCGATGAGTCACATTTTCTTAGAATTCTTCCTATGAATCTCAACCTGGTGCCTGCTTTTCCCACTATTTGTTTTATGTGATCATTCCACTTCAGATCGCTCCGGATAGTAACTCCTAAGTATTTTACGGTCGTTACCGCTTCCAATGATTTACCACCTATGGCATAATCGTACTGGAATGGATTTCTGCCCCTATGTATGCGCATTATATTACATTTATCTACGTTTAGGGAAAGCTGCCAGCTGTCGCACCATGCATTAATCCTCTGCAGGTCCTCCTGGAGTACGTACGAGTCTTCTGATGTTGCTACTTTCTTGTAGACAACCGTGTCATCTGCAAATAGCCTCACGGAGCTACCGATGTTGTCAACTAAGTTATTTATGTATATTGTAAACAATAAAGGTCCTATCACGCTTCCCTGCGGTACTCCCGAAATTACCTCTACATCTGCAGATTTTGAACCGTTAAGAATGACATGTTGTGTTCTTTCTTCTAGGAAATCCTGAATCCAATCACAAACCTGGTCCGATATTCCGTAAGCTCGTATTTTTTTCACTAAACGTAAGTGCGGAACCGTATCAAATGCCTTCCTGAAGTCCAGGAATACGGCATCAATCTGCTCGCCAGTGTCTACGGCACTGTGAATTTCTTGGGCAAATAGGGCGAGCTGAGTTTCACATGATCTCTGTTTGCGGAATCCATGTTGGTTATGATGAAGGAGATTTGTATTATCTAAGAACGTCATAATACGAGAACACAAAACATGTTCCATTATTCTACAACAGATTGACGTAAGCGAAATAGGCCTATAATTATTCGCATCTGATTTACGACCCTTCTTGAAAATGGGAACGACCTGCGCTTTCTTCCAGTCGCTAGGTACTTTACGTTCTTCCAGCGATCTACGATAAATTGCTGATAGAAAGGGGGCAAGTTCTTTAGCATAATCACTGTAGAATCTTAAGGGTATCTCGTCTGGTCCGGATGCTTTTCCGCTACTAAGTGATAGCAGTTGTTTTTCAATTCCGATATCGTTTATTTCAATATTTTCCATTTTGGCGTCCGTGCGACGGCTGAAGTCAGGGACCGTGTTACGATTTTCCGCAGTGAAACAGTTTCGGAACACTGAATTCAGTATTTCTGCCTTTCTTCGGTCGTCCTCTGTTTCGGTGCCATCGTGGTCAACGAGTGACTGAATAGGGGATTTAGATCCGCTTACCGATTTTACATATGACCAAAACTTTTTAGGGTTCTTGTTTAGATTGTTTGCCAATGTTTTATGTTCTAATTCGTTGAATGCTTCTCTCATTGCTCTCTTTACGCTCTTTTTCGCTTCGTTCAGCTTTTCCTTATCAGCTATGATCCGACTACTCTTAAACCTATGATGAAGCTTTCTTTGTTTCCGTAGTACCTTTCGTACATGATTGTTATACCACGGTGGATCTTTCCCCTCGCTTTGGACCTTAGTCGGTACGAACTTATCTAAGGCGTACTGGACGATGTTTCTGAATTTTTTCCATTTTTGTTCCACATCCTCTTCCTCAGAAATGAACGTTTGATGGTGGTCACTCAGATATTCTGCGATTTGTGCCCTATCACTCTTGTTAAGCAAATATATTTTCCTTCCTTTCTTGGCATTTCTTATTACACTTGTAGTCATTGATGCAACCACTGACTTATGATCACTGATACCCTCTTCTACATTCACGGAGTCGAAAAGTTCCGGTCTATTTGTTGCTATGAGGTCTAAAACGTTAGCTTCACGAGTTGGTTCTCTAACTATCTGCTCGAAGTAATTCTCGGACAAGGCAGTCAGGATAATGTCACAAGAGTCTCTGTCCCTGGCTCCAGTTCTGATTGTGTGACTATCCCATTCTATACCTGGTAGATTGAAGTCTCCCCCTATTACAATAGTATTATCACGAAACTTCTTCACGACGTTCTGCAGGTTCTCTCTGAGGCGCTCAACTACTACGGTTGCTGATGCAGGTGGTCTATAGAAGCATCCGACTATCATATCTGACCGACCTTTGAAACTTAACTTAACCCAGATTATTTCACATTCGCATTCGCTAATAACTTCACTGGATATTATTGAATTCTTTACTGCTATAAATACTCCTCCACCATTGGCGTTTATCCTATCCTTGCGGTATATATTCCATTCTGTGTCTAGGATTTCGTTACTGTTCACTTCCGGTTTTAACCAACTTTCCGTTCCTAATACTATATGCGCACTATTTCCTTCAATAAGAGATACTAATTCAGGAACCTTGCCCTGGATACTCCTGCAGTTTACCAATATTACGTTAACTTTTCCTGTTTTTGGTCTCTGAGGACGGACGTTCTTTATCAACGATGATAATGTCCTCTCTGGTAAGCCGTCAGGTATTTTATCGTTTCGCCCAAGGGGGGGTCCCTCTAACCTAAAAAACCCCCGTGTGCACGCCACACGTACTCTGCTACCCTAGTAGCTGCTTCCAGTGTGTAGTGCACGCCTGACCTGTCTAGGGGGGCCCTACAGTTCTCCACCCAATAACGGAGGTCGATGAATTTGCAACCATTATAGTCGCAGAATCGTCTGAGCCTCTGGTTTAGACCCTCCACACGGCTCCAAACCAGAGGACCGCGATCGACTCTGGGCACTATGCTGCAGATATTAAGCTCAGCTTGCACTCCGCGTGCGATGCTGGTTGTCTTCACCAAATCAGCCAGCCGCCGGAAGGAACCAAGGATGGCCTCAGAACCCAAGCGGCAGGCGTCATTCGTTCCGACATGTGCTACTATCTGCAGCCGGTCACACCCAGTGTGTTCAATAGCTGCCGGAAGGGCCTCCTCCACATTACGGACGAGACCCCCCGGCAAGCACACCGAGTGCACACTGGCATTCTTCCCCGACCTACCCGCTATTTTCCTGAGGGGCTCCATAACCCGCCTAACGTTGGAGCTCCCTATAACTAACAGGCCCGCCCTCTGTGACTGTCGGGACCTTGCCGGAGAATCGGCCACTGGCCCAACAGGCGAGGCATCCTGTGGTGGCTCGGAAACGATGTCATCACCACTAGGAAGCACCCCGTACCTGTCGGAAAGGGGTAAGGCAGCTGCCACGCGGCCAGATCCCACCTTCGCCTTTCGGCCAGGCACGCGCGAGCCCACCACTGTCCGCCATTCACCCTGGAGTGATGGCTGACCGGTAAGATGCTCACTGCCGGAAGACGCAGCGACATCAGGGGTTCCATGTGATTCCAAGGCCACCTGAGAAAGTCTGCTTTAAATGATGACTCTAGGAACATATTACAACGCCCTATGTATCACTGTGATAGGAATCTTGAGGACAATGTTAGGATAATTAAAGCACATGTAGAGGCATTGAAACAATCATTCTTCGCACACTCCATAAGCGAATGGAATGGGAAGAAACCCTAATAACTGGTACAATGGGGTGTACTCCTCCAGGCATTTCATGGTGGATTGCAGAGTACAGATGCAGGTGTAGATTTTATATGATTTGTTTTACTTTTTGTATGACCTGTGCTGACTGTAAGGTATTGGTGTAGGTGTGCAAAGAAAATTTAAGCAAAATGTTTGGAAACAGCTTGTAGATTTAAGATGCCATGATAAATCATTAGCTTATTTTTGGGGGTATTATCAGTTACTCATAGGCAGAAACAAATGTGTTATGCTTGTTCAGCGTTTTTCCCCTTAAGTGAAGGACATTTAATTCATATTAGTTCTTTAGATCAAAACTATTGTTCATCTTTTGCAATGGGCAACTTTTATAAGGCAAAAATTAAAACTTAGAATAAACTATATTTGTTGTGTGACACCAGTTACTGCAGATGTAAAGTTACAAATCATTTCATAAAAATTTTGCACTTTGACATTTTTATTAACCATTTTTGTTGATGTTAAAAAAAGTTAATTACTTAAATATTAATGAGTACAACAATATAATAATGTAAAGGGGAAGACACTTTTTCGTTTTATTAAGTAGGGTATTTAGATTATGACTTATGCATGTTTAGTCTGTGGACTGAAAATTTAAACCATTTAGGTGTGTGGCTGAGTTTATAAAAGGTGTGTGTTATGTGGGCCATTCAACAACAAAAGCCCCACGGTTTTTTCTCAGAACATATTTACTGTTAATAGTCAGAATCAGCATGTTTGTCCATATCCTATTTTTCTACTAAGTCTGTATCACGCTCTATGGCCGTATGCCAACGTTGTGGAAGAGCATGTATTCACTGCAGGTAAAAGCTCTTGTCCTGTAGGCGTAGCCATGTTTTGACTGCATGACTGACACCTAGTTTTCGTCCGTCATAACGATCCATGACAAAGACCTCTCTGTCAGTCTCAAAACGCTCCAACAATTCAGATGAAATGGTCTTTCTTGGAATCTTGTGCTCCCCTGTGAGCATTCTTGTAACCCATCGTGAGCACCTCTTTGAATATCCATGATTCTCTATCATTGCAGACGCTGACTGACAATTGTAGAGCCAATTGTCGAGTTGCGATGTGCCAGTCGGGACGAATAATGGCATCTGCACGATTCAGCATATCTGGAACAGTGGCTGTGAGAGGACGTCCCGAGTGTGGCCGATCATGGAGCTCTGCTACAACAGTTCGTGAGGCTGTAATTTTCTTTACCCATGGCCCAACTACACTCTTATCAACCACAGCATTACCCTACACTGCACACAAACGTTTATTAATGTTCACCACAATTTCTTTTTATGCATACAAGAATTCAGTAAGAGCAGGCTGCTTGTAACGTAAATTGTATGTAGACGCCATTTTGACGCTGTACTGCAGCTCTGCCGTCTGCCAGAACGGTTCGAAACTTCACCGTCGCTCAGAACAAACATCAAAAGTGAAGCACCAACAAGGAAGTTCGTCTACATATATTAATGGCTTAAAAAATGCGGGGCGTTACTTATTGAACGATCCTCGTATTTGTGTGGAGCAATATAGCATTGTTGGGGTACCGAATGGATCTGGATGCAACTTTTGTAAGATTAACAGAGTGAATCAAAGTAATCTAGAGTCATCGTGAGTCGAGAGGGACTGAATGATGAAATCGAACATTGATATCTTACTTTTGTACTATCAAGAAGGATGAGTGCAGTTGCTGGAGGGAATATCCACACTGTTAATACACTCCTGGAAATGGAAAAAAGAACACATTGAGACCGGTGTGTCAGACCCACCATACTTGCTCCGGACACTGCGAGAGGGCTGTACAAGCAATGATCACACGCACGGCACAGCGGACACACCAGGAACCGCGGTGTTGGCCGTCGAATGGCGCTAGCTGCGCAGCATTTGTGCACCGCCGCCGTCAGTGTCAGCCAGTTTGCCGTGGCATACGGAGCTCCATCGCAGTCTTTAACACTGGTAGCATGCCGCGACAGCGTGGACGTGAACCGTATGTGCAATTGACGGACTTTGAGCGAGGGCGTATAGTGGGCATGCGGGAGGCCGGGTGGACGTGCCGCCGAATTGCTCAACACGTGGGGCGTGAGGTGTCCACAGTACATCGATGTTGTCGCCAGTGGTAGGCGGGAGGTGCACGTGCCCGTCGACGTGGGACCGGACCGCAGCGACGCACGGATGCACGCCAAGACCGTAGGATCCTGCGCAGTGCCGTAGGGGACCGCACCGCCACTTCCCAGCAAATTAGGGACACTGTTGCTCCTGGGGTATCGGCGAGGACCATTCGCAACCGTCTCCATGAAGCTAGGCCACGGTCCCGCACACCGTTAGGCCGTCTTCCGCTCACGCCCCAACATCGTGCAGCCCGCCTCCAGTGGTGTCGCGACAGGCGTGAATGGAGGGACGAATGGAGACGTGTCGTCTTCAGCGATGAGAGTCGCTTCTGCCTTGGTGCCAATGATGGTCGTATGCGTGTTTGGCGCCGTGCAGGTGAGCGCCACAATCAGGACTGCATACGACCGAGGCACACAGGGCCAACACCCGGCATCATGGTGTGGGGAGGGATCTCCTACACTGGCCGTACACCACTGGTGATCGTCGAGGGGACACTGAATAGTGCACGGCACATCCAAACCGTCATCGAACCCATCGTTCTACCATTCCTAGACCGGCAAGGGAACTTGCTGTTCCAACAGGACAATGCACGTCCGCATGTATCCCGTGCCACCCAACGTGCTCTTGAAGGTGTAAGTCAACTACCCTGGCCAGCAATATCTCCGGATCTGTCCCCCATTGAGCATGTTTGGGACTGGATGAAGCGTCGTCTCACGCGGTCTGCACGTCCAGCACGAACGCTGGTCCAACTGAGGCACCAGGTGGAAATGGCATGGCAAGCCGTTCCACAGGACTACATCCAGCATCTCTACGATCGTCTCCATGGGAGAATAGCAGCCTGCATTGCTGCGAAAGGTGGATATACACTGTACTAGTGCCGACATTGTGCATGCTCTGTTGCCTGTGTCTATGTGCCTGTGGTTCTGTCAGTGTGATCATGTGATGTATCTGACCCCAGGAATGTGTCAATAAATTTTCCCCTTCCTGGGACAATGAATTCATGGTGTTCTTATTTCAATTTCCAGGAGTGTATAAACGGGAATGAATGAGGTTCAATAGCTAGACTCTACACTGCTACTTAATACACAGTGTTGCGACTCTCAGTATTGAGTGTGAATGTGATAGTAGCTCTAGTTGAATAATGTTTAAGTGTAGGCGAGACCAGAATACCTTTTATTTCCATATCCATCAACCCTCTTACTCTTTTCTTCAGAACAAGTAATTTAGGGAGAGATCGATTGAAAAATCTACAGCCTGTTTCTTAGTGTAAGTTTCGGTCCTAGTTGTGGATATGATGTGTGGCATTGGCATAGTATGAGCCTTTTACTCCCATTTTAATTCAATATTTATACAGAATAAATTCGAGTTAGGCAATTGCATTTTTTCTTTAGCGTAATATATTTTTTTATTTATATGTCAATGAGTATTGAATAGGAAGTATTGAATAGGATTGGGGAGAAGAGAAGTTTGTGGCACAACTTGACCAGAAGAAGGGATCGGTTGGTAGGACATGTTCTGAGGCATCAAGGGATCACCAATTTAGTATTGGAGGGCAGTGTAGAGGGTAAAAATCGTAGGGGGAGACCAAGAGATGAATACACTAAGCAGATTCAGAAGGATGTAGGTTGCGGTAGGTACTGGGAGATGAAAAAGCTTGCACAGGATAGAGTAGCATGGAGAGCTGCATCAAACCAGTCCCAGGACTGAAGACCACAACAACAACATGTCAATGAGTGATTACTAGGTGTGGATGAAGCAATTTCTTTAGTTATTTCGTTTCATAGTTTCTCTTGCATCTAGATTTACAACAGTGACTGATACTTTGGACAGTAGGTTCTTGGCAGAAGTTTGGTTCTCTCGCTAGTGAAGCGCAAAAAAAAAAAAAATGTAATTGAGTTCCTGTCTGGGCACTCGCCCTGAGCATGGACTGAGCAAACAGGCTACTCAGTGCCGAGAGGGGAGCTTCAGGGAAGCGTGCGCGGCCAGTATCTCACTGACCATGTCCACCTGGAAGAGCAGCTCTCGCTTTAGAAACAGGGAAAGGACAGCACAGAGAGAGGTGCCAGGTTATAAAACTGGGCCTTCAGTTATGGGGATCTAGGCGATTGGATGCAGGATAACACTGTTTGTGAGAAAGGCATGAGACTAAGGAGTGTGTACGGCAGTGCTTTCAGACTAGCCTGGAGATTTTCTCTGCTCAGGGACTGGGTGTTGTGTTGTCCTAATTATCATCATCTCATCCCCATCGACGCGCAAGTCGCTGAAGTGGCGTCAAATCTAAAGACTGGCACCAGGCGAGCGGTCTTTCCGACGGGAGGCCCTCGTCACACGACATTTTTATTTACCAGGGCCTTGAATTCAGAGGAGCACTCAAAGCTACACGTTTGATATTCAGTTGAATTTTTGTGGTGGAGCATTGCGATGATGGTGAATGGAGCCGAAACGGTGATATTAGGCTTGCAGTCTGCTTTGGGCAGAGATGAATTTGATTAGCTCCTCTATGCTGGACACACTATACTAAATTCTTATGCTGTGTCTTCCGTCCACCTCATGATCAGTCATTGGGTCAAAAAGAGTGCACAGCTCTGAGGTCGGATGGCGAGCCATGGAGGGTGAAACTTCTCATTCTGATGTCAGATTCTGAACTCTGCAGTTTTCATTCTAGTTGGTCATCCTGATTGGGATTTGAGGGTCTGGGCTTCTGAGGGCGAAGAAATGGTGTATTTGGCTTTCGAAGAATAACTACTAATTCTGCTAGGTCAGAAAATTTTTGGTAAGCTGTAGCTTGCCTCAATTAGAGTCAGAAGTTTGCCATTTTGCACTGAGCGATATCACTGACTTCATCCAGTGAGTCTGATGGAGTGTGGAGGCAGCACTCTATTTGCATGAGCTTCTGGAAAACGAGGTGAGAGCGAGACTTGCAGCAATATTGCGCTGTCTGCTGTCATAACTACCAAATCAGCAATGGTAAGAATATTGCAGACATGCGAAGCATTGAGCTCACATCTAAGAAAAGAGATCTATTACTCGAGTTTGATATGTGGGGCTAAATAAACAGTGATATATGTAGAGTGGAGAAGAGATGATATTACACCTTTCTTTTGTTGTCATACTACACCAAAGTGATCAATCATTCGATCATTTAAATTAGGAAGAACATGTATCATGGTATTAGAAGAAAAGTAACTGCACTAGTTTCCTTCCTTAATTCAACACCGATCTTTCCACCACTAATCTATGCAAATAAAAATTTAAATGTACATTTGTACAAAAATGTATATCTCTGAAAGTCTTTCACCGATTGCTTCAAAAC
This sequence comes from Schistocerca serialis cubense, assembly GCF_023864345.2. Classification (NCBI taxonomy): domain Eukaryota; kingdom Metazoa; phylum Arthropoda; class Insecta; order Orthoptera; family Acrididae; genus Schistocerca; species Schistocerca serialis. The sequence goes on along the minus strand of NC_064644.1, from coordinate 330,215,534 downwards.
TTTTACACAACATTGCATTTGAATATCTACATATCAATTTTTAACGTATATAATATATAAATATGTAATATACAAAGGGGAAAGTTATTACCAAAAATAGCGGAAAGTTCTTGGCAAGTTTACCTTAAATTTTTACATAATACCCTAATATATATAAGGACAGATGTAGACTATAGATATATAGTAATGAAATGTTGTTAGCAAATAGGGAAGTGGTATTTATGGCTTATCGGTTTATAATTTGAATATTATTACAGAGTCTGAATATGTCATACCAATAAACAAGACAAGGTCAGAGTGGGGGAGGAAGAGGGAATGGGCAGAGGGATGGGAGTAAATGGAGATAGAAAGTGCAAAGGAGGAGATAGACAGAGAGAGGGAGCAGGAGGAGATGGAGAGAGAAGGGTACGTGAAGATGGACATAAAAAGTGGGGACAAAGTAGGGGACAGAGAGAACGAGAGGTAGCGGAGGCAGGAGGAGACGGAGAGAAGAGGGAGGATATGATGGACAGAGCAAGGGAAAGGAGCTGGTAAACAGAGAGAGGGGAAAAGAGGAAGAGAAGGACAAGGAGAGGTGGAGGAGAAGATGGACAGACAGGGAAGGGGAAGGACATTAGAAGTTATATTCAGTTTCCATAAATGTTAGAAGTATGTGATTCCCATTTTTTTCTATTCCATTTAACGCAACTGACCCACGGGAATGCATGACCAGGACCACAGTTATGAATATATGTCAGCTACAATTTGATTATTAAACTTATATTTTCTTGTACTAAAACTTTCGAGGCATCTTTTCTTTTAGGTGTATGTGATCCTAGTGGCGACCCTAATCATTTTATAAATAAAAAAATGTTTCTGAACCATGGGATTCCATATAATAATTTGTGGGATCACTTAGATTCCTGTAGTTACATTACCACCCACTATAACTTAGTTGTTGCCAGTGTTTCCTTATGCGTAGTAGTTTTGTGACCGCTAAGTTAAGGATGGGTACTGCATCAAGGGGCCCAGAGAGTCAGGGATTAATACGAGCATGTGTACGTCAAACCCAATAGAGTTAATGTCCAGCAGTGTTACTTGTACTGCACAACCAACTGTGCTGCACATTACATCCAGGGTTACAGATGTCCATCCTGGAACTTAATGATCCCTGCACCCCAAGCACTATTGCACCACTGTACTTATTAAAGCTATCACTATATAATAGATACCTACCATTTGCAATGCACTTAACAAAGATAACAGTTTTTATGGGATCTGTATATATTATTATGCTGTTTAGGAAGTTAATGGTCAGCTACATTTTAATACTTTCTATGTTCAAATGTTTAATGGACTCACTTTGGCTGGCTGCAAGACACAAAACCAAAATTGGGATATAGCATATGTAGAATGTTTTATGATTCGGAAAAATTTTACATTTTCAGTTAAACTGGTGAACGAACAATAGTTTTGAGTTTTTTCGACAAACAGGTATCGGAAGACAACATCCATTACATTGTCAGGATTCAGGAATGCTATGAACAGGACCTCTTGCTCAGCAGGTGCTTCATGGGTATGCAGATTAGACTGATACTGAATCTATCACCCCAGATCATATAAAATGATAAATTACCCCGATGAAGCTACATGCTACTTGAAGAATCAACTGCCATATGTATTGGAAAACGATATTGAACACCTCAGGGGCCTCATCTATTGATTTTGGTTGGAGGAACTGGCCATTTCAGTTGAATAATTTACTTCACTGGATGCTGGATGATTGACTTGGTAAAGTAATATTTATTCCAACTGTGTAAAAAATTACTCAGTACATATAAACATCGAGGTTATAAAATAATTTGAGAATGAATTTACATAATTAAAATAGAACGAAAGAAAATGAATGATTGTTAGGGTCGCCACCAGTGTGATGCTGGACAATTACGACTGAGATGGTGCCCAGACGCTTAAAGGTCACAAATTATGTTTTCAATGGTGACTGCAGAACAGTGTAATTATTCAAAAAAGACACGAATTCGAACAGAACACTCAACAGATCAATGAATGAAGGAAGATATCAGAAAGAAACATCACTAGACGGATGAGCTCCAGTGGGTAAACTAGAGAAGTAAACGATACGTGAGTGGTTATGAAAGAAAAAAAAGTCTTCTTTGAAGCAAGAATTAGATTGCAAAAAAAACCTGCAAACCAGCGCTTGAAGCGTCTGGATCAAGTTAGGAAGACTAAAAAACAGAAACCAGGAATGATCTCTCCCCTCAATATATCGCAATTTCCTAAGTCTGGAGTGTGCAGTGCAAATGCGATCTCACCATGGGTGCATTGAGGTGGTCGCTGACAAGTCGCGCTGCGCCGAGCTGTAGCCATTGCCGACTGTTGCTGGGCTGAACCTATGTGATGGAACTCCTAATCGAGGATCTCATCATTCTGATTACTGTTAGGATAAAATATGTATATCCAACCACTGAATAATTGCGCAAAGATTTATTAGAGTGCCAGAACTTAAGATCAACAACAGACCAACTATATATATATATATATATATATATATATATATATATATATATATATATATATACACTCCTGGAAATGGAAAAAAGAACACATTGACACCGGTGTGTCAGACCCACCATACTTGCTCCGGACACTGCGAGAGGGCTGTACAAGCAATGATCACACGCACGGCACAGCGGACACACCAGGAACCGCGGTGTTGGCCGTCGAATGGCGCTAGCTGCGCAGCATTTGTGCACCGCCGCCGTCAGTGTCAGCCAGTTTGCCGTGGCATACGGAGCTCCATCGCAGTCTTGAATACTGGTAGCATGCCGCGACAGCGTGGAAGTGAACCGTATGTGCAGCTGACGGACTTTGAGCGAGGGCGTATAGTGGGCATGCGGGAGGCCGGGTGGACGTACCGCCGAATTGCTCAACACGTGGGGCGTGAGGTCTCCACAGTACATCGATGTTATCGCCAGTGGTCGGCGGAAGGTGCACGTGCCTGTCGACCTGGGACCGGACCGCAGCGACGCACGGATGCACGCCAAGACCGTAGGATCCTACGCAGTACCGTAGGGGGCCGCACCGCCACTTCCCAGCAAATTAGGGACACTGTTGCTCCTGGGGTATCGGCGAGGACCATTCGCAACCGTCTCCATGAAGCTGGGCTACGGTCCCGCACACCGTTAGGCCGTCTTCCGCTCACGCCCCAACATCGTGCAGCCCGCCTCCAGTGGTGTCGCGACAGGCGTGAATGGAGGGACGAATGGAGACGTGTCGTCTTCAGCGATGAGAGTCGCTTCTGCCTTGGTGCCAATGATGGTCGTATGCGTGTTTGGCGCCGTGCAGGTGAGCGCCACAATCAGGACTGCATACGACCGAGGCACACAGGGCCAACACCCGGCATCATGGTGTGGGGAGCGATCTCCTACACTGGCCGTACACCACTGGTGATCGTCGAGGGGACACTGAATAGTGCACGGTACATCCAAACCGTCATCGAACCCATCGCTCTACCATTCCTAGACCGGCAAGGGAACTTGCTGTTCCAACAGGACAATGCACGTCCGCATGTATCCCGTGCCACCCAACGTGCTCTAGAAGGTGTAAGTCAACTACCCTGGCCAGCAAGATCTCCGGATCTGTCCCCCATTGAGCATGTTTGGGACTGGATATAGCGTCGTCTCACGCGGTCTGCACGTCCAGCACGAACGCTGGTCCAACTGAGGCGCCAGGTGGAAATGGCATGGCAAGCCGTTCCACAGGACTACATCCAGCATCTCTACGATCGTCTCCATGGGAGAATAGCAGCCTGCATTGCTGCAAAAGGTGGATATACACTGTACTAGTGCTGACATTGTGCATGCTCTGTTGCCTGTGTCTATATGCCTGTGGTTCTGTCAGTGTGATCATGTGATGTATCTGACCCCAGGAATGTGTCAATAAAGTTTCCCCTTCCTGGGACAATGAATTCACGGTGTTCTTATTTCAATTTCCAGGAGTGTGTATATATATATATATATATATATATATATATATATATATATATATATATATATATATATATATATATATATTAAAACTTCACAGGTCTCTAACACAAAGAACAAATACAGCAAACATTAACTTTGCATCAAAGATACTTGCACACATATAACAGAAGCAAATATGTACTTGTAATATTATTTACAATCCTTTAACACTCACCCGCAAGTTCATATTTCATCACCAAATCAAGAATTTAACTGAGTCTTTGTTTTCATTAGTTACTTCCATTCCAATCAAAGTTTTCATTCTTGATAGCTTCTTTGCTGATAAGCTCTTAGTAAAAATGTCAACTGCTTGATCTTGTGTTCAAACATACTCGACATAGATCTTCTTCTCATTGACTAACTGTTGTACATACTGATAGAATGTTTCAATATGCTTAGAACGTTCATAGTATCCTGCGCCTTTAATATATTTAATAGGACTTTGATTGTCAATGCATAAAATAGGAACTGAACTCTTTTCAACAATGTCGGTTTCTTTCAGTAAAAGATCAAGCCATACTAAAGTTTTACTTGCCTCACTGGCAGCAACAAATTCAGCTTCTATTGATATTTGTGTGCCACGTTTCTGTAGCTTTCTTTTCCACATTACTGGTCCACATTACTAGGATTAGCACTACTCTCCTGCAAATTTGATTTCTTAAGGTATAACTTTAAACACTCATACCAACATTTTGCTGCTTGCTTCAGTCCATAAAGCTTCGAAGCAAGCTGCAAATATGGCCTGTGCCATCACATAACCTTGTGGTTGTTGCGTGTTAGTGGTTGGATATATTGTTTTTTATCATAACATAGTAGCAGAGGAGTGTGGTTGTGATTAGCATTGATTTGATGTATAATTGAGACGTGTTTAATAGTGTCAGACTCGACTAATTCAAACAGACGGCTTGTGACACGACACCCTTTTTGCAGACAGTTTATGAAGTTATTCAATGTGTTTGTAAGAGTGAACAGAAAATAAGGGCAAAACATCATGACTGAAGAAAAACAACAGGTTGAAAAATTAAATGGTGAAGAAAATGAGGCTACCTCCCGTATACTCATGAAGGCTGTCTTGGAATGTGCCGCTGTTTACGATGTTGTATGTGGATCTTTTGTGAAACTGGAAACAAATGTTGAAAAGTATGTAACGAAATTAAGTGCTTGGACGAAAGCGAATTGAAAAGCGAAGATACGTCTTGTTTTGTCACTAGAAACAAGACCGCTACTTCGAGTGAAACTGCAAAAGATGTTTGGGATAAATTACGCCTGATTTATGATATTCAGTCTGCCGAAAATATCGACTTGTTGTAACATAAGTTTCACAATATCGAATGGGAATGGTCAGGCGGTATGCAAGGTCATTTAGCAAAATTGGACAAAGTACAAATAAAGATGTCTATGCTAAATAAACCAATAGAGGAAGCTGATTTGTGTGCACGTTTGCTTCAGGCACTTCCAAGAGAATTTGATCACATTTATGTAACTTGGCATGATCTACCACAAGCTGACAAATCATGGCATAAACTACGGAAAAGGTGTTTGAATTATAAGCTGTGAATTAAAGACAGAGAAGAAACAAATGTAGCTGCTGCAATGTTTTCAAGAACCAAGGGAAGTGTATCTACACAGCAACGAAGCAAAATTAGATTGGGTAATCTGAAAAAGGTGCAAAATTTAAGCAACCGCGATGTGAAGAAATGTTTTTCATGTGGTTAGACTGGACACATTTCGAAAGTCTGTAAAACGGGCATAGTGTGTTTTAAATGCAAAAGCAAAGGTCATATCTCCAGGAACTGTCCTAGTTGTGGTGGTGGTTTTGCAATGTTATCAGCTGTGAAAACATTGTCGCTAGAAATTCCAGAAGAAACTTTGTTTAAAGTATTTGTATTACCTACAAATGTAGATGTATCAGAATGTGACGAGTGGTATATTGATAGTGGCTCAACACATCACGTTACAAATTGTCAAGACTGGTATATTTTATACACTCCTTTTGATGTACCACAGGAAATGGACAGTGCTAAAAATAATGTGCATATCGAAGCATTTGGGAGTGGTCGTATTGATGTTGAAACTTTTAATGGAAGAGACTGGACCAGACGATATTTTGAACATGTATGGTATTGTCCAGATGGTGCTTATAATTTATTTTCTGTTAAAAAGGCCGGAGAAAATGGTATTGATCAAAGTATCAAAAATGATGGTAAAATATGGTCATTTTTATAGAGACAATATTCCAATTGCTATTGCTCTATCTAAAAGCAAGAATGAACTTTATCGCTTGGCAGTGAAAGTGATTAAGCAAGGAAAGTCCTGTGTAGTAAAGGAAGCTGCTGCTACTCTTCAATTGCGGCATGAAAGATTTAGGCACCAGAACAAACAACATGTACAATCATTTTTGACTGTTCATGAAATCAATGTAAGATTAGTCAATGAATTATGTGAAGGTTGTATGCTAGGTAAACATCATAGGCTAGGTTTTGGTTCACTAGTTGACAAGACAACTAGCCCAATTGAATTAATCTTCGCTGATGCCTGTGGTCCAATGGAAGAAAACGATTTAGCTGGCCATCAATATTTTGTTGTTTACAAAGATGACTTCACAAGCTTCAGAGTGACATATCTTTTATGGAAAAAGGATGAGGTACAGGAGAAGTTACCAATATTTATTAAGATGCTGAAAACACAAGCTCAATGTACTGCAGACTGATGGTGGCAAGGAGTTTGATAGTAATGATGTGAGAAGATGTACTGAGTCAATTGGATTGAAACATTCTTTGACTGTGCAATACACACAACAGCAAAATGGAGTTGCTGAGCGTGAAATGGTACATTAATGGATTCAGTCAGCAAAGCATATTCCAAAATCTTTATGGGGAGAAACTGTACTTGCAGTTACTCATACTCTGAACTGTACTGGGCCAATGAAGGTTAAAGGAAAGACACCAGTAGAATGATTTTTGAGAAGGAAGAGTCAGTTTAATCGTCTAAAAGTATTTGGGACAGAATGTTTTGTATGGATTCCAGCACAGAAACGAAGAAAGTTTGATGCCAAATCTTTGAAAGGTTATATAGTTGGTTATGATAACTGTGGCTATTCTGTGTACCTTCTAGATAGGCATTCAGTTATTGTTAGGTGAGATGTAAAATTCAGGAATGAAATATTGAAACAATCATTGAAAAGTGATGTTACCAAATTTGTTGACATATCGAATATGAATGATACAGAAACATCTGATTCTAATGATGACGAAATATCAAAAGAAACATTACAAGACTGTATCATCAAGATCATGTAGAAGCGACTGAAAACGCAGATGGTCATCGAGTTTTGAGGGACAGACAAATAATTAGAAGGCTGATACGCTACTTATATGAACCTGAGCGACCCCAGATGATGATGATGTTGAGAGAAGTTCCAAGGAACTATGACGAAGCAGTGAAATCCTCAGATGTAGAAAATTGGAAAGCTGTAATGGATGAGGTAATGGACTCACATCAAAAGGTTGGTACTTGGAAATTAGCTGATTTACCAGCTTGAAGGAGGGCTATTGGAAGTCGATGGGTGTTTGCAATTAAATTGGATAATAACAAAGCCATTGTATGGTGCAAAGCAAGGCTACTTGCAAAAGGGCTTAGCCAAAGGCTAGAGCTTGATTTTTCTGAAACTTTCGGTCCTGTGGTTATGTTTGAAACTGAGAGCCCTCTTGTGTGTTACTGTTCAAAGAAATTGGAACATCAAATAATTTGATATTAAAACAGCATTCTTGAACGGTAAACTGGAGGAAAAAATTTACTTGCAACAACCACTAGGTTATGATGATGGCACAGGCTGTGTTTGCAGATTGCTTCGAAGCTTTATGGACTGAAGCAAGCAGCAAAATGTTGGTATGAGTGTTTAAAGCTATACCTTAAGAAATCAAATTTGCGGGAGAGTAGTGCTGATCCTTGTATGTATTTTAATGAAAATTTAATCGTTTTATTTCATGTGGATGATGGATTGATAATGGGACCTGGTGAAACAGTTCATAGTTACACAAAACAATTACATGAAGAGTTTGTTATGGTAGTAGGTGAAGTGGATTGTTATCTTGACTTGCAAGTCCAAGAATTTAATGATTGTATGAAGACAAATCAGACTGCATATGTGAAGAGTGTTAGCCAAGTATCATATGGCTGATGCAAAACCAATATCATTACCAATTGAGCCTGGATGGATACCTGGTAATTCACCACCAGCTACTGATACCGACACTTACCGAGAAATTATAGGCAGTCTCACATATTTAACATTAGGGACACGTCCAGATCTAGCTTATGCTGTAAATGTTGCTTCAAGAGCACAAGATTCACCTACTGAAGCGCACCTAAAATTAATTAAACGAATTCTTCGCTATTTGAATGGTACAATAAATGATGGAATTCAGTTTAGGAAAACGATCAGTTCTTCTATAGAAGGTTATAGCAATGCTGATTAAGCAGGTTAAAAATTGACTAGACATTCAACAAGTGGAGTTTTAAAGAAGTTTTGTGGTGGACCAGTAATGTGGAAAAGAAAACTACAAAAATGTGTCGCACAATCATCAATGGAAACTGAATTTGTTGCTGCCAGTGAGGCAAGTAAACCTTTAGTATAGCTTGATCTATTACTGAAAGAAACTGACATTGTTGAAAAGAGTTCAGTTCCTACTTCATGCATTGACAATCAAAGTGCTATTAAATATATTAAAGGTGCAGGATTCTATGAACTTTCTAAGCATATTGAAACATGCTATCAGTATGTGCGACAGTTTGTCAATGAGAATAAGATCAATGTCGAGTATGTTTCAACACAAGAAGTCTGGAGTGTGCACTGCAAATGCGATCTCATCGTGAGTGCCATTGAGATGGTCGCCTACAACTTGCGCTGCCCTGAGATGTGGCAGTTGCTGACTGTTGCTGGGCTGAACTGATGTGATGAAATTGCGAATCGGGGATCTCATCATTCTGATTACTTGTCGCGGGTGCGGGTAAATTCAGAGTGAAACTTCGAAGATTCGGCAGAGAACCAAAGTCAAGAAAAACACGTACGAGGGCAGAATTCAAAGTAGCCTCACCAATTTGAAGTTGGAATCCGAATACCCATACAAATCCCAATACTGGCTCCGATACCTCTCTCAGTTTTTGGTAGCCTTTTATCACACCTTGGAAAGGCGCACCCATAATCTCTTCTAGCCAATCTCAGAAAGGGCCTAAGTGCTCTTCCAATCAGTGATCTGGAAGATCATTCCTATCTCCCATAATAAAGTTAAAATGTATGCCCCAAAGAGGTTTGTGTATAGAAAAAGGAAGACGAGTGTCGTCCTGTCCCCATGTACGGACTTGTTTGTCGGAAATTCTGGAAATTTCGTTGGGCTTCACATATCATTCCCACGGGAAGCGCAAAGTTTGGAAATTTGCGGATGTATGAAAGACTATTTATTTTGCTTGACGAAACACGTCTGGAGACCACAGCAGCATAACGGTCTGTTAGCATAGTAGCTGCCTTCTGAGTGACCAGCAGCTCCTCCAGAGCATGTGAAATTTCCTCCTGTTTTCACCCGAGTGAAAAGGAGTTCTGCTGATGAAGACCAGATGCATTCAATGGAAAAAATTTGGTACAGGAATGAAACGTTAGGTTAGTTAGAGAGAGGTGGGTAACCTACGTTGCTGCAAGCTGCACCTTTCCACTCATGTATACAACACGTAACACAGGTGGAAAATCAAAAAATAAAACTGAATCGGAAAGTAAGTGAAGCAAGAGTGTCTCGTATGCAAATTCAGTATGCAAATGGGATGAAACGTGAGGAGAACGGCTTAAAAAAGGCGGCTGTCTCGCATCACCCCGTACTCCGGTTCAAAATTGTTGCCAGGATACGTTTCCCTGAGAAACATGATGAGATCTTTCCCAAAACTATTTCTCTCAGCTCGGCCATCAACGAGTAAAGAACAGAAACTAGTAAAGTTTAAAACCAAAATAAGAAAAAGGAAAGTATGTAGCAAGAGTGCCTGTAGTTTCTCCTCTAAATTTCCCATTCACTCAACTTACAAGATTGCCATACAGAGTAATTCTGAATCCTTGTAATAAAATAATACGAACAGAACACTAAAACAGCGTCAGATTAACACACATTCATCTGAAGGACAATGAACTATCTCAGAAGTGTGAGCATTTACATAAAAAAATTCTGAAGTAAAGATGACATCACAACAAAACTGCAATATTTAAGTATATACCAAAATCTTACACTCTGTCAACCGTATCACCATGTCAGAAGATGCTTTTAAGTACATGTGTGCATCGCATACAACAATATATGAGCTATGAATATATGGTGCACTCAGTCATTGGTGTGCATGTTAAAACCAAATGAAATTACAAAAACGCGAAAGGACTTAAATAACGTATGAAAATAGTGAGACACATGAAATCAGCACATTTACAAGTAGCAAATATGAACACTTGATGTGTCATTGCACACAATATAGGCTTACGAACACGTGTGTAAATGGATGAAACATAATGAAAACACTGAATAACGTTGTCGATAAAAATATCAAATAATTTTATGTATCGGTGCTAAAATATCAACTAAGTGTGAAAAATGTAACAATAAGCAGCATCAAAAATACAGACTACAACAAATGCACAAACGTAAAAATGATGAAATAAAGTCCTAGAGTGCAAAAATTTACGAACGTAAAATATAGCACTTGACTGCTTTGACAACAATTCATGGAACAGCACGAAAACAAATAGAAACAATTGAGGTTCAACATTTAGAAATGAATGTTTTGAAAACAAATCTTAGAACAGGACAAAAACAATTAAAAGAAACAAAAAACTGTAAAGCTTCACAATGAGGCCCACAATATAGCACACGATTACTTTGAAAAACATTGTAGAACAGCACAAAAACAAAGAACAAAACTTGTAAGGCCCACAGTGAAATCCATGAAAAATTGTCATGTCTCGCAGAGCCGTCCAGAATATAGCACATGATTAATTTTAAAAACATGATGAAGCAGCACGAAAGAAATTAACAAGAACAAAAATTTGTAAAGCATCACAGGGAAATTCAATATTGATCTTTAAAAGCTATGTATCTGTGTCTGGGCATGCGGTTGATTTGACTACGCTGCACACGCACACATCACTGATTTCGACATTTTATTGAACGTTCTGGTCACAGTTTGTGGGACCGTGCGAACGGCTGCGTACTTCTGACGGGAATCATGTGGCGGTGTCAACTTTAACGTCTACACATCTCATCATATTTGTCAGATATGAGTGCGCCAGCTTGGGTATGAGTGCAGTTGTGTGGTCTGGTAATACCAATTTGATATCAGGCTGTTAACTGCCAAGTGAACCAAAAGATGCTTCTATCGAGAAGGCATAAATAATCGTTTAAATAATATTTAATGACAATCTGTTGTTTATCCTGAGCAAACTTGCGCCAGAATAATGGCTTACTTATTTATGAACCAGCTATTACTTATATGAGGGTTGGAACTTAAATAGTGGCATCTATTTATTCACAACCGATACAAAAGAGTTACATGTTTGCACCTGTTACTGTCCTTGAAAGTAGTCACCAGCGCTGTGTAGAACCCGTTGCCAGCGATGTGGAAGTCGTAGTACACCGTTAGCAGAGCCTGTTCTGTTGATGGTACGAATGGAGCGGTCTACTGCCTATCGAATCTCTGGAACAGTTCTGAAGCGAATGCCACGAAGTGGTTTCTTCATCTTTGGGATCAAATCAAAGTCACAAGGACTTAAGTCTGGGGAGTATGGAGGATGGTACAGTACTTCCCAGTACCATCGACCGAACAGAGCAGCCACAACTTGCTCTGTATGCGCCCGCGCATTGTCGTGCAAAATGATGGGTGGGTTGAGCAGAAAGTGTCACGCTTCTATCGCAAAGCTGGTCGCAGGCGATGCTCCAAAAACGAACAGTAATACTGTGCACTGATGGTCTGCTGTGGAAGAACGTAATGCGTTAGGATAACACCATCACAGTCGTAGACGAGAATCACCATAACTTTAGACCACTGCATTCACACCATCAACAGAACAGGCTCTACTAACGGTTTACTACGCCTTCCACATCGCTGGCAACGGGTTCTACACAACGCTGGTGACTACTTTGGACAGTAGCAGGTGCAAACATGTAACTCTTTTGTATCGGTTTAGAATAAATAGTTGCCACTAATTTAGTTCTAACCCTCGTATTTAATGAAAATGATCTGAATGTAGCCAATGTTGTTTCTTTATTTAAATATTGTTGAAATACAGTAGTTTAGTCCAGGAAGTGGTCAAGATGAGTCAAATCATGTATGTAGAACCGGGGAACAGTGTATTCTTGTTGGGGATGGCCTCCAACCAAAGAGAGTTGGACAGTGGGGAAGCACTGCAGGAAAAAAAGGAAATAATCGTGTGACATTGATGGCCGGGAGGCCACAACTGGGGAAGTTCAGACGCTGAGACGCCACAATGGGCAACTTGATGCTGGTGGTGATGAAATGATGGTGGGGACAACACACCACCAGCTACGAGCGGAGAAAATCTCCAATTTGGCTGGAAATCGAGTCCGGGCCCGCTGCATAGAAGGCAAACACATTACCACTCAGATAAGCAGGCGGACTGCACTGCTGCTGTCAAATGGAGACTGTGACTTTCCGAGTGAAGCGCTCAAGGGAGTGATTCGGGACACTTAGTATCGAGAGCTAGAAGAAAGCACACTGCCTATTGTAATGTGCCTGATTCAGTGGTGTAGATGATTAATTCCGGGCGGTGAACGGTCGCTACAATACTCTAGCTTTTGAAGGTACTCTGATTCACGAGAGATCTGAAAGTACTCCGCTTATGTTACGGAACTGAGAGATAGAGTATGGGTTACTATTCTTTGTATCGCTGAAGTTAATTTGTGAATCATCATGTTCAACTCTGAATTGTTCCGAGCTGATGAATATTTCGTATACTGTGATCACGAAATGGCCTTAGTTAGCGCGAGTCTTTGATGACTGTTTGATTTGGGAATTTTTCTGTCATTCTCGTAACGCTCTCGACGTAACTTCACTGCATTTGATGGGAGTATTTTCTGCCTGTATTTTAAATGAATATCGTAGGACCACTTCCCGTTATGTGACATGTCCCTTCTTGAATAAACATTGTTCAACATAATTCTCTGTCGTCAACATCAATTACAGAGGATAGAATAACATCCTAGTTACTAAATTGCTCATTTATCTTTTATTTTATACTTCTGTGTTGTTTATTAACTCCAAATTCTAGCCAATACATAGACTACTTGAATGCAGGGTCACAGCTACAGGTTATTATTTGCAACGGATTAGCTGTGGGGTATGAAAGCAGACGTGTGCGGCTCGACCCTATGACTACATACACTCCTGGAAATGGAAAAAAGAACACATTGATACCGGTGTGTCAGACCCACCATACTTGCTCCGGACACTGCGAGAGTGCTGTACAAGCAATGATCACACGCACGGCACAGCGGACACACCAGGAACCGCGGTGTTGGCCGTCGAATGGCGCTAGCTGCGCAGCATTTGTGCACCGCCGCCGTCAGTGTCAGCCAGTTTGCCGTGGCATACGGAGCTCCATCGCAGTCTTGGTAGCATGCCGCGACAGCGTGGACGTGAACCGTATGTGCAGTTGACGGACTTTGAGCGAGGGCGTATAGTGGGCATGCGGGAGGCCGGGTGGACGTACCGCCGAATTGCTCAACACGTGGGGCGTGAGGTCTCCACAGTACATCGATGTTGTCGCCAGTGGTCGGCGGAAGGTGCACGTGCCCGTCGACCTGGGACCGGACCGCAGCGACGCACGGATGCACGCCAAGACCGTAGGATCCTACGCAGTGCCGTAGGGGACCGCACCGCCACTTCCCAGCAAATTAGGGACACTGTTGCTCCTGGGGTATCGGCGAGGACCATTCGCAACCGTCTCCATGAAGCTGGGCTACGGTCCCGCACACCGTTAGGCCGTCTTCCGCTCACGCCCCAACATCGTGCAGCCCGCCTCCAGTGGTGTCGCGACAGGCGTGAATGGAGGGACGAATGGAGACGTGTCGTCTTCAGCGATGAGAGTCGCTTCTGCCTTGGTGCCAATGATGGTCGTATGCGTGTTTGGCGCCGTGCAGGTGAGCGCCACAATCAGGACTGCATACGACCGAGGCACACAGGGCCAACACCCGGCATCATGGTGTGGGGGACGATCTCCTACACTGGCCGTACACCACTGGTGATCGTCGAGGGGACACTGAATAGTGCACGGTACATCCAAACCGTCATCGAACCCATCATTCTACCATTCCTAGACCGGCAAGGGAACTTGCTGTTCCAACAGGACAATGCACGTCCGCATGTATCCCGTGCCACCCAACGTGCTCTAGAAGGTGTAAGTCAACTACCCTGGCCAGCAAAATCTCCGGATCTGTCCCCTATTGAGCATGTTTAGGACTGGATGAAGCGTCGTCTCACGCGGTCTGCACGTCCAGCACGAACGCTGGTCCAACTGAGGCGCCAGGTGGAAATGGCATGGCAAGCCGTTCCACAGGACTACATCCAGCATCTCTACGATCGTCTCCATGGGAGAATAGCAGCCTGCATTGCTGCGAAAGGTGGATATACACTGTACTAGTGCCGACATTGTGCATGCTCTGTTGCCTGTGTCTATGTGCCTGTGGTTCTGTCAGTGTGATCATGTGATGTATCTGACCCCAGGAATGTGTCAATAAAGTTTCCCCTTCCTGGGACAATGAATTCACGGTGTTCTTATTTCAATTTCCAGGAGTGTACATCATTCAAAGCTCTCATAGTATCACAATGCCTAAAATAGAGAATAGGCATAAACACTGTAGCAGTGATGAATGAAAAACAGTCAAGATAGTCAATTATAAATAGTGCAGCGCAGGAAATAACGCAAACTGCCAAAAACTGCAGATGTGAAATGAAGTCTGTCGACATCAGACACTGCTAGCAAGAGGGGAAGGTGCAGTATATGTAAACAAAGACCAATGCCACAAAAGATGCTTTGTAAAAAAAACGCGAAACGCGTCTGGTGTAGTTCTTTTTAATTACATTGCAGTCAGCTAAAGACAGATAACCTATAATAACGGATGATAACAGCTGCTGTGAAAGATGGCCACACAAACGTATAATATTTATCCCAACTGTGTAAAAATTACTCAGGACATATAAACGTCAAGGTTATAAAACAATTTAAGAATGAATTTTCATAATTAAAACAGAACACTGATAAAATGAGTGATTGTTATGGCATGATGCTACACAATTACGACTGAGATGGTGTCCAGGCATGTTGTTGTTATGGTTTTCAGTCCTGAGACTGGTTTGATGCAGCTCTCCGTGCTACTTTATCCTGTGCAAGCTTCTTCATCTCCCAGTACCTACTGCAACCTACATCCTTTTGAATCTGCTTAGTGTATTCATCTCTTGGTCTCCCTCTACGATTTTTACCCTCGACGCTGCCCTCCAATACTAAATTGGTGATCCCTTGATGCCTCAGAACATGTCCTACCAACCAATCCCTTCCTCTAGTCAAGTTGTGCCACAAACTCCTCTTCTCTCCAATCCTATTCAATACCTCCTCCGCTCAGTCCGGAACCGCGCGACTGCTACGGTCGCAGGTTCGAATCCTGCCTCGGGCATGGATGTGTGTGATGTCCTTAGGTTAGTTAGGTTTAAGCAGTTCTAAGTTCTAGGGGACTGATGACCACAGATGTTAAGTCCCATAGTGCTCAGAGCCATTTGAATACCTCCTCATTAGTTATGTGATCTACCCATCTAATCTTCAGCATTCTTCTGTAGCACCACATTTCGAAAGCTTCTATTTTCTTCTTGTCCAAACTATTTATCGTCCATGTTTCACTTCCATACATGGCTACACTCCATACAAATACTTTCAGAAACGACTTCCTGACACTTAAATCTATACTCGATGTTAACAAATTTCTCTCCTTTAGAAACGCTTTCCTTCCCATTGCCAGTCTACATTTTATATCTTCTCTACTTCGACCATCATCAGTTACTTTTCTCCCCAAATAGCGAAACTCCTTTACTATTATAAGTGTCTCATTTCCTAATCTCTCAGCATCACCCGACTTAATTCGACTACATTCCATTATCCTCATTTTGCTTTTGTTGATGTTCATCTAGTGGTGAGGAGATACGCAGAGACAGCAGACGTGTTTCGAGTCGGAGTTAGATGCCTGCAGGAGACAGCCGGGTCGTGACAGTATCAACGTAAGAATTGGCGCTACGCACACAATAAGCTATATATTGAGCGAAACTCGGCACATACCTGGGGAAACTAGAAAGAATAATTAATAAACTAGGTTTTCTTTGGTTAAATAATGTCTAAAAGCTAGATAGAAATCCCATTGTTGATGCAATAAGCGTTTTGTGAAACATTCTCGTAAATCCATGCCATAGAAGTTTTTTTTAGTTTTTCACATGTGCCTTAAAAATTTGAACAATCAATATTTTTTAGATAAAATTAGAGTTTCATCTCACACCTTATGTCGTTCTCCGCATCCTGTGCTTGCATTGAACCAAAAGGTACATTAAAGTAAATTTCCCATGAGTAAAACTAATAATTTCATTTATCAGAGTAAAATAATCTATATGCCATTGCACAGTTGGCAAACTATTCAGATCAGGACAGAATTTTTATTAAGTAACAAACAGGGCCAAAATGAGTAAAGTTATCTAGAATGACAATTTTATGCCATTGCACTACGGCTGAGTTGAATATATGTTTTATTATCGGCTGAACGGGAAGGAGTGCACGAGCTAAGTCCACAGACGCAGTCAGAGGCAGGTTGGTGACTTTCATTTATTTTTACCACTAAACTTTCATGCAGTCAGATGTGTATATTGAGTATTAATTTTCCAACAATATTTTCATGCAGTCAGATAAAGTTCAGTTCAGTTAAATATGCAGTCAGTTGCAAGTTTTATTAAAGACTGAAGCAGTCACATGCAGTTCAGTCTAGTTTAAATAGAGAATTTTTATTAACAACACTTTCAAGAGAACATTTAAACATGAAGCCTCTAAGTTAGCTTAAAACAAATATTTATCAAAACATCGAATATTTCTGAACATACGAACATCTAATAATCGCTGAAAAGTTGCCAATGTATTCTTGAGCCCGTACGGCATACATATATAATGATAGTGTCCCCCAGGAACAGTAAAAGTTGTCTTTGCCCTATCCTCTGGTGCTACTTCCAACTGGTGGTATCCCCTCCGTAAATCCATCGTTGTAAAATACTTACATTGTCCCAGATTATCCAATAAGTCCGTGATATTTGGAATCGGATATGCGTCCCAAATGGTTTTGCATTCAGAAATCTATAATCACAACAGAACCTATATTTCCTTGTACCATCCACCGACTTCTTAGATACGAGAACTACATTGCTTGAATACAGACTATCGCTTTGCTCCATGGTTCCATCCCGTAGCTTTTGTTCTATAAACTCCTCTAGTAGCGGTTGCATATGACGTACTACCCTATATGGTTTCCTAAACACTGGTGTATTATCTTCCGTTGGTATGTGATGCTTCGTAATCGATGTTGCCGGTAACCTACCCTCCGTTCCGAATAAATCGCTGAATGTCAATAACGACTCTTCCAATGCGACCCTGTCGTCTCCCTGCAAATGCTATAATTTTCCCCTCAATTGCGCTGTATCGACGTTTTGCTTATGGCTCGCCTCTAAATCCTCCCTATCGAGGTCATCTTCATCAAAAACCCCCAATGTGGCCAATAACAACCCTTTCGACAAGCTAAAATCCGTTTTGACGAAGTTACCTATACTTACAGGAACCCTATAATCTCCTTCCACATAACTTAAGTGAGCTAAACTCCGCACAAAACAGTGCGCATTAACCAACTCCTCATTACTCGACAGTGGCTCCACCATGTACAACATCACCTTTGATAAGTCCGTAATTATCGGAACCCAGACTACCTTCCCTGTACCCGCCGGTATGTTATCCTGCTGATCGACCTTTAATGAATCCGTTCGCAGTTTAGCTGGCGTCACGTTCGTGTTAAGTGCGCCTTGCGACATTCGTCCATTTGCAACCGTTTCCCCCATGCATAACATTGTTCCACTGTGTTCCACTGTATGTTGCCAAAGATCTATCTTCGCACGATGTTTGTCAAGCAAGTCCAGTCCGAGAATCATCGAATACCCCTCATCCACACATGGTAACACCTCTATCTGCTCACTAAACTTAGTTCCTGCGATCACAAATTGAAGTACCGTCGTACCCAATGACTCCACTTTATTATCCCCACCCCCGTAGCCTATAACGTGGTGGCTCAAGCCTTCTCCTGCTAACCAGGTCTAGACTAACAACAGGCACGTATGCTCCCGTGTCAACCAGAAACCTCTGTTCCCTTCCGTTCACCAAGCCTAATAAGCATCATTCCGTCTGTGAACCTACAAGCGCATTGCCTAATTTCACTGGGACCACCCTCCGACGGTTGAAGCAGTCCCGTTCTTGTTTAGCGGCTGCTGTCGCCGAGGTTCCCCCTTGGTTTTACTCCTGCAGTTCACTGCCCGGTGACCCATTTTCCCACGTCAGTAACACCGCAACTGACGCTGACATTGCCTCCTAATAGCCCTACCCGTCCACAACCAAAACAATTTCCGCTGCCTGAACTTTATGCTCCATCCTTTGCTTGGTCGCATAATCTACGTCCTCTAAGTATGTGGCAATCCTTAGAGCCGCCGCAAGACCACTGGGATTCTCCATTCTCATCAGACGTGACATCTCCGGCGGTACTCCCCGTAAAAACAAATCTGACGCCCTGTTCTTGGCCTCCTGTAACAGCACTCTATTCGTCTCCCTATTCAGTAACAGTTCGAACGTTTGTGCATTCAGCTTTTTAATATGTCTGAGAAAACCTCCACAGTCTCATTTCTTCTCATAACTAACGCACTTAATTTTTCCCGAAAAAACCTGGTACTGCTCTGTTTTTGGTACCTCTGGCGTAACCCAGACTCAAGCTCTGCAAACGTCCCCACATTGTTCAACGTTTCATGGTACAGTACGTACGACTTGGCATCCCCTATCAAGTGTAACTTCACCACTCTCAACATTACAACATCCAAACACCCATTGGCCTCAGCCATTGTGATAATGTCATTAAGGAATACCGACACATCCTCCATTGTTTTACCTGAAAAGGGCTTAATCAATGCCGCGATTGCCGGGTCAAATGGTCGATGACACTCCTCGATCTGCAATTTACTTTCACCCGACGTCCCTTCTCCTACTTGCAATGCCTCAAATCTCCCCACTAATTTTTCGTATTTTTCTTTGTCCCTCATCCTTGCCTCCGACAATACCCGAATTTGCTCAGTTAGAGCGGCTACAGCTTCCGCTGTAGTCACAGCAGCAGCCTCCGCTGCTTGACGTGTTTCTACCATTCTTGCTTATAGCTCTACTGTTAGTAATAATTCCGCTCTGCTATTCCTAAAACTTAGTTTTGTGGCGAATCATTGCCTATCTACATTCTGAACGACTGCGCGCCATATGTCCAAAATAGATTAGGCGCTATGTCGTCATCTCCCTCATTTCCCCTGAATTCAGATAAATCTACAGGCTCCTCCGCCCTTACAAAAGACACCTTCAAAAAGTCCATCCTAATTGACACTTAACCCATTAAAACACAAAAGAATGACACATCAACAATAAATCACGTCGCTCACCCATCCCCAACGTGCTCGTGCGCAGGTGAGACTCCTGCTTTCCTCCCTATACTGGTATGGACGAACACTTCCTGAATGACAAGACGTAACAAGAAGTGTACGACCACCTGCCACGAATGTAACCAAACACCTCAACTACTCCTCTACATAGGCACAACTCAATGCTATTTGCTCGACATAAGATATGAGTGTGGAAATCCGGTATCAGTGTTGTAACCGGCACCACTTCCGACTCCACTGTCGCGGGGTGTCGATAGTCAAACCCGGGACTCCAGGTGGCCGAGCTGAAGCCGGGATCCACCACTCCATATTTCATCAGGAGGCCGAGCAAATTCAATAGCATCAAGGGGCAGTGCAGAGTGATACAGCGGTATTCAGTAGCATTGCTTTATTCACATAATTTACAGTACTTTGATGGGTGCAGTGTAGTGGCGGCGTGCCGCCCGCAGCCCTGTTCTGCGAGTCCGGCCGGTTCAGCAACTCCTGGTATGCTGACGCCACTGCTCCATCATCAAGGCCGCTCAGCTGGGGGTCACCGTGCTCTGCCCGGTCGCCACCCGCTGGTGTGTCGCGTCTTGCGTCACGTAGCTGCCCGCGAATCCGGGGACTACTACAGTGCCTGGTCCCCGCTGCCCTCCACCCGTTTGGCCTGCTCTGTCCGACCATGAGGCGAAGGTTGATGTACCGGTCACCCGTTGCCCTCGGGCCACCGCTGCTCCCAGGACAGGACAGGACTCGAACCCACGCCCTCCTGGATGCGGTGCCACAAATTGCCGCTGGTTGTGATTGTCAGATGGCAACACCCGCCACCGTTTCCGACGCTGCTACAGCGCTGTTGCGCCTCCTGCAGCGTACGCTTTTCTCGGACCCCGGTACGCCAGGTGGGAAGCGAATGTGGCCCGTCCTGGACCTATTGCACACCGCTATCACTGCCCTCCTTCAGGTAGACCATGCAGTCTCCAAGTACCCCGCTGCTGTTCCGTCCCGCCCCGGTGTTGTGTCCCCAGAGGCGGAATACAGCCCAAACAAGTACATAGAAACAAAGTACAGGTTACACAGAATATTTACAACATCACTGCCAAACTGGCCCCTATAGGCGTAGACCAGCACAGGTCCGACCCATCTCTCGGCTGACCTGGCACACTCCTCAAGCTTAAAGTGCCTGATTATTTACTCTGATTTTTCCATCGCTTCTGACGTAGTGTCAGAGAGAGACAGGAACTATGGTAGGGGTAAATTCCCATACATCAGCCACTTACACATCGCTCTCCTGGCTGTGACCTACTGCCTCGCCTCATACATCGCAATAACTTCAAGTAACGCTGCGGTTTCCTGCCTCGTTGTTGTACAACTCAAAACAAATCGTGCGTGCAATAACGCCGTCGAAGCTCCGCGCCATCTTACCCTGTCTGGCCTACTGGCTGCCGATTATTACCACACACTGTCAGTGGCCCCAGACTTCATTGCCCAACCGCGCCTTTACCGAATTTTTTAACAAAATTCCCCTTTACTACGACAAAGACTAACATTAGCGCAGCAAAGATTAGCAACAGTCTACAGGTCCCCATTAGGAGACTGGGAGCAATTCATAAAAATATTTGACTCCCTATTATGCTGTCTGTCAGACAGAAAGAAAAAGTTAGTAGTCTGTGGTGATTTCAATGTAAACTTTCTAAGCAATTCTGATAGAAAAAGTGAACTAGAAGTGTTATTAACAACATATAACTTAGAATCAGTAGTCAATTTCCCTACACGTATATCTCAAGATAGTAGCACTCTAGTAGATAATGTATTTGTACAGAAAGAGGATGTAAAACAAACACATGCCTTCCCTGTGGTAAATGAATTGTCAGACCATGATGCAGAACTGATTAACTTACAAAAGCTAGCAGAATGTACAGCGCAGAAACTATTAAGCAAAAGTGTGAGGTTGCTCAACCAGGTATCTATAGAACACTTCAGAGAAAGTTTAAGAAATTTTAATTGGGGAGATGTATATAATAAGCCAAATGCTAATGATAAATGCAACATATATCTTGATAAACTTGTATCCCTTTTTGAACATTGTTTCCCAAGAAAATTACTAAATGTAACACCACACACTCTTCAAAGAAACCTTGTATTGCTACAAGTATTAAAGTGTCTTCAGAAAGAAAAAGAAAACTGTATTAGACAGCAAGAACTAGTAAAGATCCATAAGTAGTTTTACACTATAAATATTATTGTAACACACTGAGAAAAGTTATAAGGAAATCAAGAAATATGTATGTTATAGAAGAAATTAACAACCCCTGCAATAGAATCAAATCAATATGGAATGTTGTTAGAAGGGAGACAGGAAAAGTAACCACCGGGGTAAATAGCATTACTATTAAAGAGAATGAGACCATCCTAACCAACAGTACACAAGCAGCTAATGTATTTAACAACCATCTCTTAAGTGTCAGAGAAGATATTGGTTAGAACAGTTCAAAAGAAAAAGCCAGGCAGTACATAGAAGAGTCAGTTCTGAAAAATTTTAGTCAGATTAAGTTTCACCTATCAACTTCTTTCGAAATGAGTAAAACTATTAAATCATTGAAAAATAAATGTTCTGTTGGAGTAGATGACATCTGTAATAAGATATTAAAACAATGTGCAACAATTACAGCTGATGTTCTGAGTCACATATGTAATGCATCACTAACTCAAGGTATTTTCCCAGACTTAGAACTATTTAAAACTAACTAACCTAAGGACATCAAACACATCTATGCCCGGGGGAGGATTAGACTGTAGCACCCGCGCGGTTTCGGACTGAAGCACCTAGAACCGCTCGGCCACCGCGGGCGGCCAATTGAGTGTGCAAATAGCATAAAATGTGATGAGAAAGGCCAGAAAGAGGCCGCTGCTTTACAACATGTTCTAGCTTTCCACAGACTGGTACCGAACTGATAAATCTGTCGGTGTTGTGGGATAAGATGGGATGCTAATTCGATTTGTGAAGATCGTAATTTTTCTTCAGTAGGCAGAGGGTGCAGGTATGTGGGGGTACGAGGACTCAGTTGCTCCTCTCCTTCCCTTTGTTGGGCATGACCCTGATGACCACGGCAAATCAAGCTACGCGGTTCTCAATTATTGAAAATGAAGCAGAAGGTTCCTTCCTTGTTAACTAATGTAAACTGGGAAAGTTGTCGCCGGAACTGACTCATCGATTATGTAACTAGCTGATCCCGGCCACGCGCTGCTGTTGTCAGTCTGGTTAAATGGAAAGGGAAGAAGTGGGAAAGCAAACGCTGGTAATACGTATGAGGATTGGAGTCCCCCCCCTCTCATTGTCCATCACCTCCTCCTCCTCCATCTATCTCCTCCCGCCCCTCTCTCCCCCCCCCCCCACTCTCTCTCTGTCCATCTCCTTCTTTCCGCTTTCTATCTCCACTTTCTCCCATTCATCTGTCCAACGCATCTTCAACTCTCTCTGTAGCGTTGAGCCTTGCTGATTGTTCCTGGATATTCACGGTCTGTAGTAGTATTCTAGTGATAAGCAGATATGCCATAAAGGCAACTATATTAAAAAATAGGTACTTAAAAACACACGTGTATTCGAATGCAGTTTTGTGTTAAAATCACAAAGAAATGGGTTTAGAACCTTTTGGAGATTTACGATTTTGTACAAACGGGCATTTACATTTTTATTGATTTCCCCTGTAGTTATTACGTATATGTTTATATATTGTATGTGGCTCTCTAGTAGGTATATAAAAATAAAAACCCTCAAATATTCAGGTGCAACGATGTGTCAAAATATCAAAGCTGTCGGTGAAGAGCTTAATGGAGATTTAACATTTACATTTTTATTAGTATACTGGGTGTCCATAATTAAAGTTCCAGTTTCGAAACACTGTAGAAAAACAACCACTGCTCAGAACGGCCTCAAATATGAACAGCATGTTACTCACGCAAAGGGGGAAACGTTATGGAACAAAATAGAATTTGTAACGTAAATTTTACTTATAGATGGTGCTGTAAGCGTCTTAACGTAAACAGGGTCGACTACAAATGACAGGTAAAACGCAGTAGAACAGTTATGGTTTGAGATGCACATTACACCATCCGTACTGCTGAATGTGCATGACTGCGCTGGTTCGGCACTGAACAGTTGTGGCACTTTTAGTGGGGTAAGGCCGCTCACCACGGCAAGGTCGTACCAACTCTGAAGGGAAAATCAGTTCTTCATTGTCCTGAGGTAAACAACCACGAAGAAGCAAAACGACGTCAGTTTTTAATTGCCCTGGAGCCAAAAACAGCATAAAAAGCAAAATAACATCGGTTTCTAATTGTCCTGAGACTGGCACAAAACATATTCAACATGCGGCCCACCTTTTTCTGCCACAAGTTGAAACCGATAAAAAACATGGTCCAAAACAGATCGGCGTGTCTCATGGGTCACGTTCAGAACGTGTTGCGCAGTGTGTGCTTTCAATTCAGATAAGTTCGTAAATGGAGCACTGACACACATCTTTCAAATAATACACTATGTTGTTGTTGTGGTCTTCAGTCCTGAGACTGGTTTGATGCAGCTCTCCATGCTTCTCTATCCTGTGCAAGCTTCTTCATCTCCCAGTACTTACTGCATCTTCCATTCTTCTGAATCTGCTTAGTGTATTCATCTCTTGGTCTCCCTCTACGATTTTTACCCTCCACGCTACCCTCCAATACTAAATTGGTGATCCCTTGATGGCTCAGAACATGTCGTACCAACCGATCCCTTCTTCTACTCAAATTGTGCCACAAACTCCTCTTCTCCCCAATTCTATTCAATGACTCCTCATTAATTATGTGATCTACCATCTAATCTTCAGCATTCTTCTGTGGCACCACATTTCGAAAGCTTCTATTCTCTTCTTGTCCAAACTATTTATCGTCCATGTTTCACTTCCATACATGGCTACACTCCATACAAATACACTCCTGGAAATTGAAATAAGAACACCGTGAATTCATTGTCCCAAGAAGGGGAAACTTTATTGACACATTCCTGGGGTCAGATACATCACATGATCACACTGACAGAACCACAGGCACATAGACACAGGCAACAGAGCATGCACAATGTCGGCACTAGTACAGTGTATATCCACCTTTCGCAGCAATGCAGGCTGCTATTCTCCCATGGAGACGATCGTAGAGATGCTGGATGTAGTCCTGTGGAACGGCTTGCCATGCCATTTCCACCTGGCGCCTCAGTTGGACCAGCGTTCGTGCTGGATGTGCAGACCGCGTGAAACGACGCTTCATCCAGTCCCAAACATGCTCAATGGGGGACAGATCCGGAGATCTTGCTGGCCAGGCCACGTTGGGTGGCACGGGATACATGCGGACGTGCATTGTCCTGTTGGAACAGCAAGTTCCCTTGCCGGTCTAGGAATGGTAGAACGATGGGTTCGATGACGGTTTGGATGTACCGTGCACTATTCAGTGTCCCCTCGACGATCACCAGTGGTGTACGGCCAGTGTAGGAGATCGCTCCCCACACCATGATGCCGGGTGTTGGCCCTGTGTGCCTCGGTCGTATGCAGTCCTGATTGTGGCGCTCACCTGCACGGCGCCAAACACGCATACGACCATCATTGGCACCAAGGCAGAAGCGACTCTCATCGCTGAAGACGACACGTCTCCATTCGTCCCTCCATTCACGCCTGTCGCGACACCACTGGAGGCGGGCTGCACGATGTTGGGGCGTGAGCGGAAGACGGCCTAACGGTGTGCGGGACCGTAGCCCAGCTTCATGGAGACGGTTGCGAATAGTCCTCGCCGATACCCCAGGAGCAACAGTGTCCCTAATTTGCTGGGAAGTGGCGGTGCGGTCCCCTACAGCAGTGCGTAGGATCCTACGGTCTTGGCGTGCATCCGTGCGTCGCTGCGGTCCGGTCCCAGGTCGACGGGCACGTGCACCTTCCGCCGACCACTGGCGACAACATCGATGTACTGTGGAGACCTCACGCCCCACGTGTTGAGCAATTCGGCGGTACGTCCACCCGGCCTCCCGCATGCCCACTATACGCCCTCGCCCAAAGTCCGTCAACTGCACATACGGTTCACGTCCACGCTGTCGCGGCATGCTACCAGTGTTAAAGACTGCGATGGAGCTCCGTATACCACGGCAAACTGGCTGACACTGACGGCGGCGGTGCACAAATGCTGCGCAGCTAGCGCCATTCGACGGCCAACACCGCAGTTCCTGGTGTGTCCGCTGTGCCGTGCGTGTGATCATTGCTTGTACAGCCCTCTCGCAGTGTCCGGAGCAAGTATGGTGGGTCTGACACACCGGTGTCAATGTGTTCTTTTTTCCATTTCCAGGAGTGTACTTTCAGAAACGACTTCCTGACACTTAAATCTATACTCGATGTTAACAAATTTCTCTCCTTTAGAAACGCTTCCCTTCCCATTGCCAGTCTACATTTTATATCCTCTCTACATCGACCATCATCTGTTACTTTGCTCCCCAAATAGCGAAACTCCTTTACTATTATAAGTGTCTCATTTCCTAATCTAATTCCCTCAGCATCACCCGACTTAATTCGACTACATTCCCTTATCCTAATTTTGCTTTTGTTGATGTTCATCTTATATCCTCCTTTCAAGACACTATCCATTCCGTTCAACTGCTCTTCCAAGTCCTTTGCTGTCTCTGACAGAATTACAATGTCATCGGCGAACCTCAAAGTTTTTATTTCTTCTCCATGGATTTTAATACCTACTCCAAATTTTTCATTTGTTTCCTTTACTGCTTGCTCAATACAGGTTGACTACCATCGGGGAGAGGCTACAACCCTGTCTCACTCCCTTCCCAACAACTGCTTCCCTTTCGTGCCATCATATCTTATAATTGCCATCTGGTTTCTGTACAAATTGTAAATAGCCTTTCGCTCCCTGTATTTGACCTCTGCCACCTTCAGAATTTCAAAGAGAGTGTTCCAGTCAACATTGTCAAAAGCTTTCTCTAAGTCTACAAATGCTAGAAACGTAGGTTTGCCTTTCCTTAATCTAAGATGAGTCGTAGGGTCAGTATTGCCTCACGTGTTCCAATATTTCTACGGAATCCAAACTGATCTTCCCCGAGGTCGGCTTCTACTAGTTTTCCCACTCGTCTGTAAAGAATTCGCGTTAGTATTTTGCAGCCGTGGCTTATTAAACTGATAGTTCGGTAATTTTCACATCTGTCAACACCTGCTTTCTTTGGGATTGGAATTATTATATTCTTCTTGAAGTCTGAGGGTATTTCGCCTGTCTCATACATCTTGCTCACTAGATGATAGATTTTTGTCAGGACTGGCTCTCCCAAGGCTGTCAGTAGTTCTAATGGAATGTTGGCTACTCCTGGGGCCTTGTTTCGACTTAGATCTTTCACTGCTCTATCAAACTCTTCACGCAGTATCATATCTCCCATTTCATTTTCATCTACATCCTCTTCCATTTGCATAATATTGTCCTCAAGTCCATCGCCCTTGTATAGACCCTCTATATACTCCTTCCACCTTTCTGCTTTTCCTTCTTTGCTCAGAACTGGGTTTCCATCTGAGCTCTTGATGTTCATACAAGTGGTTCTCTTGTCTCCAAAGATTTCTCTAATTTTCCTGTAGGCAGCATTTACCTTACTACTAGTAAGATAAGCCTTACATTTGTCCTCTAGCCATCCCTGCTTAGCCATTTTGCACTTCCTGTCGATCTCATTTTTGAGACGTTTGTATTCCTTTTTGCCTGCTTCATTTACTGCATTTTTATATTTTCTCCTTTCATCAATTAAATTCAATATATCTTCTGTTACCCAAGGATTTCTACTAGCCCTCATCTCTTTACCTATTTGATCCTCTGATGCCTTCACTAATTCATCCCTCAGAGCTACCCATTCTTCTTCTACTGTATTTCTTTCCACCATTCCTGTCGATTGTTCCCTTATGCTCTCCCTGAAACACTGTAACACCTATGTTATTTCAGTTTATCAAGGTCCCATTTCTTAAATTCCCATCTTTTTGCAGTTTCTTCAGTTTTAATCTACAGTTCATAACCAAGAGATTGTGGTCAGAGTCCACATCTGCCCCTGGAAATGTCTTACAATTTAAAACCTGGTTCCTAAATCTCTGTCTTACCATTATATAATCTATCTGAAACCTGTCATTATCTTCAGGATTCTTCCATGTATACAACCTTCTTGTATGATTCTTGAACCAAGTTTTAGCTATGATTAAGTTGTGCTCTGTGCAAAATTCTAACAGGTGGCTTCCTCTTTCATTTCTTACCCCAATCCATATTCACCTACTACGTTTCCTTCTCTCCCTTTTCCTACTGCCGAATTCCAGTCACCCATGACTATTAAATTTTCGTCTTTCTTCACTATCTGAATAATTTCTTTTATCTCATCATACATTGCATCAATTTCTTTGTCATCTGCAGCACTAGTTGGCATATAAACTTTACTACTGTAGTAGGCGTGGGCTTCGTGTCTATCTTGGCCGCAATAATGCGTTCACTATACTGTTTGTAGTTGCTTACCCGCACTCCTATTTTTTATTCATTATTAAATCTACTCCTGCATTACCCCAATTTGATTTTGTATTTATAACCCTGTATTCGCCTGACCAAAAGTCTTGTTCCTCCTGCCACCGAGCTTCACTAATTCCCACTATATCTAACTATGACCTATCCATTTCCCTTTTTAAATTTTCTAACCTACCTGACCGATTAAGGGATCTGACATTCCACGCTCCGATCCGTAGATACACTACTGGCAATTAAAATTGCTAACCAAGAAGAAATGCATATGATAAACGGGTATTCATTGGACAAATGTATTATACTAGAACTGACATGTGATTACATTTTCACGCTATTTGGGTGCATAGATCCTGAGAAATCAGTGCCCAGAACAACCACCTCTGGCCGTAATAACGGCTTTGATACGCCTGGGCATTGAGTCAAACAGAGCTTGGATGGCGTGTACAGGTACAGTTTCCCATGCAGCTTTAACATGATACCACAGTTCATCAAGAGTAGTGACTGGCGTATTGTGACGAGCCAGTTGCTCGGCCACCATTGACCAGACGCTTTCAGTTGGTGAGAGATCTGGAGAATGTGCTGGCCTGCGCACCAGTCGAATATTTTCTGTATCCAGAAAGGCCCGTACAGGACCTGCAACATGCGATCGTGCATTATCCTGCTGAAATGTAGGGTTTCGCAGGGATCGAATGAAGGGTAGAGCCATGGGTCGTAACACATCTGAAATGTAACGTCCACTGTTCAAAGTGCTGTCGGTGCGAACCTGAGGTGACCGAGACGTGTAACCAATGGCACCCCATACCATCACGCCGGGTGATACGCCAGTATGGCGATGACGAATACACGCTTCCAATGTGCGTTCACCGCGATGTCGCCAATCACGGATGCGACCATCATGATGCTGTAAACAGAACCCGGATTCATTCGAAAAAATGACGTTTTGCCATTCGTGCACCCAGGTTCGTAGTTGAGTACACCATCGCAGGCGCTCCTGTCTGTGATGCAGCGTCAAAGGTAACCCCAACCATGGTCTCCGAGCTGATAGTCCACGCTGCTGCAAATGTCGTCGAACTGTTCGTGCAGATGGTTGTTGTCTTGCAAACGTCCCCATCTGTTGACTCAGGGATCGAGACGTGGCTGCACGATCCGTTACAGCCATGCGGATAATATGCATGTCATCTGGATTGCTAGTGATACGAGGCCGTTTGGATCCAGCACTACGCTCCGTATAACCCTCCTGAACCCACCGATTCCATATTGTGCTAACAGTCAGTGGTTCTCGACCAACGCGAGCAGCAGTGTCGCGATACGATAAACCGCAATCGCGATAGGCTACAATCCGACCTTTATCAAAATCGGAAACGTGATGGTACGCATTTCTCCTCCTTACACGAGGCATCACAACAACGTTTCACCAGGCAACGCCGGTCAACTGCTGTTTGTGTATGAGAAATCGGTTGGAAACTTTCCTCATGTCAGCACGTTGTAGGTGTCGTCACCGGCGTCAACCTTGTGTGAATGCTCTGAAAAGCTAATCATTTGTATATCACAGCATCTTCTTCCTGTCGGTTAAATTTCGCTTCTGTAGCACGTCATCTTCGTGGTGTAGCAATTTTAATGGCCAGTACTGTACCACAGCCGGAAGTCACACGGATTGAGATCAGTTGATTGGAAAGCCAGGCTGTGCGGAAATGGCTGATAATTCTAGGATTTCCGAAATCCCTCTGCAGCAGCAGTTCGACTGGCTGTGCAATGTGCGGAGGAGTGGCAATCTTGCAAAAAAGTGTTCCTATCAACACACCCACGCTGTTGAACTGTTGGAGTGACGTTGAGCAAAAAAACTCTCCTAACTTTTACCAGTGTCTGTACAGGTAACAGGACCCGCAGCACTTACCTTCCCGATAAAATGCGGTCCTACGATAAGCGATGCCGTCAATGCGCACCACTCAGTCACATTTGCGGAATGAAGTGTTACCGCTTGATGTGCGTGGGCGTTTTCCGTTACCAATATTACGTAATTCTGCGTATTGATATGTCCTTTGGGATGGAAATGGGCTTCGCTTGTCCACAGAATGTTCCATAGCCATTCATTCTCCACTTCCACGCGAGCAACAAATTCCAGAGCGAATGTTTGTTTGGCTGGCATGTCAGTAAGAAGCAACTCCTAAAAATAGTGATTTAGTATGAATAGCAATGCAGGGTATTAGGCACTGAGGTCGCAGGCACGTTCAACGTTCGGCCAGCTCCCCGTACATTCCATGTTTGCGTACCACTTCTCGACCTCTTTTATAACTCTGTGGCCACATCTTCGAGAGACGGCAGATCAGCTGCTTTCCTCCCTCTGCCACATTGCACTTCAAAATAACATGTCTTTTCAAATATTGTAGTCATTTTCTCTAGACCCTTTGCAGACATCGGACCAACGCCTTTCTTCATACCCTGAGTGCCCGGACTCCTGCTGGGCCACTGGCGTACAGTCACCGTTCTTGTGAAACAGCGTCCGATCCTTCAAGGAGACAGTCATGTCGGCGCTTTCAGATGCAAATGGAGGAAAAGTCATTGCCGCATGCACCTGTTGGTGTGCATATTCTAAAGCTTGCAGTGACACCTATTAGTCAAATTCTGTTAATTTTTCCCCTATGACGTCTCCCCTGCGTAATAAAATGCTATTCAAATTTGATATTAATCTGAATGGTGCTTCTCTTTCTACAGTGGTTTGAAACTGGAGCTTTAATAATGTATAGGGTAAATAAGTACTCTTATATACAGGGTGGTCCATTGATAGTGACCGGGCCAAATATCTCACGAAATAAGCGTCAAACGAAAAAAGCTACAAAGAACGAAACTGGTCTAGCTTGAAGGGGGAAACCAGATGGCGCTATGGTTGGCCCGCTAGATGGCGCTGCCATAGGTTAAACGGATATCAACTGCGTTTTTTTAAAATAGGAACCCCCAGTTTTAATTGCATATTCGTGTAGTATGTATAGAAATATGAATGTTTTAGTTGGACCACTTTTTTCGCTTTGTATAAGTACATGGTATCACGTAACATTCCGCCAGTGCGGACGGTATTTGCTTCGTGATACATTACCCGTGTTAAAATGGACCGTTTGCCAATTGCGGAAAAGATCGATATCGTGTTGATGTATGGCTATTGTGATCCACATGCTCAACGGTCTTGTGCTATGTATGCTGCTTGGTATCCTGGACGACATCATCCAAGTGTCCGGACCGTTCTCAGTATAGTTACGTTATTTAAGGAAACAGGAAGTGTTCAGCCACATTTGAAATGTCAACCACGAGCTGCAACAAATAATGATGCCCAAGTAGGTGTTTTAGCTGCTGTCGCTGCTAATCCGCACATCAGTAGCAGACAAATTGCGCGAGAATCGGGAATCTCAAAAACGTCGGTGTTGAGAATGCTACATCAACATCGATTGCACCCGTACCGTATTTCTATGCACCAGGAATTGCATGGCGACGACTTTCAAATGCATACCTGAGGAGCTATGACCATTCGCTCATCTTCAATAATATGAAACACATCTCTTCTACTGAGCAAGTGTTCATAGCTGTTAAGGTATGCACTTTAAAGCCCACGTTTATTGGACATTTTTTCTCGTTTTTGTCCACACTACCACCACTGAAAATTACCGGCCCTACGCTCTTCGCAGCACAAGAACTGGTACATGTACTCAACTCTCAGAGGTATCAGAACGGGTTTCGTTTATAACTTTAGTTCGTTTCCGGTACAGGGATCCTCGCTTCAAATTAATACATTTGTCGTTCTCCGTCATCCTAGAAAGTCTGTAGCATCATCACGGAATCACCCCGTGTATACTAACATCTACAGACGCTCTGTAGTCTCGTTGAATGACGTTTCCGGACGTGGGTTCCTATTCAAAATACGATGTACTCACTCCCGTCTACAAGTCCTAGAAGTCTGTAACGGGAATTTCCGACCACCCTGTATATACCTATTGGAGTGTCATATATGTATTATATACATTATATTTTTATTTACTATGTATGTAACATACAAATAGTTGTATACCATGTGGCATACCAGTAGGTGTACGAAACCACTAGCGTTTTCGAAAACAATGTTGTGTCAAAATTTCTAAACAATCGGTGGAGAAATTTCGGAGATATACGATTTTGAACAAACATTTACATTTTTATTTATATGTTGTGTGTGGCGCTCTAGGAAGCGTATAGAAACACGACTGTGTCATAACGTAAAACTGTATAGGAATTTAAAAGCAATCTGTGAAGTGTTCTCAACACCAGCAAGAATGGGTCTACTCCACACCACCGATTCCTGCTGTCACCAAGGAAAGTAGATCTGATGATATTCTTTGCAGTAGATCGAAACTGGTCACCCACAAATAGTAACAACATAGGTGAGATAATATTAATACATCCCTGGAACAATATTTCAAAAAATTATAACTTATGGAGATTAAAAATTTCGAACACACAAACATTTATATTTTTATTTATGCAAATGTAAACGTTCATTTTCACAAAATTTCCGAAAGTTCTTAATCAAATGCTTTGTAATTTTGACACAACATTGCATTCGAATATTCAAATGTTTTTATGTACCTAATAAAGTGCCATCTGGTATATATAAAACCTATGTAATGCACAAAAGGGGATACTTTCATGTTGTTTATTGAAAAGCTTACATCTCTGAAAGTTCTTCACCGATTCCATAGAAATTTTGACACAATGTTGCATTCGAATACTCACTTGTATCTGTATACCTACTGCAGTGTACATAAAGATGTATTACATTTTTATTTATTATGAATATAACACATATTGCATGTATAATACATATTATGTATGTATCATATATATTTATATACTATATAGCCCCCCAGTCTATGATACGTCCCTTGTCCCACAGTTTGCACAGGGTCAGCACTGCTACAATCTGATTTGGCATGGTTAATTCCAAGGGATGGCCAGATGCCCTTCCTGCCACCACCCTGTACCACCTGGGACGGAATCAGTGTACCCCAGCTGTCTGCGTTGCTTGTAAATCATAAAAGAGTGCGAATGTGTTTCAAATGTCTGCGACTCGGGTAACTGAGGTGGGGCGTTGGGATCAGCCCGGTATTCACCTAGTGGGATGTGGAAAACCGCCTAAAGGCCACATCCAGGCTGGCTGGCACACTATCCTTCGTCGTTAATTCGCCACGCGGATTCTATCCGGGTCTGGCGCGCCTACTTGAGTCCAGGAAGCAGCGTGTTAGCGCTCTCAGCTAACCTGCCAGGTCACCAAATTGCCCTCCAGTAGCTACATAAAAAAACGCGCGTACTTGAATGCAACATCGTGTCAAAATTTCAAAGGAATCGTTGAAGAACTTCCGGAGATTTAAGATTTCGAACAAACGAACATGAGACTTCTGTTAACAACGTTCCTCTTTACATATACACTTATATATTCAAATGCAACTTCGTCAGACTTTTAAACCAATCGGTGAGGAACTTACGGAAATTTAAGATTTTAAACACAGGCACATTTAGATTTTTACTTACACAGATGTAAATGTTCGTTCGTATGAAGCTGTAAATCTTCGGAAGTTCTTCACCAAATCAAATGCTTTGCAATTTTTACACAGCATATATATATATATATATAAGGTAATAAAAGAATGGGAAATATCACAACAGGGGATAACCGTAGGAAACCTACAGATAAAATGCCTGGCTTTTGCAGACAGTTTGGAGATTGTCTCGAAAGGTATAAACGAAACAAACAAGCTATTGAAAAACTACACGAAATCGCTTCCAAAACTGGACTACAGATCTCTTACGAAAAGACACAGTTTATGAGCACAAAGAAACTCCCATATCTGACCACAAAGTACGGCACGATTTACAAAACGGCAAACTTCAAATACCTCGGTGAAACACAACAAATGAGCAGACATGCAGAAACTCGAACGAAGAAAGAAAATCTAAACTGGACAAGGCATACAAAGTAGTGTGGAATCGTTACAACAAGAAGTCTATCTCACAAAAAGCCAAATTACACCACTACGACACAGTGGTGCTGCCCGAAGCACTGTATGCAGCAGAGACCACACTGATCCTAGCACATACACGTATCAGACAACTAGAAAAATTAGAACGGAAAATACTTAGGAAAATATTTGGCGCAACTAACAACAATGGAATATGGATCAAGTAACCCACAGAGGAACTATACAAATATACAGAGACAATCACAGAAAAGATTAGAAAATGCGGACTACAATTGTATGGACACCTCTACAGAATGACATCACACTGAGTGACCAATCAGATCTTCGACTGGGTAACCACTAGAAACAACAGATGGGCGGGCACAAATAAAAAACGACCTGAACCAACTCAACATCACATCAGACACAATAAACGACAGAATAAAATTGAGAAACACCATTAAGAAAAGTAAACTACATTAGATACACTGTGACAAACGAACAAGCGTAAAATGGAACGAAGAACGCAAACAAGACCACAGCCGGAAGGTGAAAGAAATATGGGCAACCAAAAAGGCAACCAAGATGAAGCCGAAGACACGAACCCGACAAGAAGCATGGGCAGAGGACCGGAAACAGAAACACAGCGAGCGAATGATGAGAGTTTGGGCAGCAAGGAATGCAGCAAAATGAACTGGGCATGTCGTTTAGTCTAACTGAGCTCTTTAAGGACAAAAATGGCTCTGAGCACTATGGGACTTAACATCTATGTTCATCAGTCCCCTAGAACTTAGAACTACTTAAACCTAACTAACCTAAGGACAGCACACAACACCCAACCATCACGAGGTTTAAGGACAAAACACCAATAATATGCAGAGGGGTCCATAAAATATATCCACTGTTTAAAAGTCCATAACTGGCAAACTAATTGACGGAGTTGTCTCATCTTTGGTAGTGTAATAGTTTGTAGTTCCGGCAATCGCCACACAAGCGTTGTATTGCGTTGTTTTGTTTTGTTAGACGACAGTCGCCAGATAGTGTTTTGTTCTTAGTTGCACCTAGTTACTCGAGTAAACATGGCTGGCGCAAGGCTTACATTCGATGAAAGAAAGTCAGTTTTGAAGTGGTATTTTAAGTACGAAAACATTAATGAGGTTCAACGGCAATGGCGAAATGAGTATCAAACAGAGCCACCGACACGTTTAACGATTTGTCGCATTTGAGGCATTCTGGACGACCTGTAACAATAACAAGTCCAGCTAACTCCCGTAGTGTGTTACAGCAATTCACTCGCTCACCACAGAAGTCTGTGAGACAGTGTGCCCGTGAAACTGGAGTGAGTCGCTCAAGTGTTCGGTGAATTTTGAAGACAGTAAAGTGGAAGTACTACATCCCACGATTGCTACACGCAATGAACGAGGACGACCCAGATCGTAGAACAGAGTACTGCGAGTGGTTTACTAACATGGTGCACAACGATGACGAGTTGGCAGAGATGATTGTGTGGTCTGATGAGGCACAGTTCAAACTCAATGGTGCAGTAAATCGCCACAATTGCATCTACTGAGCCGCCGAAAATCCGAACGTCCATGCAGACAAAGCCGTGAATTTGCCAGGAGTAAATGTGTGGTGTAGCTTGTCTTACTGGGGCTTGATTGGGCCATTCTTCTTTGACAGCACAGTTACCGGTGAGGTGTACCTTCAGAAGCTTCAGACATCCATTTTATCTGCCATCCGAGACTTGTACGGGGACGGAAGAGTTTACTCAACAAGATGGTGCACCAGCCCCCTACCAAAATCATGTTAGGACGTATCTCGACGAAAATCTATCATGAAAATGGATAGGTCGTAGAGGTGCTGTGGAGTATGCATCACGTTCCCCAGACCTAACTCCCCTGGACTTTTACCTGTGGGAAAACTAAAGGACGTCGTTTATCGACAAAAACCACGCACATTGGATGAACTTCGAGAATCCATCGTACATTCATGTGCAAATATCCAACTCAACACGTTGCGGTCAGTAGTTCGTGCTGCAGTTCGGCGGCATCGTTTGTGTTTGGATGTTAATGGTGACCATTTCGAACACCTAAAGTGATATCTTTAAGTTGGACTTTAAGCTGCACTTTCACCAAAAATGAGAGAACTCCGTCAATTAGTTTGCAAGTTATGGACTTTTAAACAGTGGATACATTGTTTTGGACCCCCCCCCCCCCTCTCTCTCTCTCTCTCACTCTACCAGGAAACATTCCTCACACACAAATAAAGAAAAGATGTTACGTGGACATGTGTCCCGAAACGCTTAATTTCCATTTTAGAGCTCATTTTAGTTTCGTCAGTATGTACTGTACTTCCTCGATTCACCGCCAGTTGGCCCAATTGAAGGAAGGTAATGTTGACTTCGGTGCTTGTGTTGACGACGAGGACACCTGCAATGGACGAGGCAATTCTTCGTGCAGGTGACGATAACCCTAATGTCAGCGTCAGAGAAGTTGCTGCTGTACAAGGTAACGCTGACCACGTCACTGTATGGAGAGTGGTACGGGAGAACCAGTTGTTTCCGCACCACGTACAGCGTGTGCAGGCACTATCAGCAGCTGATTGGCCTCCACGGGTACACTTCTGCGAACGGTTCGTCCGACAATGTGTCAATCCTCATTTCAGTGCAAATGTTCTCTTTACGGATGAGGCTTCATTCCAACGTCATCAAATTGTAAATTTTCACAATCAACATGTGTGGGCTGACGAGAATCCGCACGCAATTGTGCAATCACGTCATCAACACAGATTTTCTGTGAACATTTGGGCAGGCATTGTTGGTGATGTCTTGATTGGACCCCATGTTCTTCCACCTACGCTCAGTGGAGCACGTTATCAAGATTTCATACGGGATACTCTAGCTGTGCTGATAGAATATGTGCCTTTACAAGTACGACACAACATGTGGTTCATGCACGAAGGAGCTTCTGCACATTTCAGTCGAAGTGTTCGTACGCTTCTCAACAACAGATTCGGTGACCGATGGATTGGTAGAGGCGGACCAATTCCATGGCATCCAAGCTCTCCTAACCTCAACCCTCTTGACTTTCATTTATGGGGGCATTTGAAAGCTCTTGTCTACGCAACCCCGGTACCAAAATATAGAGACTCTTCATGCTCGTATTGTGGACGGCTGTGATACAATACGCCATTTTCCAGGGCTGCATCAGCTCATCAGGGATTCCATGCGACGGAGGGTGGATGCATGTATCCTCGCTAACGGAGGACATTTTGAACATTTCCTGTAACAAAGTGTTTGAAATCACGCTGGTACGTTCTGTTGCTGTGTGTTTCCATTCCATGATTAATGTGATTTGAAGAGAAGTAATAAAATGAGCTCTAACATGGAAAGTAAGCGTTTCCGGACACATGTCCACACAACATATTTTCTTTCTTTATGTGTGAGGAATGTTTCCTGAAAGTTTGGCCGTACCTTCTTTTTGTAACACCCTATATATATATATATATATATATATATATATATATATATATATATATATATAATAGAGGGAAACATTCCACGAGGAAAAAATATATCTAAAAACACAGACGATGTGACTTACCGAACGAAAGTGCTGGCAGGTCGGTAGACACACAAACATACACATGAAATTCAAGCTTTCGCAACAAACTGTTGCCTCATCAGGAAAGAGGGAAGGAGAGGGAAAGACGAAAGGATGTGGGTTTTAAGGGAGAGGGTAAGGAGTCATTCCAATCCCGGGAGCGGAAAGACTTACCTTAGGGAGAAAAAAGGGGTATACACTCGCACACACACACATATCCATCCGCACATACACAGACACATTTGTCTGTGATATATATATATATATATATATATATATATGTTGTTACGAAAAATTTCATTTTCTTTGTTCAAAAGCTCAAGTCTCCGAAAGTTCTTCAGCGATTCATTTGAAAAATTGAGACAACTTTGCATTCGAATGTTGACGTGTGTCTGTATACTTATTGATGAATGAAACGTTGTGTCACAATTTAAAAGCAATCGGTGAAGAACTTTCGGTGAGATGCTGTTTTGAACAACCGAACATTTCAGTTTTTATTTATTATTTATTTATTTATGTATACGAACAAAATTCGTTTGGAGGAACGGCGGCGCGAGACCTGGCCACCTGAGGCCGCGCGCTGTCCCTTTCCGCGGCAGGAGGCCAGTTAGCCAGCTGGATTCCAGCCTCCCACTCATTCCGCGCCAGCAGAGGAAATCGCGCGGAAAAGAAACCGTAAATACAGTTCCTGGCGGGGCGGCTTAATGGAGGGACTAATGAGAAAGCTGTTTGCGCCTCCATGTAGCGGTAATGGATCGGAGGCCGGGAGCCGATGAGTCTAGCGTCACACGGAGCGGGGTCGCACCAATCGGAGTGCTCCGTGCCCCACTCTGCACCTCCCACCCCTACTGATCCATCCCATCTTGTTTCTTCTCCGGCTCGACAAAGTTGTCATTTCAGGACTGTTTTCGACTTGGTCCTCATTTTCGGAAAGTTATTGCATTAGCCGGCTCGAGTGGGCTGACAGCTAGAGAAACAAGGTCCGTGAGGCGGTTCCCGCCCTGTTTATGACGAGAAGTGGAGGAGCGCTGTTTTGTGACAATCCGATGCGCCCCTTTTGTGAGCAGACTACAGTTATTTACAAAGGCTTGCACAAGTCGGCATGTGCATTACGTATGCAGCGAGTGCCAGCTGATGAGAGTTTGGATGCGTTGTCTGAGGTAGCCTCATCTCATTGTGGTCACTTTGATTTAAATTTTCTTTTGTTTCTATAGATTCTGTAGATTCTTGGAGATGAACAATTCTGAGATGATTGTATCACACAGGCAATATTGTTCTTCACCTGTCATAGCATTTCTCGTCGAATGATTTGCTTATACAGAAAAAAGTGGACTAAGATCTCTTCGAACATTTAATACGATTAATAGCTGAGTAAAATTACTTCAGGCGTGTTTGTGTTTGGAAGATTATCCAGTGTGTCACCATTTAGTGAACCTATAGCCAAACGTACCAAAAAAACAAAATTTCTACCACTTAAAAATTGTCTGTTGGTTTTGTTATGTCGATGACGTAATCTGAGTTACTAACAAAATGAGTCACATGGATAAAATAGTTGTACAATGAAAAGCACACTGTTCACCCATACTGTAATTTCATTGACAATCGAGACTGAAATGGATAAAACAAACATTTTGTACCAAATTACAAAAAAAATGAAGTATCAACTCATGTGAATTCATGATTGAAAGAAAATTTACAACTATAAGCATTAAGCCCAATGTCCCCCTCCACGAAATCGAAACACAAACAGTGTACACAATCTAAGGACGAAACTGACTTTTACATCGCATTTCACTGAAAAACAACATAATTCTATGAAACTAGGATCATACATATAGATAACTAAAGTATTACAGTACGGAACGGAAGGTAATTGAAAGGAATGCGCAATGGGATAAACAGAAATGATACTTTTATTCAAAGACAGCAATTTCACTAAAGTCACCGCGGTTTATGATGGTCCCCCGAACATTACAAAAGGCGGGGCATGGTTCTTAATAGGGTGTGTGATCACCACGGACAGCAGTGTATGCTCTGCAACGTGTTCCCATGCTGGCCACAAAATTTGTAAGTCCTGATGATGAGGAGTTCCTTTCATCCACCAGTGCGATTGACAGCTGCTGCATGGTCGTTGGTGCATATGTAGTACGTCTCTCCAACACATCCCAAACGTGTCTGATGGGATTTAAGTCGCAGCAACAGGCAGGTTAGTCTATTCGCCGAATATCCTCTTCTTATTAGAGCTGCTGCACCTGTGTTGTTCGCTGCAGTCGCCCACTGCTATCCAAGAAATCAAGTCAGAGCCGAATGCACCACTGAAATGACGCACATGGGAAAGAGTACATTTTCACAATACCTTGACCAGTGAATGTACCGTGCTCAAAAATGTGGAGGTCAGTACGTCCACGCAATCTATTTGCCTCCCCACACCATAACATCTGGAGCACCAAAACTCTCATTTTCGACAGTGTTCCTGGGTGCATTATGTCTCCCACCTTTCGTCATATGAGAATGTATCCAGAATCATAGGCTGAAACTGCTGTCGTCTGAGAAGACACACGATCCCTCTCTTCGTAGGCCTGTAAATGGTGCTGTCGATGTATGAGTGTCAACGGAATACAACATACTGGTTGTCATGCAAGGAGATCACCCCAAGCAATCGCCGTGCCACATGGTGCACGAGATTAC
Organism: Schistocerca serialis cubense; assembly: GCF_023864345.2. Lineage (NCBI taxonomy): Eukaryota > Metazoa > Arthropoda > Insecta > Orthoptera > Acrididae > Schistocerca > Schistocerca serialis. The sequence goes on along the minus strand of NC_064644.1, from coordinate 330,174,908 downwards.
ATGCCCTGCTCTCCTCTTAAATGTGGTTGCAATTGCATACACTGTTTTGCTTGGGTTCCCTCTTGCCTGTTGCCAAATGTAGTGGTCATCTGCTGCTATGGTCGACCATTGTCACCTCTCTCCTACTCTTCGGGCTGCAATGCCTGTGGTTTGGAACACTCTCCATCTCCTTGAAATAAAGCAGTTGGCAGTATCAAATACCTAGACTAAACTCGTCATAATTCGTTCTCCTTTCAGTTTCCCGATGATTCTTCCCCATGTAAAGTAATCGAGGTATTGTCTCTGGGCCACGTTGCTATGAAGGGCAGCATAATTGCTCGCTAATGGACACACAGCGTCTTCTTCCGTTCCTTTAACTGACTCTTGTTGCGGAGCTAGCCTCATGTGGCGCTATAGTCATACTGAATTCACACCATGTGACGTCCATATTTCTGTGCGCGACTGGGAGACCTCTGGCAACATGCTTCCGCACCAATTAGTTGATATATTATGTTACTTTATGCATCTAAACCGCTGAGGAATGTGTATATAATGGGTAAATCAGAACTCTATCGACAAACCTTTCAGAGCAATTACTATCGACCAAAACTATAAAAAAGTCGGGTATTCATGGACCCTAAAATGCATACTTTAAAAGCTGTGAAGACTTGTTCGTCTTCGATGCTGTGAAACACATGTCTTTTACTAAAAACTCTTTACTTTTTATACAGGGCGAGGCAAATAAAAGTGCAAAGAAACACAGCAGAGGAAAGGAAATACGATAAAAGCTTGACTGTGTCCATCGCTCATCTCTTGGCACTTTTGGGCCCTGGTCAGCAAACTACTGAAGGGAGATCGAATCTGGACTGCTGGAATTGGTGCAGCCTCATCCGAAATGTTCTGCTGCAGTTCTTGAAGACCGTGAGGGTTGTTCCAATATACCTTAAACTTGAGAGCTCCCCGCACAGAGTAATCGCACACTGACAGATCAGGCGACCTGCGTGGCCAGGTCCATTGTGAGTACCATCGTCGCCTTGCACTGCTCCACTCACACTGACACAGCTGGCACTACGCTCTGAACTGGTTAAAGAGATAATTAAAAACACGAAAAAGAGAATCCCAGAATGCTCCAGAGAGCATCCCAGAGTGCCACAGAGAGCATCCCAGAGTGCCCCCAGAGAGCATCCCAGAGTGCCACTGAGACCTAAAACACTAAGAAGAATCGCTTCTCGGCTTTTGGCAAGATCAATGTGTAGTAGATTTTAATAGATAAAGCACACGTGGTATGGGCGTAGTGGGATGTGGTTATATGCATACATTCACGCCCAATTGTATCCACTCGTCCGGGACACTTTTATTTGCACCTCTCTTTATTTTGGGAGGAGGTTGAACAGAACGAAACAAGAAAAAACATACAGTAAATATAGGATCTAAAGTGAGTACTTTAAGAGTTACGATCACTTTCTCATCAGAGAAGATGTATTTGACAGTAGCGGAGATGAAAAGGTGCTAATAGTTGTCAATTTATGCACTTTAGGCACCGTTTTTACTGGGCATTTTTTCTTGTTTGGTCCATTGTACACCGAGGAATTTTCAGAGCTTGATCAGAGATACTTTCTGAATATTTTGGTATAAGTAACATGCTCTCTTGAGGCTCGTTACAGAGTTATTACATTTTGTTTTTTTTTTTTTCCCCAGTTAGCTTTGTGTCCGTATTACATTGAAAGAAGTGCACAACACTGCAAATGTCTACGATATGCGCTGTGTATCTTGTTTCTGTTCGCTCAAGACACCTGTTGTTGACAACAGCAATGCACTCTTTAACGTGTTGCCATCAAGCTTGCATTTCAGTACTGCTCGGTCGCGTCTGTGGATTTCTGGTTAACAGTGTATATATTCAGCAGATTAAACAGAATATTTATACACACATAGATTATACTCAATAAACTGGATATCTCTAGAGAATGCACTCAACACACATATGGTAGATAAACCATTCGCAGAGTATGAGAGTAGGTGGTAAGGGAACATACTATTCAGAAACAAAACAGCGCTTGACTATTCAGAAACAAAACAGCGCTTGATGAACCCACACACAGAGAATACTAGCATATAAAGGCCACAACTACCAGACACAGTTCCATGCCCTTCATGTAGCAAACAAAGGCCAATAGCTCAATCTGCTGAAATCTCTGGAAATTAACAAACATCTGGCTCACAGTCAAGATCTAACATTGAGTGACCAGAACAGCTTAATACTTCCCCTTTCCTAAACTTCACATAATCCTCTTAGTTTTTCATTACTTCCCACACTGTCTGCTTCTTCATATTCCCCCATTTTCCTGCATTCATTGATTTCTTATATTTTACTGGAATTGCCTATGTAATCCATGTAGCCTGTAGTTACAGTTGTCAAGTCTTCCTTTTAGTTGGTACTTGTATTACTCTCCTTGTTTAATATCTCTTGAAGTTGTCTTGTCAAGTACTGTTTTTATTTTACTTGGTTCATTTATTTAATGTAAACCATTACACACTCACAGTTTTTTGTATAGAGTTAATCTTTTTCCTGTTTGCTCCCTTTATATTTGTATATTGTTCAACTTTTTAGTTTTTAAAATGCAGTACCACCACTCTCTCAAAGATGGCATTAACTTCATGTTCCCTCACACTCCTTCATTTTCCTACTTTTATTCATTTATGTTTATATTCCTGATATTACTTACGTTCTTCATATATTCTGTAGTTACGTTGATAATTCTTTCTTGTAATTAGTTTGTGTATCACTCTCCATGTTTTATACCTCCTGAAGTAGTCTTGTCAAGTACTAATTTTATTTTATTTTATTGGTTTTGTTTATTAATACAAACTGTTATGTAAGCACGCTGTTCCAAGTTTGTTTTTAGTTTTTCCTATTACTCCCCTTATATTTAGTTATTGCTCAACCTTTTACTTTATACATTGCATGCCAGCACATTGTCAAAGTTGTCATTTACTGTGCCTTTGTGTTTTAATCTATATGTGTAACTTCTTTTCCAGTGTCGTTTATAAACACTGTAATTTCTTTGGCGAGAATAATCAGTAAATGTCTGAAGATGGCCTTGTAAGCCAAAAACAAATTAACACAATAAAATTAATACTATAGAACAAAAGCAGACTAGTGCTATTCATTCATTATAATGTTGTTCTACCAAGAATCGACAGAAGAGTCAGTTAACACAAACATAAAATTGTTCCAAAACTGACACATGCCTGTAGCAGACGGGTTATCAGTGGCTGCTGCTGGGTAGTGGAAAGTGTCTTCGTGTATGTCAGTGGGCATTCCACTTGCACCTAGGGTGTCCTGGATTCGGATGACGGTGAGGAAGACTGTAGTATGTTGTGGGTGACTGGAACAAAACCATCGCTGAAATTAACACTTCCATATCATTACATTAGAACTTGAAGGTTACATGTGTATGCTTTCATTCTGGGCAAGGCTGTCCTGTGTTGTGAAATGTAGTGTTCAGCTGGACTGTGTATGCACGCAGTTGGAGGGAAAGCTGCATACTTGGAGAATGCTGATGCGGTGGATGCTAACATGGTGGATGCTGTCATGGCTGTGGCTGAGTGAAGCAGTTGACCCGCCTGTGCTGCTGCCAAGAAGCAGCCAGTGGCACCTTCTGATGATGGTGCCCCAGCGTCCCAGAGATGCAGCAGGCAACGACATTGTCCAGAGTCAAGCTCTGAAAGGTTGGCTGGAGAGCAACAGTGGGTGACCTTGGCAGTGAACAGTGTGTCGACATCGGCAGCAAGGGGCCAGTGGGTTGACTGTTCACACCTCGGACCATGGGGCAGCGGCAGGATGCTGGATGGTGGTAACCAGGTGGTGGTCGGCGGCTGGCAGCAAACGGTGGCGGTATCAGGGTCGTCCAGCACAGTGTGGTATAACTGTAACGATCACGACTACGTCAGCAGAATGTTGTCGATCTCACAGAGGCGACTGTCAAATGGCAGGCGTCATAACAGCTGGGCCAGGGGTTAAATTCAGTGGTCCTGAGCCCACGATTTAGCAGATAGACCACGTGAAAGTTTCCTGAATGGGAGCCACTATTCTGGACCTGGATGTCGTCACACAGAAGGAGGTTGAAGTGTAGCAGGAACTTGGCGAGGGAAGCTGGTGTTAGCTGGTCGTTGACTGTAGCAATCGGCTTTCTACATACGCCGCTGACACTGGCTGTGGTCTGTGCCGTTACGTATCAATTACAATAACACACTTATCACCAAAATAGGCAATATACAACAAAAACAGAGTTCTCAAATATGATGTTATTTACGTCATATACAGCAAAATACAGAATACGTAATACAATCGCTGACAAGCCCAGCCAGTTCAGCATATACCAATCAATAAGAAACTGTCGGTAGTCTGCTTATGCCAGTCATCGTCGTACAAACTGTAACTCGAGGAAAGTGGACACCTATGTAAACTAAAAAGCAACAGTTCACAATGTACATTTTTTGATAAATTTATAATACACAACTGTTATCAACGAAACACACACACTCTTAAAATTTTTAAATTTAGCCACACGTTACACTAAAAATTGATGATCGAAGGAAACAACAAATTGGTTCATATTGAACGCAGCAGAGGAAGAGAAACAGTTTTGCTAAACAGAACATACGATCGACCTCAGAAACTTAACCGCCTCTAGTTATTTTTATTCAGCTGCCATAAATTGCAGAACTTATGGACCCTAAGATAGTTCAATGGAGATGGAACGGGAGTGAAATAAGATCAAATGGCATATATTAGGGTTGCCATAAGCGCAGTGAAACAAGAAATACCAAATGTTATTAAAATCACGTTATTACAGTGAAAAAGATCATGGAGAAAATACAGATACAGGCATTACTAAGAACAGGGAATGAAAAATAGTGCAGAGAGTGAAGAGATCTCAGGCAGAATAGCAGCCTATGTTTTAAAACGAAACACATGATATTCCATGAAAATAAAGAACTGGCTCCCATAAAAGTAGAATTCACCGTTGGAGTGAGGATCGTCGATCATCTGATTCCCAGTAGCACCTGCCTCGACCGAACAACTACTACTGAAGAGTTCTATAAAAACCTACATTCATTTGACTGCTCCATGTAACAGTTTAATTCCAATCACTACCAACCCCGAGAGCAAATCGAGTTCATTTTAGCTTATAATGGAGATTTGCAGTCGAGGCCATTATCTGAACACTTCTGCAATGACATGCTACTAAAGGTTCTCAGTTACCATTAGAGCTATGAGAAACGACTATACGTCATTTAGTGAGACCAGAATTACTATCTCTTAAATGTTTACTTAAGCGATTGTGGTGTACAACTCAGAAACACCGCACAGTGCGACGGATGTCAAGCGCAATTTCTAAAGTAATCCGATTTAAGACTGCAAAAATTTGCTTTCGTACGTTGCGTTTTATTGTAATTTTATAATGTCCACCCTTATACCCTCTGGCAGGCATTTGCGTTATGCCTGGAGAGTCCGCAGGAAGGCCGGCGGCCTGAACGTGTGCAGGATCCAGCTGGCCTGCACAGTCCAACTGATCAAGCGGCTGGAGACGGAGCGAAAACTCTTACGTCCGTAATGTCCGACTGAACAGAGCGCCAGCGCTTTGGAGAGTGTGTAGCGTGAGGCGACAGGACTGAAGGCGTTAAACCAACACTCATCTGCTTCAAACGGAAATGATTCGATGCAGAAGACGCCTTATTTATTTTGGCCTATTCAGCTGTTTCATAACATAACTTCAGTTTGCAAGGTTTCAAGATAGCGGAACATCGATGATTTATCACAGACACATCATCTTTATCATTAAATGACAGTTAATGAGCATCAAGAGACACAATGATATCTAACACAAAAGACCAAAATCATATGACTGTGGCGTGGCATACTGATAACGTCATGGATTACAGCACCGAAGGAAGTAGGCTTGCGTTCTGCTATACTATTGAAACGTCCCCTTAGAAAAATTATATACGTGACTGTGCTTAAACTGACACACAATGTTTTTAGCGCAACGCAATCTGACTTTCAATAATCCCTACAAAAGAATGGCCCTGACTAACATTAACCTATACCTTTCACAAATCACTTACCTCACAAAAATCTTCGTTACTCGAACTACTGCAATATAGCGAGCGCCACTACTGCCAGCTAAATAAAAGATTCTAACTACTGAAGGCACTAACTACTGATAGGCATAGTTAGCAAATGAAAGATTTTAATAGAGAGCAAACAATGTATTTACCTTAATAGTCATAATATATATAGCAGTTCATGACATCCAGTCTTACAAATTTCAAAACTCCGCCATCTCTCTCCCCACATCCACCACTGCTGGCGGCTCACCTCCAACTGCCGAACGCTATGCGCTGTTAACATCCAGCTGCCCAACATTACAATGGCAGACAACAATGCAAACTAGCCACAGACTGCACACAGCACAGCCAGTGATTTTCATACAGAGCGCTACGTAACGTTGCCAATAAGAAAACATAAACAGCCTACTTACACTATGTGATCAAAAGTATCCGGACACCCACAAAAACATACGTTTTTCATATTAGGTGCATTGTGCTGCAACCTCCCTCCAAGTACTCCATTTCAACGACCTCAGTAGTCTTAGACATCAAGAGAGAGCAGAATGGGGCGCTCCGCAGAAAATGGCTCTGAGCACTATGCGACTTAACTTCTGAGGTCATCAGTCGCCTAGAACTTAGAACTAATTAAACGTAACTAACCTAAGGACATCACACACATCCATGCCCGAGACAGGATTCGAACCTGCGACCGTAGCGGTCGCACGGTTTCAGACTGTAGCGCCTAGAACCGCACGGCCACTCCGGCCGGCCGCTCCGCAGAACTCACAGACTTCGAACGTGATCGGGTGATTGGGTGTCACTTGTGTCATGTGTGTGTGCGCGAGATTTCCACACTCCTAAACATCCCTAGGTCCACTGTTTCCGATGTGATAGTGAAGTGGAAAAGTAAAGGGAAATGTACAGCACAAAAGCGAACAGGTCGATCTCGTCAGTTGACTGACAAGAGACCACCGACAGTTGAAGAGGGTCGTAATGTGTAATAGACAGACATCTATCCAGACCAACAACAGGAATTCCAAACTCATCAGGATCCACTGCAAATACTATGGCAGTTGGGCGGGAGGTGAGCAAACGGGGTTTACATGGTCGAGCGCCTGCACATAAGCCACACATAACGCTGGCAAATGCCAAACGACGCCTCACTTGGTATAAGGAGCGTAAACATTGGACGATTGAACAGTGGGAAAACGTTGTGTGGAGTGACGAATCACGGTACACAATGTGGCGATCCGACGGCAGGGTGTGGGTGAGGCGAATGCCCGGTGAACGTCATCTGCCTGACTGTGCCAACAGTAAAATTCGAAGGCTGTGGTGTTATGGTGTGGTCGTGTTTTTCATAGAGGGGGCTTGCACCCCTCGTTGTATTGTGTGGCACTATCACAGCACAGGCCTACATTGATGTTTTAAGCACCTTCTTGCTTCCCACTGTTGAAGAGCAATTCGGGGATGGCGATTGCATCTTTCAACACGATTGAGCACCTTTCATAATGCACGGCCTGTGGCGGAGTGGTTAGACGACTATGACATTCCTGTAATGGACTAGCCTGCACAGAGTCCTGACCTGAATCCTCTAGAACACCGTTGGGATGTTTTGGAACGCCGACTTCGTGCCAGGCCTCACCGACTGACATCGATATCTCTCTTCAGTGCAGCACTCCGTGAAGAATGGGCTGCCATTCCCCAAGAAACGTTCCAGCATGTGATTGAACGTATACCTGCGAGAGTGGAAGCTGTCATTAAGGCTAAGGGTGGGCCAACACCATACTGAATTCAGGAATTACCGACGGAGGGCGCCACGAACTTATAAGTCATTTTGAGTCAGGTGTCCGGGTACTTTTGATCACATAGTGTATGTTCTGCAATATTCGAATTTATTTATATTTAAATCTGATTAGAAAACGAAGAATGAAATAAATATATTTGGCTGTTTGTTTCCAAATATATGGTGATTTACGAGTGTGCTTAGGGAGGATCCCAAGAGGACAGCTTAAATTGCTGCGAGTGAAATGAGCAGCAATGACATTTGAAATTCCTCGCTTGTCCCAAATATTCGGCTGTGCATTTCCGAATGTGTTGCTATACCCGAGGGTGTGGCTAGGCAGGAACATAAGAGGACAGCTTACAATGTTGCTAACGAAACGAGCAGCAATGACGTGTATATTCTTTGTTGTCACAATTATTTCGCCAGAAGATGATGAGAATGACACTCATCGAAACGTCGCGGATTTTCGACCCAGCTACCCGGAAGGAAGCCTGAGAAGATTTCATCAGAAATATTTAGCTGTTTGAGAAGAGAAGAGGAGAGCAGCCTTTGTCCATGTGGGCAGAGGTGCTTATTACGCCACTTCAGATTGGAGCACATGCGTGGTGTGGGTTTGACGTCTTGTCGATAAGACGGTCGCCTGAAACTACGCGAGCTGGATACTAACCAACGGTGTTTTCTGGAAAAATTCGATATGATATACAGTCTAAAGCCGAGGGGGCAATTTAGGAGGAAGCTACACATTTCTTCGCAAAGTGCTCTTTACTACCATCCATCACATCTTAACAGTATCCCCTGTTATGCTTCCCTGAGCTCGACCAGTTCATAATTCACCTTACCCAACCACCGCACCAGAGCACTCCTGTGTATTCGAAATATTCTTACCATAACTTAAACCAAGACTACTGCCCTATCGAATAACAGCGAAGAAACAATAATCCACTTTCCACTTTTTTGTTGTGTACAATGATTTTTTCTAATTCATACAGTGAGGTGACAAAAGTCACGGAATACCTCATAACATCTTATTGGACCTACTTTTACCCGTAGTACTACAGCATCTCGACGTGGCATTGACTCAACAACTCGTTGGAAGTCCGTTGCAGTAATACTGAATCATGCTGCTTCTACACCCGTCCATAATAGCGGAAGTGCACGAAGTGACATACCGATTATGTCCCATGAATGGTCGACGGTATTGATGTCGGGTGATGTGGGTAGCCAAATCATTCACTCGAATTGATCAGAACGTTATTCAAACCAGTTGCGAACAATTGTGGCCCGGTGGCAATTCCATCGTTATTTGTGAATATGAAGTCCAAGAATGGCTGCAAATGGTATCTAAAAACATAACCATTTCCAGGCAATGATCGTTTCGGTTGGAACAAAGGACCCAGTTCATTCGGCTCAACCACAGCCCACACCACTAAGGATCCACCGCCAGCTTGCACAGTGCCTTGTTGACAACCTGGGTCCATGGTTTCGAGAGGTTTGCGCTGCACTCGAACCCTACCATCAGCTCCTACCAGTTTAAAGCAGAACTCATCTGACTAGGCCACGATTTTCCAGTCGTCTAGGGTCCAATGGATGTGGTCTCGAGCCCAGGAGAGACACTGCAGGCGATGTCATGCCGTTAGCAAAGGCACCCGCGTCGGTCGTCTGCTGCCATGGCCCGTTAACACCAAATTTCGCAGCATTGTCCTAACGGATACGTTCGTCATAGGTGTCGCATTGATTTCAAATGGTTCAAATGGTTCTGAGCACTATCGGACTTAGAATCTGAGGTCATCAGTCCCCTAGAATTTAGAACTACCTAAACCTAACTAACCTAAGGACATCACACACATCCATGCTCGAGGCAGGATTCGAACCTGCGACCATAGCGGTCGCCCAGTTCCAGACTGAAGTGCCTAGAACCGCTCGGCCACAGCGGCTGGCCACATTGATTTCTGCAGTTATTTTGCGCAGTGTTCCTTGTCTGTTAGCATTGATAACTATACGCAAACGTCGCTGCCCTCGGTCGTTAAGTGAAAGCCGTGAGACATAGCGTTATCCATGGTGAGAGGTCACACCAGAAGATTGGTATTCCCGGCACTCTCTTGACAGTGCACATACCGGAACTAGCTCCAACTACCACCAGAGTCTGTTAGTTCCCGTCGTGCTGCCATAATCACACCGGAAACCTTATCATGTGAATCATACGAGTATAAATCAAAGCTCCGCTTTTTCTTCCTTTATTGGGTTTCGATTCCCTCCCAGAGGTTGCGGACTGGCAGCAGCTCAGTACGTCGCTCTTCAGCCTACAGAATATTTGTAAACATAATAAGAATGCACTCCTCTTTTATATCTTGTGTACGCGACACTACCGCCCTCAATAACTGTGCTTGTAGGTATCCCATGACTTTTGTCACTTCAGTGTATTCTTCTTCTTTTGTAATTAAGTCAGAATAAAAAATAACGCAGTATAATTATATGTGAAGTTCTTACCTGCAGATGATTTCTACGTAGAAATTCTATCACAGTAGTAATTCTATCACAGGTATCAGGTATAATTTTCCGAAGTGCCTGGGATATTATGATAGTAGAAAACCTCGGATTCTCCAAAACTCTCCCTGTAACTAGGTACCTCCTGTAAGTCATTTATGAGGAAAATCCCATTTCTCTTCACCGTATTTTTTCTTTCAATTAATTCTGCCATGAATGACGTAACGGTTCCGTTACATTCATTTTCTTATTCCCCCGGAAATATTAATTTCAAACGTACACCTAGGACAATGGATCTCAGACGTTTGCTGAGTGATCGGAGAAAAGCGAGAAGTAGAAAAAATTCTTTTGTTAATAATTTTTGAAAAAAATTGTTTCATTTTCATTGCTAACAGCGTCCGAATTATTACCCAACTTCGCATGCGAGGGAATGCAGGACTTGGTAAACTGATGTAACTGTGATGGAGATACTGAACAATTTTCCAAGAGGCTCAGGAGGCACGACTGGTGGTTGTTAGCAGAAAGTAAAGACTGTCATATAACTGCAACTGCACATGTGGAGGTACAGATGAAATAAAAAGAAACGTAAAAAGAGAAGAAAACTGCTCCTTGTAGAAAACGGATCTTCATTGTTCTTCCTCAGCCTTGAACGTGTTTATCAAGTACATCAAAACTTCAGCACAGATTTTCGAGCACCTTGACCGTTTATTACAAAAAAAACAAGCCTTTTCATGTTATAGTACATGCCTTCCTCTATAACATTGCATTAGGCACTCAATTTTAAATTTTGATGGCCTTCGATCGTTATTTCCGTATACTCTTCATACATACATATTATTTCTTATTAAGTGCACTTATGTTCATGATTGCATATGATAAGTACAATGTACCAAAATTGATCTCCTTTACGGTGGGTGAAAGAATATATAAAAGCAGTAGTTGAATGGCATCCTAGTATGATTATTCGATTATCACAAAGCTTGGTGAAGGTTCGTGTACTTCAAAAACCTCAAAACGAAATTCAAAAGTAAAATCAACAAGGTTATTCCTGAGGAAGTGACACAGGGAGGTCCTGGTAAGAAATATTCTGGGAAATGAAGTAGATAGGCTACTGTTAAAAAGATACAATAATTTAGTGTGAAAACCAACTGTGAAACAACATGCTGTAACTAAATACTCGTATTTTTTAAAATATATGTGAAATACCTGTTTAAGACGGATGCATATGTTACACAGATCAGGCTGTCATTACTAAAAGACTGAGTTACATAACTGCTAAATCAGAGTATCCATTTTACACGGTTTAAGTAATTGAGATCGATCCTTTATTCACAATGGCACTAACTAATAGAGGATGTATTAGTTTCAATGCTCGTTAATACTATGAGAACTGCCTAATGGCAACTATTATTGAATCGGAAATTGCTGGAAGACCCTTCTAAAATGTAATCACAGTTTTTTGCTGTTTTGGGCACACAATGAGTGATGATTCATAGGTAAGAGTTAAAAGTGAAAAGATGGTGTAAAACACAATGACACTGATACATTGGCAGTCTAATTAAACAACAGATCAATTCTGCATAGAAGTATACCTCCATGCAGTTATGTTCCCTCGACATTTCAAGAATCTTTCACTTTGTTGACAACTACAGTCATAGCATGCTTTGCTTACTTCTTTCCTCATTGCACATATTTATCGGTTCACAAAGAAGACGATCGTAAGTTTTTTGCAGACGTGAACATTAAAAACGTTGTGCGTATGATTTGGAAGTTAGAAATGTAACGATTACGAATTATTACCAACCAATAAGCAAATACACATTGCTTTCAGAATTATAGCTCCATCAGTTATCGGCACAAAAACAGTAAAAGAAGATTTAAATAGATGACAAAAGCATTCTTTTCACGCTACATACTTCTCTTTTTGGTTATTTGAAAGGTATAACGACAAATAACAATTGATTTAGATATTTCTGCATCAAATACGCATTTTGGTTTGAAAATACCTTCCTTTCTTTTATGTCTCCCTGTTCGTCGTTAATTGTTATGTCTCCCTGTTCGTCGTCAAATATGGGGTGTCTAGGAAACCTGCTTACTCGGATCGCTAGACAACATTCAAAACAAATCGTATTAATGAGTTTTATTACAAAATGAAGAGACAAAACTTTGCAATTACACATATATGTCACAAGCAAGGGGCGACATACAAAATAAGCAAGTGCCTAATCTTGAAGCTGCTGCTGAATTTATGTCCTCTTCGCATAGGGGCCGCTGCTGTCGCGCTGTCGTCCTGGAAAGGGGTCGGTCAGCGTGCGATTGGCTGACGTCTTCTCACAGCCATCTCTTCTCTATCGTCCCCTACTGTCGTGCCGGCCCTTGTCTTTACGCCGTAACATTTCTCCCCTCTCCCGTAACATTTCTCCCCTCTCCCCCCACCCCTTCAAAACGACGGACCATCGTCGTGTAAGGAGCTCGACAACGGGAGGAGAGGCAGGGGACGATGGACTGGAAGCTACTGCTGCAGGAGACGTCAGACTTTCAGTCGTACCCCGGCATCTGGCCTGCGCTCTGATGGAAACATCCCACGGAAAACGCCCGGGATGGTACGCGTCCATCTCCTGAGGACCACAATTAGATGTAGAAGTCGTTGGATGCTGCGGCGTGGGCTGGTCCAGCTCCATCGGTAGGACAAGAGGAGGCGAAGAAGGCGAAGGCTCCGTCTCCATGGGGTCTTCCCGAGGTGTCGTGATGACATCCTCTGGCAGCTGCTGTGTCCGCACTGTCCTCGGGATCCGTGAATCTGGGGGAAGAGAAACCGAAGGATCACCGTGCACATGACAGTGGCGAATTTGATTGTGATGTCGGCGCTGCAATCCGTCTGGGCCTGAAATGAGATACATGCATGCGCCAAGTCGACGAAGGATCTCGCCTCGCTCCCACAGTCTGCTGCCGCTAAAAACCATGAAAAGCACAACATCCTGCGGCGCGAACCGATAGTTGCGGCCTTCCTTCGGCGCCGGATGCTCAAGAGGGTGGAGCAGTGTCCGATGGTGGCGGCCATGAAGTAATTCCGCCGGAGCTGGTCCATTTCGTGGATGCAAACGATAGGAGGCGAGAAACAGTTTCAATGCTTGATCCCTGGCGTGTGTGGTGCGAAGTTTGGCCATCTGCTGCTTGAAGGTTCTGATAAAACATACCGCTTCGCCGCTCGACTGTGGATGGAACGCTGCACTACTTAGATGCTGTATGCCATTGCGTTCACAGAAGGTTTCACATTCATTTGACGTGAACTGAGGACCGTTGTCCGACACTATGACTTCAGGAAAACCTTCGAGGCAACAAACAGAGGACAACGCCTGAGTTGTGCTACGTGACATTGTCGAGTTCACTGGCACAGCAAAAGGAAACTTGCTATAAGTGCCTACCACAATCAACCAACGCATCTTCCAAAAAGGTCCCGCAAAGACTATGTGCACACGTTGCCACGGTGATTGCGACTTAGGCCAACCAGAAATTTTTTGTGGTGGAGCCGACTGGTGTCCATACCCACCAAGTACAGTGTCGACGCGCTAAGTGTTTCGTACAAACAATCTCCCAGTGTGCTTGGTGAAGTAACTGCAACACCTCTTTTTATAAAGCTTTGGGAATCAACACACGTGACTGTCCACTGCCATTCTGAACAAGAATCACACCCTGCTGTATAGCGAGGTTAAGCCGACAAGCAAAGTATCGGCGCACTACAGAGTTCTTTATGATATGCAATGAACGAGGCCAAGATGTGCGGATGTATTTCAGCAAAATGTTCAAATCTGAATCAGCTTCCGTGGCCTGTGCAATTTTCCTATAGTTCAGAGGAAAGGATTGAAGCAATTTAGTATCCTGAGCGTCGATGTGACAACAAGATGCAGCAAAATTGTGAAAGTCTGTATCAGGGCCAATCGAACGACATGGAAGTGCGTCCGCATTACCATGTTCAGCTGTCGGACGATACACAATCTCGTATTGGTATTGAGACAACAACAAAGCCCATCTTCGCAATTTTTGGAGAGTTCGTACTGTGAACCGCTTCATTTTATAAACAAGGACTGTAATGGCTTGTGATCCGTCACTAAGTAGAATTTTCTGCCATACGGATAGTGGTGAAATTTGGTGAAACCATACACAATAGCCATTGCTTCTTTCTCTATTTGTGAATAGTTACAGTGAGCTTCAGATAACACTTTTGATGCGAAAGTAATAGGCCTGTCTTTATCACTAAAGCTGTGTGAAAGCACTGCGCCGATTCTGTAAGAAGAAGCGTCAACTTGCAACACAACCAGTTTGTCAGGATCAAAGTAAACCAAGCTTCGTTCACTGAGCAATGCATCTTTAAGTTTTTGAAAAGTTTCTTAGCACTCATCTGTCCAAACAAAGGGGACATTCTTGTGACGTAAGCTATGCAATGGAGCTGCGATTTGTACATCATTTCTTTCTTTACAGAAGCTCTCCTGCGAACCTTGCAGAAGTAAAGTTTGGAAGGTAGGAGACGAGATACTGGCAGAAGTAAAGCTGTGAGTACCGGCCGTGAGTCGTGCTTCGGTAGCTCAGATGGTAGAGCACTTGCCCGCGAAAGGCAAAGGTCCCGAGTTCGAGTCTCGGTCGGGCACACAGTTTTAATCTGTCAGGAAGTTTCATATCAGCGCACACTCCGCTGCAGAATGAAAATCTCATTCTGGATTCTTGGAATGATTCGTTACAATTACTGCTACTGCTGCTTCATATCTTCAGGCCAAAACGGCATTAACCACAACCATCGCACACATCGATGATTGGCTCTTTATCAATGGGCTGGAGATCTCGGTTGAGAAATCAGCAGTCGTTCCCTTCTCCAAGTCGACGACAGCTCGCACTGAAGATCACATTACCTGTGGCAAGAACACCTTCCAAATAAAATCTCATGTTCGATTTCTGGGGATGATTTTTGACTCTTGGTTAAGCTGGGCGCCCCACATCCGATCCACCGTTACCAAGTGTGAAGAAGGTTTAAATGTAATCAGATCACTCACTCGTGTCTGGTGGGGAGCGCACCAGAGTGTTTTACTCACCACGTACCGAGGGATAATTCGATCTCGATTAGACTATGGCTGTCAATTCTACCACACTGCGTCAAAGATTCATCTCTCCAAATTAGATACTCTTCAATATAGAGCCATTGGTACCTGTCTTGGAGCCATGCGATCGACGCCCACCAACGCCCTTTTAATAGAAGCAGGGGAGATGCCCTTGAGCATTAGGCGCCAAATGTTATCGGACAAATTCTACATTCAAGGCATGGCCATTATGGACAGTTCCGTCTATCAAAGTAGAGACTGCATTTATCGACTGTGGATTGCATCCCACAGAAGGAATAAAGTGCCAGCCGTTTGTGCCAGCTTTGACACTTGGTCACCTGTCATACATTCTATACGACGTTCAGCGCATCTACCTGTTTTTGAATATGATCTTCAAACGCTCTGCTCCCAGATCCCAGTCCATTATTTAGGTACGACCTGGCTGGACAGTACTGATGTCAACGTTGGCTTCAATCGTCTCGCTCAAGCACAATGGCCGGGTTTTCTCTGTGTATATACCGATGGCTCTAAAATTCCGCAAGAAGAGTGTACAGGATGCGCTTTTTTCTGCCCTCAGATCCAGATCCGCAAAACCTTCAAACTGCCTACGAGCACTTCTATTTTTACGGCGGAGACAGTGGCAGTTTTGGAAGTACTTAAGTTTGTGTCTAGCACTTACTTCCCCAAGATATTGATAGTATCTGACTCGCAAAGCGTTCTTAAAAACATTAAGTACAGTCGATGGAACAAAACGACCAACAGTTATATCTTAGATGTGATATCTGAATATATTCGCAGCACACGCACGGGCTGGACGATACATTTGTTGTGGGTATCTTCCCACTCTGTATCCTCTATAATGATGAAGTTGATGCATTAGCCAAACAAGCGGCAACCTTAGGCACCGTCCTGGATCTACACCTTCCTTATACAGACTATTTACGTGAAGTCAAGGATCACGCAAGACAACAATGGCAGGAAATGTGGAACGTTTCTCAACAGACAAAAGGCGGTTATTACGCGGTGCTACAACCTCGGATTCTTTCACAGCCGTGGTTCATGAGGACACATCTGGACCGATCCACGATTTCTACTATCATAAGACTCCGCTTCAATCATGCCTCTTTCCCACAACATCTAAATCGGATCAACGTTTACAGTTCACCAGCATGTGAGTGTGATCCTGAGTCGGAAGCTGATGTCAACCACATCTTATTTATGTGCCCCAAATTTGACCGTGGACGGTTGGTCTTTCTGAAGACATTGCTGAGTATGGGCTACCATCTTCCTTAATCAGCTTCTTCTCTTTTATGTACTAAAGACGTTCGTCTATATAAAGTGATAGTTAACTTCATCAAGAGTACTGGTCACAATCTGTAGGTTTTAACGGTGTACGTAAATTATAAATATGTCTTGCTGATGAAGATATTTCAGAATTGGTGTGAATTGTAAGCCAAGGCACTTTTAATTATTTTCCAATTCAATTAAATTCAATTTTTAAAACATTATGTACAAACTTGTATTTATTCTTGTAAATATGCATTTCTGTATTTGTTTATTCAATTATGTGTACATTGTCACTATGTGTTGCCGATGGCTAAATTGAGTACACACTCAAAGGCCAAATAAAAAAAAATGCCACACAATGATTTATCGATGGTTAATGCCATCATATAACAGTGCTCTCTCACGAGTGACTTGTTATAGTCAATAATTTACAGATTAAGCATGAAACACACTTGTGATATAATTTGCAGTATACCCTTTCAAGGTAATGGAGTACTGAAAATTTGTTACAAAGACGTTGCCATTATCATTAAATGTCAGTTCATAACACATCAACGATACAAACCTTCAAGAGAGACAATGATAACCAAAGGAGCAAACAAGTGTCACATGCTTAAGTGCTAGCATAGTGAATGATGTTGTGGCTTCTGGAGTAGAAAGATAAGGTCTGTGTTTCGACACATGAATTTATACTTTTTATGTTAGCATTGTTAACACATTCTATGACTTTCTTATGAATGTAATAGAAGTATGTTCTGCAAAATTCTATGTTATTTATATTCTGCCTGATTTGAGAAAGAGGGATGAAATACATATTTTGCGACTTCAGAGGGTGTTGTTGGGCAGGAACCTAAAAAGACAGCTTAAATTTCTGCTAGTGAACCCAGGAGCAATAAAAATAACGTTCTTCCTTATGGCAGAGTTGATAGCCGATCATGAGATAGTCGTTAATGTGAGGGACAAAGTCACGTCACGTTTTCAGGAAGTAGTGTGAAACGAGCTTTACCACCCCAGAGCTATTGCAGTTACCGTTGATATTTTTAGACTGTTAGTAGGTTATTTCTGTGAGCTACAACGCCTGTAATATTCTTTGAAGAATATGTTGTGATTTTAGTTTAGTGAATAATGGCTCATTTTAAACAGTGAACTGATATGAAAGTCCTCTCGTTTTTTTCTCAGTTACTTCCCGCAGCGTGGAATTGTTTAAAATCGCTTTGTGAAGTAGAGACAAATATTTAACGCTTTGTGTTCTTCGCTTTTGTTGGTGGTACCTGAAGAGGCGAGAACATTTTTATTGCTTTCTGATGCTATATTTAGGTCCGAGTAATGCTTCTTATCCTTGAAACTTTAATTTTCCTGGAGGTTTTTACTGTAGGCCACTCGTAGCGGTGGTTCATCCTGGACAAATTGTAAGAACTAAATGGTTTCTGAACTTTGCGCTTGGGACTGAATAACACTTAATCATATTCAAGCCTCATTTTTTAAGAAAAGAAGCCGCCACCATGACTATAGTTGTAAGTAAATTCTTCCGTCGAGTCTAAGGTATTGTAGCAGTCTTTTGGTGACAGCCTTAGTTCCTTGACCAAATTCAGATGTTAATACGTCGGTCTCTACAGTGGCCATTCTTCATGGGACACCGTACGCTTTTCCTTACTGTCTCATAATTAGAGCAAGAATAGCGAGAGCATCTCCATCGCTGAGGGACATGATGACAGACGATCTCGCCTGCCTGCCAGCCTGTGTCGAACGTTCAATCAATCCAACTGCCGGTCTTCAGGCGAAACTGATAGGCCTGCCGGAGGGTGCATGGGGCTCATAAGGAAACTGTACCTATTCTATTCACTCCTATGCTGATTGGTTGGTTGGTTTGGGGAAGGAGACCAGACAGCGTGGTCATCGGTGTCATCGCATTAGGGAAGGAAGTCGGCCGTGCCCTTTCAGAGGAACCATCCCGGCATTTGCCTGGAGTGATTTAGGGAAATCACGGAAAACCTAAATCAGGATGGCCGGACGCGGGATTGAACCGTCGTCCTCCCGAATGCGAGTCCATCCTATGCTGAGTTGATGAAAATAGCCGTTGTGCCTGCGTTGCTTAATTTTAGTGTAAGATCGTAGTACTGACATGTTACTTCATGTGTAGTCCGCCCTCGGTAGCTGAGTGGTCAGCGTGGCAGACTGTCAATCCTAAGGGCCCGGGTTCGATTCCCGGCTGGGTCGGAGATTTTCTCTGCTCAGGGACTGGGTGTTGTGTTGTTCTAATCATCATCATTTCATCCCCATCGACGCGCAGGTCGCCGAAGTGGCGTCAAATCGAAAGACCTGCACCAGGCGAACGGTCTACCCGACGGGAGGCCCTAGCCACACGACATTTCATTTCACTTCATGTGTACATGTGTAAATATACATCATAAATAATGTTCTGATATACAGAAGTAGAGATTCCGATGATTAGCCTCGCTCTACAGGGTGTAACATAAGTAACAGCGAAAACTATCCAGAATGAAAGTACATAATAATAGAAGCAAAGACATTATAGTAGACATTGGTCTGTAAATGAGCGGTTTGCAAGATAATTTGAGCCCAATTAGACGGGTCTCGATCGAAATGCTTATATTTGAGATATATTCGTGCTAACTAGGACAATATTTGATACTAAAGTCACTGGCGGCTCGTAACCACACATTCGCAGTTCTCACACAAACGGCTCGTTTGCGGACTCTTATTTACTGGACCCATTTTCCTTCTGTTATAGTATACTTTCACCCGTCTCAGTCCTTGCTACTAATTATCATACACCTCATATACAGTAAATACAGCATGATTCAGCTGCCCCTATCTATGGGTTGTACGCAACCCGCAACACCTTCAAAAAGCACTTGCGAGATTTTAATATTCTGTCGGTCGCTACACACAAACCATTAACCCCATGGAAAAAAATGGAAATTTAATGTGTTTTTGTAAGAGGTCACAGTTTTCTAGTTATCCAAGAAGAACGCGCTTGAAGATCATTTTTCTATACTTTTCTTGAAAATTCGAAAACTGCTGGTGAGGCAGCTAGGACAGGTCACCCCAGAATGAGTAAATAAATCGCGGTGGGGTTTTCGCTAAATTATAGCGCAGCATACGGAGAATTTCGAGAAGTTCGCCAGTAATTTATCCTGTATACAGGGTGGTCCATTGATAGTGACTGGGCCAAATATCTCACGAAATAAGCATCAAACGAAAAAACTACAAAGAACGAAACTCGTCTAGCTTGAAGGGGGA
Source organism: Schistocerca serialis cubense (assembly GCF_023864345.2). Lineage (NCBI taxonomy): Eukaryota > Metazoa > Arthropoda > Insecta > Orthoptera > Acrididae > Schistocerca > Schistocerca serialis. The sequence continues at coordinate 330,154,907 of NC_064644.1, read as the reverse complement.
AACCAGACTGCGCTATTGTTGGTCAGCTAGATGGCGCTGCCATAGGTCAAACGGTTATCAACTGTGTTTTTTAAAATAGAAACCCCCATTTTTTATTACATATGCGTGTAGTACGTAAAGAAATATGAATGTTTTAGTTGGACCACTTTTTTCGCTTTGTGATAGATGGCGCTGTAATAGTCACAAACGTATAAGTACGTGGTATCACGTAACAAGTAGCAAAAAAAAAAAAAAAAAAAAAATGGCTCTGAGCACTATGGGAATTAACTTCTGAGGTCATCAGTCCCCTAGAACTTAGAACTACTTAAACCCAACTAACCTAAGGACATCACACACATCCACGCCCGAGGCAGGATTCGAACCTGCGACCATAGCGGTCATTACGTAACATTCCGCCAGTACGGACGGTATTTGCTTCGTGATACATTACCGGTGTTAAATGGACAGTTTACCAATTGCAGAAAAGGTCGATATCGTGTTGATGTATGGCTACTGTGATCAAAATGCCCAACAGGCGTGTGCTATGTGTGTTGCTCGGTATCCTGGATGACATCATCCAAATGTCCGGACCGTTCACCGGATAGTTACATTATCTAAGGAAACAGGAAGTATTCAGCCACATGTGAAAGTCAACCACGACTTACAACAAATGATGATGCCCAAGTAGGTGTTTTAGCTGCTGTCGCGGCTAATCCGCACACCAGTAGCAGACAAATTGCGCGAGAATCGGGAATCTCAAAAACATCGGTGTTGAGAATGCTACATCAACATCGATTGCACCCGTACCATATTTCTATGCACCAGGAATTGCATTGCGTCGACTTTGAACGCCATGTACAGTTCTGCCTCTGGGCACAAGAGGAATTACGGGACGATGACAGATTTTTTTGCACGCGTTTGTTTAGCGACGAAGCGTCATTCATCAACAGCGATAACGTAAACCGACATAATATGTAATATTGGGCAACGGAAAATCCACGATGTCTGCGACAAGTGGAACATCAGCGACGTTGGCGGGTTAATGTATGGTGCGGTATTAAGGGAGGAAGGATAACTGGCCCCCATTTCATCGATGGCAATCTAAATGGTGCAATGTATGCTGATTTTCTACGTAATGTTCTACCGATGTTACTACAAGATGTTTCACTGCATGACAGTGTGGCGATGTACTTCCAACATGATGGATGTCCGGCACATAGCTCGCGTGCGGTTGAAGCGGTATTGAATAGCATATTTCATGACAGGTGGATTGGTCGTCGAAGCACCATACCCTGGCCCGCACGTTCACCAGATCTGACGTCCCCGGATTTCTTTCTGCGGGGAAAGTTGAAGGATATTTGCTATCGTGATCCACCGACAGCGCCTGACAACGTGCGTCAGCGCATTGTCAATGCATGTGCGAACATTACGGAAGGCGAACTACTCGCTGTTGAAAGGAATGTCGTTACACGTATTGCCAAATGCATTGAGGTTGACGGACATCAGTTTGAGCATTTATTGCATTAATGTGGTATTTACAGGTAGTCACGCTATAACAGCATGCGTTCTCAGAAATGATAAGTCCACAAAGGTACATGTATCACATTGGAACAACCGTACTAAAATGTTCAAACGTACCTAAGCTCTGTATTTTAATTTAAAAAACCTACTTGTTACCAACTGCCGGCCGGAGTGACCGAGCGGTTCTAGGCGCTACAGTCTGGAACCGCGCGACCGCTACGGTCGCAGGTTCGAATCCTGCCTCGGGCATGGATGTGTGTGATGTCCTTAGGTTAGTTAGGTTTAAGTAGTTCAAAGTTCTAGGGGACTGATGACCTCAGAAGTTAAGTCCCATAGTGCTCAGAGCCATTTGAACCATTTTGTTACCAATTGTGAGTCACATGTTTGTGACTATTACAGCGCCATCTATCACAAAGCGAAAAAAGTGGTCCAACTAAAACATTCATATTTCTTTACGTACTACACGTATATATAACAAAAAATGGGGGTTCCTATTTAAAAAACGCAGTTGATATCCGTTTGACCTACGGCAGCGCCATCTAGCGGGCCAACCATAGCGCCATCTGGTTTCCCCCTTCAAGCTAGACCAGTTTCGTTCTTTGTAGCTTTTTTCGTTTGACGCTTATTTCGTGAGATATTTGGCTCGGTCACGATCAATGGGCCACCATGTAGTTGCCGAATTACTGCGATATCCATTTTGATGCTCTCACGCTTACCCATTACTTGGAGCTGGTCAACAAGCAAGAAACGACATCTGCGTCACGTTCCGCGCCTTATCGATTCGAGTAGCTCGCTATACAACGTGACCATCACCGCATCAACATCGCCGTGGCTCTAATAAATTCACCTTTCGATGTTTTTAATACCATTTTTATGTTTCACAAACTGTAGACTGAGAATAGGTCTGAATGCGTATCTTGAGACTGAAAATAGGTCTGAATGAGTATGTCGCCCAAAGCTACTGACGATGCTTGTAGCAGAGAGCAGGAATGGGTAGAAAAGTCTATGAAAAAGTGATTTGTAATGTCTTTGTGCTGTGTGAATTTGCATTAACTAGGTCATCCTAAAATCAACGGTCGATAGTATTTTTTGTGTACAGATACTCTTCACTTGCAGGAGTATTTTTATTAGATCGAATAGTATGAAGATAACAGCGCTGCAAACCTCTGTGAAGAGAAAATGTTCAAAAACGGCTGCCCTATTATGCCAAATGTAAACAAACACGTAACTCAGGTATGGTTCGTGTGTTTACTTGATCGCTGGAAGCCCATCAGTCTGTGTTCTGCTATTGTAGCAATCAGATAACTCGCTCGTAAAACTATTGAGAAATTTTATAACGATACGACATTCGAAAAAGTGAATATCGTGTATGGCGAAGTTCGCCAAACTGTTCGAGCAGAGGTACGGTTGTACGCTGAAGAGTAACGAGATCGTGCCAAGCACTCACGATGTATTTTTGCAAATATTATAAAAAAATGTTCTAGAAACTGGAAGTGTGGAGAACAAAATGCGCCAAGGGAAAACAAAAGTAGCCGATGAAAGAAATGGAACTAGCATTTTAGCAGCAGTAAAGCACAATGCAAACTCAGAGGCATCTCGGAAGTGTGACAGCGATCAGCCTAATTATTCATTTTCTTCACATTTCGCTGCATCTACAGCTTCATGGCAGTGTCTTCCATAATTGGTTACTGTTCTCCAAATGTTATCTAGGAAAAGTGCAAAGTGATGCGGCATATCGATGCAAAATTTTGTTTTACAGAAAAAGCATTAATACATACCATGGCCAAGTCAGTCTCCGCAGTATGCACTAATTGTCAGCAGAAAATCCACGGTAACTCAAAGAAGTGGATAAAAACAACGCTCTTGGTGTGTTAACCTTCGATGTGTGTTTTTTCAAGACCTGCCTTATTGGTATCTGTTTTATTGATGGAAAACTAAATACACTCAGAAGAAAAATGAAATGAGCGTGTGGCATTGTTGGCCGGGCGGCCCGATCCGGGGAAGTTCGGCCGCCGAGTGTAAGTCGTATTTCAGTCGACGCCACATTGGGCGACTTGTGTGCCGGTGATGAGGATAAAATGATGACGAGGACAACACAACACCCAGTCCACGAGCGGAAAAAATCTCTAACCCCGCTGGGTATCGAACCTGGGCCCGCAGTATGCGAGGCAAGCACGTTACCACCTTTTTTTCTTTTCTTTTTCCTCAGCGAAGCACGCGGACTACACTCAGTTATTTCGAGTGCTTAAGATATGGTGTTACTGCAGTTACTGGGAGATACCCCACTGGACAGGCAGTCAGTGTGGTACCAACATGACGGACGTCCCTCTCATTCCACACATATAATGACAGATCCTCTTAAGAGAACATTTGGAGAGCAATGGAATGGTCGTTCAGGAAAAATAGTCTGCACACTCACCAAACTTAACACTTCTATACGGCGGAGGTTCGAGTCCTCCCTCGGGCATGGGTGTGTTTGTTTGTCCTTAGGATAATTTAGGTTAAGTGGTGTGTAAGCTTAGAGACTGATGACCTTAGCAGTTAAATCCCACAAGATTTCACACACATTTGAACATTTTTTGAACACTTCTATAATTTTATCTGTGGCGGAAATTAAAACATGACGTCTATTACCAAACACCGAAGACTCCTGAAAGCTTGAAATGCATTATAACACGGTTCTGTGCTGCCGTTAACTCCAGATAAAATTCGAAGTGCAATATTGTTTTTCCACAATCACTTTTCAGCGTGTGCAACGCTAAAGGTCAACATTTTGAGCACTTCAGTACGACAGCCGTGATAATAAACACGCGAAACGTATCTGAGTTACGTGTTTGCTTACATTTGGTATAATGGGGGCTGACGTATATGGCCGAACAGTGGTTTGCGGCTCTGTTATCTTGGTACTATTTGATCAAGTCCCATACAAGTTATGTCCCTAAAATTCTCTTAGAACCTTCTTTCAAATGTCACAGAAAAATGTATATAGTTCCGTTAGACAAAATCAAAGTCGGTGTCTTAATTTGAGCGACTATAAGCGACAAAAATTATTTGCTAACCTCGGGAAATGAGCCAAATTGTCCGCTATAACTGTGCCGAAAGCGCACATCCAATTATTTATTCATTCTGGATGTATCTGGGATGGCCTGTCTTAGCTGCTTCACCTTGTAGAAGTATAGTTTGCGCACAGGTGACTGTCAGTTTCGTCAAAATCCTCGTGCAAGTGAAGAATATCTGTACACTGAGAAGCAAAGACAGCTTAAAACAAAATTCTATCGCCTAGTACTGGGGCAGTTTGTTTTCGGTTAATCTAGTTGATCTAAATTCACTCAACACAACAGCGTTACAAATTACTTTTTCTAGATGTTTCTCTTGAATCTTGTTCTGTGCTTGAAAGCTGTCAGTAGCTTTAGGCGACACGTATAGTCAGACCAATTTTCAGCCTACAGTTTGTGAAACAAAAAATAGTATTATAAAGATCGAAAGGTGCTGGTATTAGCAAACGGTGTTGCTGCTGCGATGAAATTGACATTGCATGGCCAGCTGCTCGGATTCGTTAAGTTGCAGAAGGTGATATTGATGTCATTTCTTGCTTGCTGATAAGTTCCGGATAATGGGTAAGTGTGAGGAGATGAAAGTGAAGAGTAGACAGAGGATAAGAATACAGAGCTGACACCGGAATTACAGAGAAGGAGTTGTGTGTGGTTTGTGAGGTCCATGGCGGGGACCTAACTGTGCTGTGGCCTGGGTTTGAGTTTTATGGCCTGGGTTTCGGTATATTGCACAAGTTTGAGTGGGAAAGTATTAGGCATGGGTGTTCGTTGGCTAAATAGGAAGTGAATGTGATTTTGGATGTATGTGGCAGTGGCATTTAATGGCATCTATGGTAGGATATTTTGAAGGACAATGGTAATGAAGCGGATGACATCTTCTGTGGTGAGAGTAGGTCATAGGGAGTTGTCTCGGAGAAGGTGTACCGATAGGGTGGACAGGGACAGCTAATTTAGGTTTGGTTGGCGAATGTTTTGTTTTAAATTCATAGGTGTATGTGGGATGGGTTGGTGGCAGGTGTTACAGAAGTGGGGAAACTGAAGGTGATTGGCTTTACATTGGGGGAATGGGTGTTGGATTCTGCAGTTAGAAATTACATGGTGATTGTAGATGAGCCACTTTGCCACCAGTAGTCTTTGGCTCTGGATCAGGTAGCTTCTGATTTTGTTTTCAATGATATATGTTGGCTCCACTCTGAAAGAGGTGATCTATGGCAGACGGGTCTTTGGAGAAGATGAGTATGATAAATGTGGGACCGAAGTGGTGGTTAATTCAGAGAGCTCTTCGAAATTGGGGGGCTGGAATCGGAATTTAGGTCCTGCTCGACTTCCCTCCTCCCCCTCCCCATCTCACTGTGACCCTCAGATCAACCCCCATGATCAGAGTAGTGAGAGTCTGCAGGAGCGAGGTTTTGGTTTTCTAAGACTGCGTGGGCTAAGTGGGAACAGGGGACACGTGGACCAAAAATTATCGTAGAAAGTCTATGCAGTAGATGGAAGAGGAAATCAGAATTAGAAGACTCGGTTGCTGTGGAATCATCGTGAGATAAAAATTGTGAATTTTTGAGGTTTGGAAGATTCTTTTTCATTTGAGTATTAGGACTTAGGAATTTAACGGTCTGACGTGACAGGATGTAGGAATGTACTGGAGGAGACGTTTCGATTGGGACTGGAGTCTTTAAGTTTTGCTACGCATGTTTTTATGGAGGTTTTTAGATTTAAGAGCTTCTGTACTAGGACATTCGCAGGGAGCTTTTGGGGATGGCTTGTGTGGGAATATTGTTTGAGGACAGGGATGAGTTTTCGCACAGGTAGTTTTTATTTTTATTTTTATTTTTTTTTAATCTGGAGCTGGTGGAGTTAAAGGCAGTGCAGATGAGGTTGTGGCAGTCACAGCTGCTGGATATGAAGCTGATGTGAAGTTGGATGTGGCTGGAGTAGTTGTGGCCGCTACTTCTGCTTCTGGATCCATTTGTAATGATGATGGTGGTGACAATGGACCAGCGACAGGGGTTGATGACGCAGATGACTGGTGCAGTTTTAATGACTATGGCAGTGGAGGTGGCAGTAGCGGCAGTGGTGGTGGCGGATGACCATGGTGGCAGTGGCAGTAGATCAGCAGAGCATGCTGGAATGATACTATCGGCGATGGAGAATTCTAGTAAGTTGTCGATTCCGTGTGTATTGGCGAAGAAGTTTAGTTAGTTGTCGATTCGGTGTGTGTGAGTGGGAAAGACGATAGAACCATTCTTGTAGTGGAAAAGTTGGTAAAAGTGGGGTGAACAAGTGGGGATGGTGAACAGAGATAAAGGAGAAAGTGAAGGTGGTAAAGGAATACGGGTGCCAGTACATTACTGTGGACGTCTAGCCGTGCGAGATACATCGTAGATAACGAGAGCGAAGACACTGAGTTTGTAAGGCGAACGAACCTCCGAGGCAGTGGTGACAGGAAGACGACGAAATGGTGGTGATGGTAATGACTGGCTGACGAAGGCAATGCTGGGAAGGAAAGATGATGAGTGGCGATGACTGGCAGCACAGTCCATGACTGGCAACGAGGGTGATGACTGGCGGCGAGGGCAGTAACTGGTAGCAATGACTTGGCGGCAGCGCTGATGGCAAAGAAAGTGACGGAGAGACGAGGCGACGAAGCTTTTTCCGATCGAAATTCGTACTCTGACAGCAATGCAGGGAGTCCTTTTCTCGAGGGGAAGATGCGTTACAACCATCGGATGTCGTACGCTGTCGGTGCTGCTGCTGACAGAACATATTGTGATGCAGATACCCGAAGGGTGAGGGATGCTAAACCGGTAGGTTTTTCCTCCAGTCTACCGGTTGCAACGTAGTCCAACTACGGATCACTTCAGTGCAACATTCTTCTAATAATGTCCTGGAGACAGCGCTGACTTCCAATGTTCCCAGGACATTGTTAGATGAGTGTTGCACTGACAGTGATCCATAGTTGTATAGCAAGTAGCACGAGAGAGTACTTGTGCACCAGCGCCCCCGACTGTGCTCGTTGGGCGAAACTTCTGTCGTGACGAAAAAGGTGCGCGACATCTCCCGGGAGCGTTGTCTAACGTATAGAATGCCCGCCAACTTATCGATCAATTCTGCCGGGTAGTGCAGAGGAAGACGAAAACCCTATAGGCGCTTTACACTTTCTGACGCGTAATAGGACCCGGTTACATGTGTCGAAACAGGAACGGTATCCAACGTAGAGAGAACGGTAGCGTTACAGCTTCGGACTCTTGGGTTTTGACTTCGCCAGTAAATTTGAAATGGATAGGACACTGCAAATAACGCTAAACAAGAATATTTAAATTTACGTACCTTTAACTGGGGTGACTCTTCGACTAAGGGGATGGCACTGTAAAAACCGTATTATCGTTACTCCTGACGCAGCAGTTTCTTGGAACGAAGCGCAGAGGGCAGCACAATGTTCCAGAGAAATTAGTGCACTGCAAGAATCCGCTTCTAATCTGCTAACGTGTACTCCATTGTTGCTGTGTACTTGTGTACAGGTGGATTTTTGATTAACAATTGAAAACTTTTATTTTTACGGCTCACTTCACATCCTGCTGATCCCAAAGTTGTATATTTTACAAACTTTAGTTCAATTTGAATAGCTGAGAGTCAAGTTCCGATCGCATTTGTCGGTTTTGCGGCATATCCCGAAATGTTTTCAGGAATTCTAGTCTTTGTCGGATGAATGTATAATACGTTGATAATGTTTAAAAGAGGCATCTGTTCTCAAATTCTTCCAATTGTAGGTATTATATATGACACAGATGAAGTTAGTTCAGGGATATTTGCTGTATTTCGTTATGAAAGAGATTTTTATGCTGGTTTGATCACAGGAGAAACACCATATGGATACACCCTTCATACAATGGCAAACAGTAAGAAGTGTTGGCTGTCGCCCGAGAAGCCAGTTGAAATGGAATAATTTCCAGATAATATCACTCTCCCAAAAACATCAGCACGAAAATTAGGTGGCGAGACATATACAGGGTGGATAAAAATTTTAACCCTGGGTAACTGATGCCAGTAGGAATCAAAATTACTAATGTTGTGCAGGTCGACATTGCACCATTTTTAAACTACGGAAACGTGGCGCCACGCGTTCCGATTGGCCGTGTGATTGCCCTGTTTCCGTTGGTCGGTCTCCGGCAGGCAAAACATTTGCGGCCAGAGCATCCGGCAACAGGGCAACCCCGCGGCCAATCGGATCGCGTGGCGCCAAGTTTCCTTAGTGAGCGTTGTCGACCTACACAACATTAGTAATTTTGGTTCCTACTGGCATCAGCTATCCAGGGTTAAAATTTATTGACACTATTTTTCTCCATTCTGTGTATGATGTGCCTGTAATTACGTTACCGAAATGAACTGTAGAAAAACTGTCAGAAATGTTATTGCCTCCTTTGTGAATTTGAATATATTAATTTTGTAAATCACAATTTATCACCTTCTGTATAACTTTGATTTTCAGTTATTACATGGTGTTGTATGTGGCCATGGTGGTCCAACAGGTGGAACACTACTCTCCAGTCAAGGAGGTTCCGGTTTCAATCCTGGGTGGGGCCAGGGATTTCTCTGCGTTCCATTTCCTTCTGGATGACCCCAGCTCTACTCAGCCTGCTACCGAGTAAGTTCCAGGGATCTTTCCTGTGTGTGAAATGCGGCCGGGGTGATGGACCCACCATCCCTCCTAGTGCCAGGCCAGGTAGAAAGGTCCGATACCCTGGTTATGGGCCTACTCCACAGACTTTACGTTACCTTTACTTGATAATGTATGTAAATTAAAAGATCTGTGGGATAATTCTATTATTTCTTATCTTCCTGAAAATTTATTATTGAAGAAAAATGTTGTTACGAATGCACCATAAATCGCAGGGTCACCTTGAGACAACACAGAAATATTTTCTCATTTAAATATGTACATTTAATCGAAATTTACTTAAGATATCGATGGAAGAAATGGCTATATTTCAGATAAGTAACTTATCCAGCGCGTAGCGGATCTAACTGCAGATATTTTTATCCAGGGCGGTCGTAAATTCCCGTTACAAGCTTCTAGGACATGTAGAGAGGGTAGTGAGTACATAATATTTTGAATAGGAACCCATGTCCGGAATCATTTCGTTTCCGTTCTATGACAGTTTCAGTTTAGAGGTGTGCCTCGTCAACGTCTGCTTAGGGCAAGAGAAACGTCTCAGAGTTCCCTGTCCGGGTATGCAACAGGGTAGACACAATGACGTGTACTACGTCAAACGATCCCCAGATGCCACTTATTATCCGCTTTGCTGTGAGACCTGTGCATCACCGATAGAGGAAACATGGTGCAGTACATGTTTGCAGAATACATAGAGATGCTCCTTGTGTATGGCGAAGCTGGAGGTAACGGAAGAGCTGCTAGTCGGCTGTATCACAAACGTTTTCCACACCGTCATACTCCATCGCACAAATTGTTTTTCCAAGTTACACAACGGTTACGACAAACGGGTACCTTCACCGTGAGGAGGCAGGACTGTGGTGCTCCACGGCGACGCCGCACTCCCGAATTTGAAGAAGGTGTACTGCGTGGCACTGAAGACAGTCCGTCAACGAGGTCGCGAACAACTGAGCGTGCAAAGGCTGTTAGTCACAGTACCGTCTTGGACTTCCTGCACGAGCAACAATTATTTCCGTACCACTTACAGAGGGTACACGCTATGGGTCCAGCAGACTTTCCACAACGCGTCGCCTTCTGCACATGGTTCCTGCACCGTTGCAACGACGCGCCTCTTCACAGATGAATGTAGGTTCACAAGGGATTGTGTTCTGAATGCTCGAAATAGCCATGTCTGGGCAGACGAAAACCCTCATGCCACGCATATTCAGGGATTTCAAGACAGGTATGGAATTAACGTGTGGGCAGGTATTCTGGACGGTCATGTAATTGGACCATACCTCCTCCTTCCATCCAAGCTCACGGGTCCCACATACTTAATCTTCCTACGACGCGTTCTGGACCCGTTCTTGGAAGCTGTGCCATCGAATGTCCATCAGGAAAAGTGGTTTCAGCATGATGGAACACCACCTTACTTTTCACTGGCTGTCTGGAGACAATATGTTGGTTGGTTGGTTTTTCTCTGCGTCGAATAGCCTTCCCACAAACGTGTCACAAACTTTACGACCTGATGTTTTCTACTCGGTCATACTCCGCTACTAAGAGGACTTCCCTGTCAATGTAGACTAACTCTTTTGCGTCCACGTGTACACACTTCTACACCTAACCTGCTCCCCAGGGAAAAATAATAATTTTGTACAAGCATTTACGCTCCCACATACAACCCAGCTCAATAGAACATGATAATTCCTTTTTCCACGCATAGTCACATTCGGTGAACAATTAAACGTACTAAATTATGCATACATGTAGTCAAATAAGCAAATACTTTTACCGACGTACACACCCCTCCGACTGAGGCTAAGGCATTTAATATTATATATTTGAACACAGACCAATGATAACAATATTCAGACACACACCTTGTCCTCGTAATAAAGATACAATTCATTTTCCTATACGGTACAGAATCCCCATTTTACATTAGAGCACCCTCAGTCGACCTAAGTCGGTCTCAGAACAGTTCAGCTAATTCGAGAGCCTTTTCCCATTGGCAGAAACGCGTCAGTCTTTCTGATCAGAGCCTGCTCCCTTTTCTACAGATATATCCACAGTCGTGTATTAGAAGACCAAAAAATATTTTTAATATAATACTATAAAATTCAACTTGTACTCGTCGATATTAAGCACAGTCCTAGTACTTTAGCGTCCCATAGACCTCTGACTAACTAGAATTCCTGCCCTGCACAGACATTAACACGGACTGATGCATGGCCTCTCACAGGAAACTGTAACTTGCACCTTGTAAATCATATTCTTACAGTCGATGGCATAACATTGAATGATTTTAAATAAAGGACAGCCACAACATAAGGAAACTAGAAGAGCCTGGTGACGTTGTGGCGACTTTCCAAACTACTCCCGAAAGTGATTGACGGCCTCTACATTTAAACTCATATGTCGCAATGACCCAATAGTTGATAACTCTGCGTTCCATTTCTAGTGAGTGTTCATTTTGCACACAAGTACGGGATCACCGTTTTCGGTGCTAGTAACCCAAGAAGTTGCTGTCCATCAACTAAAATTTGTTCCCCAACTCAAACAAGCATTGTCACTCAATCATTATGTGGTACCCACTGCACAGATGGGCTGGATAAGACACCACCGATCTACTGTAATATTATCCATCACAGCTGATATCGCGAAAAATTTTACAGTAAGTCCAACACTGGTCAATCATGTGACAGTATGTTCTCCTAATTTCAGTATCATAGCTAAACCATACCTCCTCTACTTTGCAAGTGTCATTGCGAGCATTGATAGATGACTGCTCAGTATATCCATTCACACTTAATTCTCGAACACATAAAAACGATCAAAGTATACCAGGCAACGATATACATATTTCTAAGACCTCGCACATAGTACTCGATCAATCCCTCTGCGTATGGCGGTCACAGAGCAATCTCGCCCTCCTACGTTAAAAGACCGTCCTCACCTCGGCATTGACCAGCCTTCCCAATTAATCCTCAACCGAGCAGACGAATATAGCTACACTTCACCTCTCTTGACTGAATAGAGCTTTGCTAGTCCTAACCCCTCCAAGTGCACCACATTTCTCGAGATGTAACCAAGTCTTGGAGCTTAGCACACCATATCGATCTATAGTAACAGATCTCAAAGTGCCTTAATTTAATAGCATACAGTTAAGAAGAACAAGAACGGAGTGATATTTATACGCAACGTAGTTCGACACATTTTTACGTAAATCATCCAATCTATCATGCGTAAAGTATTGTAGCTGCATCTACATCTACATCTACATCTATACTCCGCGAGCCACCTTACGGTGTGTGGCGGAGGGTACTTATTGTACCACTATCTGATCCCCCCTTCCCTGTTCCATTCACGAATTGTGCGTGGAAAGAACGACTGCTTGTAAGTCTCCGTATTTGCTCTAATTTCTCGGATCTTTTCGTTGTGATCATTACGCGAGATATATGTGGGCGGTAGTAATTTGTTGCCCATCTCTTCCCGGAATGTGCTCTCTCGTAATTTCGATAATAAACCTCTCCGTATTGCGTAACGCCTTTCTTGAAGTGTCCGCCACTGGAGCTTGTTCAGCATCTCCGTAACGCTCTCGCGCTGACTAAATGTCCCCATGACGAATCGCACTGCTTTTCGCTGGATCATGTCTATCTCTTCTATTAATCCAACCTGGTAAGGGTCCCATACTGATGAGCAATACTCAAGAATCGGACGAACAAGCGTTTTGTAAGCTACTTCTTTCGTCGATGAGTCACATTTTCTTAGAATTCTTCCTATGAATCTCAACCTGGCGCCTGCTTTTCCCACTATTTGTTTTATGTGATCATTCCACTTCAGATCGCTCCGGATAGTAACTCCTAAGTATTTTACGGTCGTTACCGCTTCCAATGATTTACCACCTATGGCATAATCGTACTGGAATGGATTTCTGCCCCTATGTATGCGCATTATATTACATTTATCTACGTTTAGGGAAAGCTGCCATCTGTCGCACCATGCATTAATCCTCTGCAGGTCCTCCTGGAGTACGTACGAGTCTTCTGATGTTGCTACTTTCTTGTAGACAACCGTGTCATCCGCAAATAGCCTCACGGAGCTACCGATGTTGTCAACTAAGTCATTTATGTATATTGTAAACAATAAAGGTCCTATCACGCTTCCCTGCGGTACTCCCGAAATTACCTCTACATCTGCAGATTTTGAACCGTTAAGAATGACATGTTGTGTTCTTTCTTCTAGGAAATCCTGAATCCAATCACAAACCTGGTCCGATATTCCGTAAGCTCGTATTTTTTTCACTAAACGTAAGTGCGGAACCGTATCAAATGCCTTCCTGAAGTCCAGGAATACGGCATCAATCTGCTCGCCAGTGTCTACGGCACTGTGAATTTCTTGGGCAAATAGGGCGAGCTGAGTTTCACATGATCTCTGTTTGCGGAATCCATGTTGGTTATGATGAAGGAGATTTGTATTATCTAAGAACGTCATAATGCGAGAACACAAAACATGTTCCATTATTCTACAACAGATTGACGTAAGCGAAATAGGCCTATAATTATTCGCATCTGATTTATGACCCTTCTTGAAAATGGGAACGACCTGCGCTTTCTTCCAGTCGCTAGGTACTTTACGTTCTTCCAGCGATCTACGATAAATTGCTGATAGAAAGGGGGCAACTTCTTTAGCATAATCACTGTAGAATCTTAAGGGTATCTCGTCTGGTCCGGATGCTTTTCCGCTACTAAGTGATAGCAGTTGTTTTTCAATTCCGATATCGTTTATTTCAATATTTTCCATTTTGGCGTCCGTGCGACGGCTGAAGTCAGGGACCGTGTTACGATTTTCCGCAGTGAAACAGTTTCGGAACACTGAATTCAGTATTTCTGCCTTTCTTCGGTCGTCCTCTGTTTCGGTGCCATCGTGGTCAACGAGTGACTGAATAGGGGATTTAGATCCGCTTACCGATTTTACATATGACCAAAACTTTTTAGGGTTCTTGTTTAGATTGTTTGCCAATGTTTTATGTTCGAATTCGTTGAATGCTTCTCTCATTGCTCTCTTTACGCTCTATTTCGCTTCGTTCAGCTTTTCCTTATCAGCTATGATTCGACTACTCTTAAACCTATGATGAAGCTTTCTTTGTTTCCGTAGTACCTTTCGTACATGATTGTTATACCACGGTGGATCTTTCCCCTCTCTTTGGACCTTAGTCGGTACGAACTTATCTAAGGCGTACTGGACGATGTTTCTGAATTTTTTCCATTTTTGTTCCACATCCTCTTCCTCAGAAATGAACGTTTGATGGTGGTCACTCAGATATTCTGCGATTTGTGCCCTATCACTCTTGTTAAGCAAATATATTTTCCTTCCTTTCTTGGCATTTCTTATTACACTTGTAGTCATTGATGCAACCACTGACTTATGATCACTGATACCCTCTTCTACATTCACGGAGTCGAAAAGTTCCGGTCTATTTGTTGCTATGAGGTCTAAAACGTTAGCTTCACGAGTTGGTTCTCTAACTATCTGCTCGAAGTAATACTCGGACAAGGCAGTCAGGATAATGTCACAAGAGTCTCTGTCCCTGGCTCCAGTTCTGATTGTGTGACTATCCCATTCTATACCTGGTAGATTGAAGTCTCCCCCTATTACAATAGTATGATCACGAAACTTCTTCACGACGTTCTGCAGGTTCTCTCTGAGGCGCTCAACTACTACGGTTGCTGATGCAGGTGGTCTATAGAAGCATCCGACTATTATATCTGACCCACCTTTGATACTTAACTTAACCCAGATTATTTCACATTCGCATTCGCTAATAACTTCACTGGATATTATTGAATTCTTTACTGCTATAAATACTCCTCCACCATTGGCGTTTATCCTATCCTTGCGGTATATATTCCATTCTGTGTCTAGGATTTCGTTACTGTTCACTTCCGGTTTTAACCAACTTTCCGTTCCTAATACTATGTGCGCACTATTTCCTTCAATAAGAGATACTAATTCAGGAACCTTGCCCTGGATACTCCTGCAGTTTACCAATATTACGTTAACTTTTCCTGTTTTTGGTCTCTGAGGACGGACGTTCTTTATCAACGATGATAATGTCCTCTCTGGTAAGCCGTCAGGTATTTTATCGTTTCGCCCAAGGGGGGGTCCCTCTAACCTAAAAAACCCCCGTGTGCACGCCACACGTACTCTGCTACCCTAGTAGCTGCTTCCGGTGTGTAGTGCACGCCTGACCTGTCTAGGGGGGCCCTACAGTTCTCCACCCAATAACGGACTAGAATGCAGGCTATATCACGTGACTAAAGCATCCGGATAGAACACTTGAAAAAAATTGACATTCAGCTAATTGTCCTTCTCTAGAATAAATGAGTCAACGCTTAAATTGTACCTAGTTACAGCTGTATCTCGATCGATCATCCCGTGCACTCTCTCTGTTATCCTTTAACACAGATGTGAGTAAGTTTAGACGTGAATGATTTTCTGTCCTCCCGAAAAGCATCAAATACAGTATGAGAATGAGATTTTCACTCTGCAGCGGAGTGTGCGCTGATATGAAACTTCCTGGCAGATTAAAACAGTGTGCACGACCGAGACTCGAACTCGGGACCTTTGCCTTTCGCGGGCAAGTGCTCTACCAACTGAGCTACCGAAGCACGACTCACGCCCGCTACTCACAGTTTTACTTCTGCCAGTACCTCGTCTCCTACCTTCCAAACTTTACAGAAGCTCTCCTGCGAACCTTGCAGAACTAGCACTCCTGAAAGAAAGGATATTGCGGAGACATGGCTTAGCCACAGCCTGGGGGATGTTTCCAGAATGAGATTTTCACTCTGCAGCGGAGTGTGCGCTGATATGAAACTTCCTGGCAGATTAAAACAGTGTGCACGACCGAGACTCGAACTCGGGACCTTTGCCTTTCGCGGGCAAGTGCTTCGGTAGATGGTAGAGCACTTGCCCGCGAAAGGCAAAGGTCCCGAGTTCGAGTCTCGGTCGTGCACACTGTTTTAATCTGTCAGGAAGTTTCATCAAATACAGTATTCAACTCACGTGTATCACTGCTACCTCAGTAGACATACACTATAATACGAACTCAACGAGAAAAAATTGACTACCTTCCTGATTTCGCTCGCTTCGATATCATCGTTTTTCTGCATTCCTCATGTTGCCGCATACTTGACTCCACATACAAATTGCTCCCTGTGAACCAGAAGATAAGCAAGTACGTCCTCATTTTCACCGCATTTAGGTTAGTTTATACGTATGCGCTAATCAGTTTTCGCATTTCTTTCGATTTTATGTCAGATCCATCCATGCGACCGCAACATAACCTATCGTTCTGTGTTCTAAAATTGCATGTAAATGTAACCCAGACGAATCCAGTCACCTCCACATTCGGAGAGCGCTTGCTCTGTTTTCTGTTTGTCTGTGTACATGCACGCCTCGTGGAAGGCTCCCCGGACCCAGTCCCATCGGCTGGTGGACCAAAATTCGAGCATAGAATACTTGTCAGGTGGGGCCAAGGGGTGGCGACGATTTGAACTAATTCAGTTGGAGCGCTGACGTCGTGGCGACTGCATTGGGCGTTACTGCGATCACAAAGGTGTGTACTGATTGTGTTGGAGAACAAGTGATGACCATACTGTTTGAAATAAAGACTTCAGTCCCTTTCCCCCTGCAAAATCAAAGGACGTGACTTACGTTACTATAAGTGCACTTTATTATTTGACACGATTTTTATTGGTTACCAGTCTTGAATAAATAATAATAATAAATGATAATAAACAATAAAAAATAGAAGTACGGTTTTCGAGACATTATCGTTTCTGAATTTGGCGCAATTTTCTAGTGTAGGTAGGCCAATAATAATAATAAATGATGAATGATAAAGAATAATAATAATAAAGATAAGTACGGTTTTGCAGCCATTATCGTGCTGCAATTTGAATTTGGCGCGAATTTTCTAGTGGAGGTAGGCCAATAATAATAAATAATAATAATAATAATAAATGATAATGACTGTTAATAAATGATAATAAATAATAATGAATAATAATTAAGACAAGTATGAGTTTTGCATGTATTATCTTGTTGGAATTTGAATTTGGCGCGAATTTTTTCTGGAGGCTTAGGTTAGTGGACGTAGCCCAATTAACCTATTTTCCAGCCAAAATTCAAAATTCCTGCCATTTTTTCTGGAAGTTAGGTTAGTGGACATAGCACAATTGGCCTATTTTCACGCCAAAATCGGCCATCTTGGGTGATGTCATGCGCTGTTGCCAACTCTACATGCCGCCATCTTGGATGACGTCATCGCTGCCATCTTGAGTAAATTTGGCAACAATGGAGAGTGGGGCTGCACATAGGTTGCCCCACTACTAATGTTGCTCAGTGCACCGCTCTCATTCACCAACAGGAATATCTGCAGTAACACCTGTTGCACCATGTACTGGTGTGGTATTACTGTTGAGTATTTCCACAGAATTGTCAGAGGTCTGTTCAGGGAATGAGTGATATTAACTACGGCTGCAAATATATTTATTTCCTAATGATATTTGTCATAAAAATATATCTTTCAGTTTCATGGAATTAATACTAGAAATAGAAACAATCATCACAAAGATTAGTAGTCATTTACTTTGGTTCAGAAACGTGTCCACTATTCAGAAACACACATTTTCAATAACTTGCCAGCAGCTATAAAAATTGTAACTACTAAGAAAGTTGAGTTTAAGAGCCTAAAGGATTTATTGGTGGCCAACTCCTCCTACTCTACTGATGAATTTCTTAGCAGAACCAACTGATGTGTATATGCTACTAACAATATAAAACAATGCGAGTATTAATAAAATCTGAGTTCTACACAAATCCAGTGCAGTAATGTAGTCATTATACACATGCCAGTCCATGTATGAAGCTTTAATACACTACTGGGCATTAAAATTGCTACACCAAGAAGAAATGCAGATGATAAACGGGTATTCATTAGACAAATATATTATACTAGAACTGACATGTGATTACATTTTCACGCAATTTGGGTGCATAGATCCTGAGAAATCAGTACCCAGAACAACCACCTCTGGCCGTAATAATGGCCTTGATACGCCTGGGCATTGAGTCAAACAGAGCTTGGATGGCATGTACAGGTACAGTTGCCCATGCAGCTTCAAAACGATACCACAGTTCATCAAGAGTAGTGACTGGTGTATTGTGACGAGCCAGTTGCTCGGGCACCATTGACCAGACGTTCTCAATTGATGAGAGATCTGGAGAATGTGCTGGCCAGGGCAGCAGTCGAACATTTTCTGTATCCAGGAAGGCCCGTACAGGACCTGCAACATGCGGTCGTGCATTATCCTGCTGAAATGTAGGGTTTCGCAGGGATCGAATGAAGGGTAGAGCCACGGCTCGTAACACATCTGAAATGTAGCGTCCACTGTTCAAAGTGCCGTCAATGCGAACAAGAGGTGACCGAGATGTGTAACCAATTGCTCGCCATACCATCACGCCGGGTGATACGCCAGTATGGCGATGACGAATACACACTTCCAATGTGCGTTCACCGCGATGTCGCCAAACACGGATGCGACCATCATGATGCGGTAAACAGAACCTGGATTCATCCGAATAAATGACGTTTTGCTATTCGTGCACTCAGGTTCATCGTTGAGTACACCATCCCAGGCGCTCTGTCTGTGATTCAGCGTCAAGGGTAACCGCAACCGTGGTCTGTGAGCTGATAGTCCATGCTCCTGGAAACGTCGTCGAACTGTTCGTGCAGGTAGTTGTTGTCTTGCAAACGTCCCCATCTGTCGACTCAGTGATCGCGACGTGGCTGCACGATCCGTTACAGCCATGCAGATAAGATGCCTGTCGTCTCGACTGCTAGTGATACGAGGCCGTTGGGATCCAGCGCGGCGTTCCGTATTACCCATCCTGAACCCACCGATTCCATATTCTCCTGACAGTCATTGGATCTCGACCAACGCGAGCAGCAGTGTCGCGATACGATAAACTTCAATCGCGATCGGCTACAATCCGAATTGTATCAAAGTCGGAGACGTGATGGTACGCATTTATCCTCCTTATACGAGGCATCACAACAATGTTTCACCAGGCAACGTCTGTCAACTGCTGTTCGTGTATGAGAAATCGGTTGGAAACTTTCCTCATGTCAGCATGTTGTAGGTGTCGCCACCGGCGCCAACCTTGTGTGAATGCTCTGAAAAGCTAATGATTTGCATATCACAGCATCTTCTTCCTGTCGATTAAATTTCGCGTCTGTAGCACGTCATCTTCGTGGTGTAGCAATTTTAATGGCCAGTAGTGTACATCACACGAAAAAATGTTTTCTCGTTTGTTATCAGATTGTCTGTCCATCCGTCACTTAAAAATCCTTTTACTCAGGAACAGGTTGACGTATCCAGTCGAAATTTATGCCCACGATCGGTTGGCAGTATAATAAACGTTAGCTTCTAAATACCGGGTGATCAAAAAGTCAGTATAAATTTGAAAACTGAATAAATCACGGAATAATGTAGATAGAGAGGTACAAATTGACACACATGCTTGAAATGACGTGGGGTTTTATTAGAACCAAAAAAACACAAAAGTTCAAAAAATGTCCGACAGATGGCGCTTCATCTGATCAGAATAACAATAATTAGCATAACAAATTAAGACAAAGCAAAGATGATGTTCTTTACAGGAAATGCTCAATATGTCCATCATCATTCCTCAACAATAGCTGTAATCGAGGAATAACGTTGTGAACAGCACTGTAAAGCATGTCCGAAGTTATGGTGAGGCATTGGCGTCGGATGTTGTCTTTCAGCATCCCTAGAGTTGTCGGCCGATCACGATACACTTGCGACTTCAGGTAACCCCAAAGCCAATAATCGCACGGACCTAGATCTGGGGACCTGGGAGGCCAAGCATCACGAAAATGGCGGCTGAGCACACGATCATCACCAAACGACGCGCGCAAGAGATCTTTCACGCGTCTAGCAATACTTTGTTTCGTTTTCTTTTTCGGTTCTAATAAAACCCGTTGTCATTCCAAGCATGTGTGTCAATTTTTACCTCTCTATCTACATTATTATGTGGTTTATTAAGTTTTCAAATTTATACTGACTTTTTCATCACCCGGTATATCAAGCAATAGGTACGGCCACATATGTCACGCATTTCGATACTCGCCAACTCACTCATCAAAACTTCCCGTTGGTCTTTAATGATGAAATCTGGCAAGAAGCAAGGTTCCACACTGCAAGTAAAGGAAAAAAAAACTTGAAAATTATTAATTCGAAATTGTATCACAAAAAATATTTATTTTGTCAGTTGTTATTCGATGTCAAACTTTAAACTGAAACAGTCAGTAGTTTTGCATTCAGGCTGATTGGGTCGCAATGGTAAAAAGTCAAACATCAGACTAGGAATGACTTTTTTGCTCACATGACGCGGTTCGAAATCTATCCATCACCAGATATCCAAGAACGACTGCTGCACATAGATATGGCATTTCAAGTTGTGCGTGAAACCAACATTCACAGGATGTCACTCCCGGATATCTCATGATGGACGAATTACGAAACGCATCATTTGAGCTATAAAGTCATTTCTAATCCAATGTTTCACTTTTACCACTGCGACCAAGCCAGCCGGAATGCAGAAATGCAGTTTATTATAATAATGGTCGCCTGCCGCCTGCATGACTTTATGCCACATTAATACACTCCTGGAAATGGGAAAAAGAACACATTGACACCGGTGTGTCAGACCCACCATACTTGCTCCGGACACTGCGAGAGGGCTGTACAAGCAATGATCACACGCACGGCACAGCGGACACACCAGGAACCGCGGTGTTGGCCGTCGAATGGCGCTAGCTGCGCAGCATTTGTGCACCGCCGCCGTCAGTGTCAGCCAGTTTGCCGTGGCATACGGAGCTCCATCGCAGTCTTTAACACTGGTAGCATGCCGCAACAGCGTGGACGTGAACCGTATGTGCAGTTGACGGACTTTGAGCGAAGGTGTATAGTGGGCATGAGGGAGGCCGGGTGGACGTACCGCCGAATTGCTCAACACGTGGGGCGTGAGGTCTCCACAGTACATCGATGTTGTCGCCAGTGGTCGGCGGAAGGTGCACGTGCCCGTCGACCTGGGACCGGACCGCAGCGACGCACGGATGCACGCCAAGATCGTAGGATCCTACGCAGTGCCGTAGGGGACCGCACCGCCACTTCCCAGCAAATTAGGGACACTGTTGCTCCTGGTGTATCGGCGAGGACCATTCGCAACCTTCTCCATGAAGCTGGGCTACGGTCCCGCACACCGTTAGGCCGTCTTCCGCTCACGCCCCAACATCGTGCAGCCCGCCTCCAGTGGTGTCGCGACAGGCGTGAATGGAGGGACGAATGGAGACGTGTCGTCTTCAGCGATGAAAGTCGCTTCTGCCTTGGTGCCAATGATGGTCGTATGCGTGTTTGGCGCCGTGCAGGTGAGCGCCACAATCAGGACTGCATACGACCGAGGCACACAGGGCCAACACCCGGCATCATGGTGTGGGGAGCGATCTCCTACACTGGCCGTACACCACTGGTGATCGTCGAGGGGACACTGAATAATGCACGGTACATCCAAACCTTCATCGAACCCATCGTTCTACCATTCCTAGACCGGCAAGGGAACTTGCTGTTCCAACAGGACAATGCACGTCCGCATGTATCCCGTGCCACCCAACGTGCTCTAGAAGGTGTAAGTCAACTACCCTGGCCAGCAAAATCTCCGGATCTGTCCCCCATTGAGCATGTTTGGGACTGGATGAAGCGTCGTCTCACGCGGTCTGCACGTCCAGCACGAACGCTGGTCCAACTGAGGCGCCAGGTGGAAATGGCACGGCAAGCCGTTCCACAGGACTACTTCCAGCATCTCTACGATCGTCTCCATGGGAGAATAGGAGCCTGCATTGCCGCGAAAGGTGGATATACACTGTACTAGTGCCGACATTGTGCATGCTCTGTTGCCTGTGTCTATGTGCCTGTGGTTCTGTCAGTGTGATCATGTGATGTATCTGACCCCAGGAATGTGTCAATAAAGTTTCCCCTTCCTGGGACAATGAATTCACGGTGTTCTTATTTCAATTTCCAGGAGTGTATTAATGAAATTAAAACATACTTGAAAATCTTGGAATCACTGGTACCGGTATCTTGCCGGTATCAATATCGATAAAAAGCAAAAATTGTCGAAATTCTCGATTATCTGAATCGATAAACTACCTATTCTATCTATCTATCTCTCGTGCCTTATCCCGTGGTTGCGCAGGGTCGGACATGGTTAAACGGATTTGGCATGTTAATTTGAAGGGGTGGCCGGATGCCCTTACTGCCGCTACCCCCTCCCCCCCCGCGCAGGACGGAATTAGTGTACCCCAACTGTCTGCGTCTAATTTAATCCATGGAATAGTGCGAATGTGTTCAGATGTCTGCGAGCTGTGGAACTGAGGCGGAACGTGGGGACAAGCACGGTATTCACCTAGCGGGACGTGGAAAACCGCCTAAAAACCACATCCAGGCAGGCTGGCACACCGGCCCTCGTCGTTAATCCGCCGGGCGGATTCGATCCGGGGCCGGCGCGCCTACCCGAATCCAGGAAGCAGCGCGTTTGCACTCTCGGCTACCCTGGCGGGTAATCGATAAACTGTCTATATACGTAATTGATGGTTCAAATGGCTTTGAGCATACCTAGAACTTAGAACTACTTAAACCTAACTAACCTAAGGACATCACAGACATCCATGCCCGAGGCAGAATTCGAACCTGCGACCGTAGCGGTCGCGCAGTTCCAGACTGAACCTCTCGGCCACACAGACCGGCACATAATTAAGTGCGTACTGAATCCTCAGTGCGCCATCTTTCTTGCACCTGGCCAATTTCTTGTTTTCTGACATGTTAAAGTCCTGGAGGATCTCCTCACTCAGGACGTATTGGAACGAAAAGTACATCTTATCTATTCTCAGAAATTGCGAGAAGTCACACCCACTCACCGTGTGTAAGAAGAAAACATCATGTGTTCTTACAGTTCTTCAGGTCTGCTGTCCACGGCACCCACACGCGCTACGCTGCGTATCTGTTATTGATGGAAACAATCTCGGCGGAAACAGTAAGTCAGCAGCGTGCTGCCGCGGCTGGTGTCTGGATCTTCGCTGCAGTCCTTTCGCTGAGTACTCCTGCCGCGACATCGCCGCCGCCGGCGTCCAATCTCAGGCGTCGTGCAAGCGTATCAAACCGCCGCTCCGCTGGGCGCCCCCGTCTCGCAGCAGACCACATGAAGTGCACGCGTCGTCGTCAAATCAGCGCGAATGTGGCTGGCCTTGCTGGAGGCGTGCTATCGCACGCAACCGGCCGCGTAGCTTTTTCCCTCTCCGTGCTCTGATCTCAGAGTGGCTGGCTGCCTGCGTGTGTGTGAATTATAACGCCCACAGATAATGGAGTCAGGGGCATAATGTATTACTCAGGCACGTCATGAGACACAGTACAGTGCTATTCATTAGTACGGGAAGGAGACAATTTTTACCACACGGAATATACACTCACTTGTATCAAATGTTTTTGCAAATATACAATGTGACTATCATTGGCTCTATCGCAGATATTCAGTTATTTTAAAGGGTATTGCGGTTCCTCCTATGTTTAACTAACAACCTGACAAAATTAATTAATTTGGCGAGATAAGGAGCGTTTCAGCCGCGACACGTTACTGCGTCGGAGAAGCGCGACGCGCACGTTCCGCACGTGTCGCGCGGGTCCAACGAATATTGAGACACGCACACGTGCTTCGCACGCGCCAGTTGGCAACGCTCTGGGCTGACAGCAACGAAGCGCGGCACACTGTGATTTTTCTCAAACGATTTTACAGAAATTAATCAGTTCAAATATTTGATTTTTGCCTAACTTGTAGCGTTACATGTCAGATTCGTGCCGAAGTGCCCAAACTCTCCCTAATGGTTATACTTATTGTGGTATACACATTTTAGTAAGACCCTAAGCAGAATTCGAAAAGTTTGCAACGAAAAATAGGGGTTGAAAAATAGGGGTCGCTATGATTTTGTGTTTGGTGCGTATTACACCGTAAGCTGCTGCGTATGAAATTTAACTAACATGTTGAATTTTTCTTTAGACTTGGGAGGAAGTCTCTATCTGCCTCCGATCTCGAAAAAATGGATCCTATGTAGCACGCTCACTCCCTATCTGGCCCCTGCGAGAATAAAATATTCATAACATCTCTCATATCTTCTAAGCCGCTCGAGACATCGAAACGAGAGTTTGGCGTATGATAGTACAGAAGGAGGAGAGTATTTTGCAAATTCGTAAACATACGGAACTCTCTTAACTATGACGATATACCAGTAGTTATACTTCCCTTTTTATTTTCTTCACTCCAGTCACTGTAATTTTTTAAGAGTTATCGACAGCTGATGACGATGATGAGGTCCCATACTCCGAGGAGCGTAGGGGACGGTGCGGGAGACCCGCACTGCCGTACTAGGCAAGGTCCTAGTGGAGGTGGTTTGCCATTGCCTCCCACCGTAATTGGGATGAATGATGATGATGATGAGAACGATACAACAACACACAGTCATCTCGAGGCAGCAAAAATCCCCGACTACGCCGGGAATCGAATCCGGGACCCCGTGTGCGGGAAGCGAGAACGCTACGCAGGACCACGAGCTGCGGACAGCTAGTGAAACAAGAGTTTCCTGGTATGAAAATAAACATGAAATTTCTTCTCTTAAGTTACTGCAGACCGACAGTATGAGGTTTTTCGTAAGCTATTGAGCTCTTTGATTGCCAATTACTTGCTTAATGAGTCAGTCTGTTTCAGAATTCTGTCGCAATAGCTGCTGTGAGATGAGTTTGTGAAAACTACACTGTGTTTTGGCACAGGAAGTACAGTTAAACCTCTCAACAAGAGAAATGTGGTCGCTACTCATAAACTGTGATGCTACTTCGAATGAGAAAAGGTTAATAACTCACACAAAAATAAGTTGCCGATTATGTTGGAATTTTGGTTGAATCCCCGTAACCCATCGTATTTTCAACACTGAACGACTGGGATGGAAACTTACCAAAGGATTTTATTCCTTCTCCTGATATGAGCAGTATTAAAATAATGACGACCATTCCCTTCAGGTGGAATGATAGGCACATGCCAGATGCTGGTTACTCACCTACGGCTTGCTAAACTGACAATGTGTGATTCGCGAATAAAATAGTTGCTACTTAGGAAAATAAACAATTGATCTGGCGCTCAACACAATGGTCAGTGCATTGTCAGCAGCTGACAAGGGAGCACCGGGGAAGAGGCAACACGTTACAAGCAGCGCCAGGCGGGCGCGGACGGCAAAGAGAGCACCCAGCGCCGTCTGGGCATAAATACTGGACTAGATCCTCCAATATGTCAGTCTCAGGTAGCACCTGAAGGAGGCAACAGGTTACGTGGCCGACATACTGTGCCAGAGCGACACAAACATGCGGCAGTAGACCCAATTATTCCACAAGTCAAATTAAATATATCTAATCACCGTACTCTTTCAGGATACTCCTACTATCGTAATAATACGAATGATTTTTTTCATTTGTGTAGCCTGTTGTATAAGTGGTTTATTAATGCTGATAATGTGTATGCAACAACTGAAATGCTTTTTCTCAACACGGCGAGCCAATTAAAACATTATTATTTGTGACTGCTTTTCGACTGTTTCTAGCTTGCAGTGGAAATGTGATGTCCACATGTACATAGTATAATGTCTCTTATTACATCCACATCCAAGTAAGGATAGTGAAACTTTCATATCTGTGGAAATTACGCCTTTTCGACTTTTTGCAACAGATCGTAGAGATACGTCAGCATATCAGGCAGCGAGTAGGTAACCTTGTTTTACTTTCCTGCCTTGCTTCTAAATCACGTGATTTTCTAATACTCCTTACATCCTTATTCAATACCCTCACGATGAATCGTCTGTCCCTTCTTACGATCTGAAAACATTGTGGAGGCAGAAGATATAGTCCCAGTGGCTAATGGCTCACCAGTTATTGAGCTGTGCATTGTTATTGACAAAAGAATTAACAAAACAAAAGAATTGTACAGATATATGTAACTGAAAACTATTATGTACTAACAAAAAGAGATGGAGCGCTTAAACGGTGAAAAGCGAAACACTACTCAGTGATAATAAAATTCAGTATACAGTAAGGCCGTATTTTTCGGATAGGCAATACTTCCACTGCCCACATGCGCCATGCCAAAGTGAACATACGGCAGGACCGCCTTCACGCTCCCCGCATCACCTTTCCCACAGTGCTCGCGTGGCGCGCGGCGCGGGGAACTGTGCCACAACCACAACGCCGCGCGACCTGGCGCAGGCGCGTGTCGCGTCCCAGTCGCGTCGCGTCGCAATTTGCGCGATACCGTTTGAACCAGTGAAGTTGCATCTCAATTTGTGCCTAGCCTAACAGCGAAAGTTATTCCGCGCGAAAGCACAGTATTCTAGGACAGCTTCACTAATGGGCCTTTCGTGGCCGCCTCCCCATATTCGTCCCGTCCTTCTTATCGAAACGCTTTTTCAGGTATCGAGTTGGTGACGTGCCGTCAAATAGCTCAGAGCAGGAAATGGTGTTCCCAGGACAGTGTTTTAAGTTAACCTCTTTGCACTAGCCATAAACAGAGTCACGTCTATGGTAAAAAATCTTGTGCAGCGGTCCTTATTTGCAGACGATTTTGCGATTTTCTGTTGCTCCTGCACAGCTGCAACAGTGACCCTTCAATTGCAACGCACAGCGACGAGGTTGAAGGAGTGGGCTGCAAAGGGAGATTTTACATTTATTGTAGATAACTGCATGTGTGTGTGTGTGTGTGTGTGTGTGTGTGTGTGTGTGTGTGTGTGTGTGTGTTGATTTTAGTCGCTCTCTCTGGATATTTCTTAAACGTTTGGGTTGTGATTCAACAACCAGAAAGGAACATGCAACTGTATCAGCAAACCAGGTTACCCGTTAGCTTGCAAATAATGGTAAACCGGACTATCCTATACGTAAGCGAGATCAAAAATTTATGCAGGCAGAGCAACTGGAGACTAATGAACTTTAACAGCCATTTCGCTTGGAAGATTAGACGCGCAGTGATGTGTTTAGCTGCATGTTGACGAACCATTAACAGTGGTAAGGCTGGCAAGGCAGCAGGTGTAGACGACATTACAACGGAGCAGATAAAACAATTTCTACAAAACCTGGAGGAAATCATATGTGATTCCTATCTTAAAACTTAAAAGTCGGCAACTGAGCCAGAGAACTGCAGGCTAATGTCCTTGTGCTATGTGCTCAAAATATTCTATCGAATGTCGCTGAATATTTTGATTCATATTGTAGAACCAGTTCCAATTCAAGAACAAGCAGGTTTCAGACTAGGTGAAAGCTTACTGCTCATGTCCTCAATCTCACACAATTTATTGAGGATGGCTTTGAAGCCCGGAATATTACAGCAGTAGATTTTATCGACGCGTTGCTGCTTATGACAGTGTCCTTGACAGTGCATTGTTATAGAAACTCAACAGGATAAAGAAAGATTATAGTTTGGCTAAACTTATTCAAAATGTACGCAAAAACAGGAGATTTTTTTGTGGTCTTCCTAGGTCAGCGTAATAGATGGAGATGTCAAAGAAATGTATTACCAAGAGGAAGTGTTGTTTCACCAACGTTATTTAACCAATGACCAACAGCATCGGCCTTACACAAGAAGTTTCCTTCTGCCGATGATCTGATATTAGCGAGCTAAGGGAAATTTTTTGAAGATGTTGAAGATCAGGTGACAGACGCGCCGAGAGAGATGAAACTTCGTTAACATGCAGCTAAACACATCACCGTGCGTCTAATCTTAAGAACAGCCAGGCACGTCGCAATCTTAACATGACATGGCAACCAAAACATTTAGTAAATAGACTTCATCCAAAATACCTGGGATTAACTATGGATTGTATTCTGCATACAAGCAGTGTTTTGAGAAAACGATAATGAAGATGGGAACCAGAAACAGCATCCTTCGCAAGATCACTGACAGTACTGATACTCAGTCCCTGAGAGTGACGGCACTAGCACCGCGTTTTTTTTTCCTTTATTAGTACGCTGCTCTACAGCCTACAGACTTTTATTTTAAAAAATGGAAGAAGAAAAGAAACAAGAAAAACAGGCGACAAAACGGTGACATAAAGTGTAAAATGGCGGAAAAATGCGGGAAGTTAAAACAGAAAGCAAAAGGGGTTGGCAATGTTAATAAAAGATACAGGAATCAGACAAGTAACATAGTACACACACAATTAAAAAACACGGCGACAGTCTGGTTTCTGTTCGCAAGAGATAAAAAGCACACCCAGCGACAGTATGATGGCCGTTCGCAACACTTCCCAAAAAAACACAACACGGAACACTCACTCTAAAACACTCACTGTAAAACACTGCACAAAAAGGGCGGCACAAAGATGACACTCCCGAGCACAAGGCAGATGGGGGGAGGGGGGGGGACCTGGAGGAGGGGGAAGATCAAGGAGGGAGGAAGGGAAAAAAACGAAAAGGGGGGGAACCAAGGAGGGAGAGGACTAATAAAGGGGGGAGGGGCAGGACAGACGCGAGAGGGAATGAGAGGAGGCAGAGGAGGGAAATGCAAAAGGACTTGGGGGAGAGAAGGGGGCAGAGAGAGGGGAGGTGGGGAAAAAATAGGATGGAAGGGGGGGAGGGGGAGCCCGGGAAAAGGACAGAGGTAAGGAGGGGGAGTGAGGATCAGAGTTGATAGGAGGGATAAATGGAGGGAGAGAGGGCATCATCCGGGAGGGGGAGTTGATGGAAGCCACCTTGGGAAAGGTGTGAAGGGTGTAGAGATGGAGGGTAGGGGGGACACAACAGTGAAGTCGTGGCAGGGGGCAGGGATGGGAGAGGAGAGGAGCAACCAGGGGGTGAGGGGGATCAAGGCGGCGGGAGGTGTAGAGGATGCAGATATGTTCGAGGAATAGGAGCAGATGGGGGAAAGGAATGAGGTCATAGAGGATCCGCGTGGGGGACGGGAGGCGTATACGGAAGGCGAGGCAGAGTGCATGACGCTCAAGGATCTGGACGGACTTATAGAATTTGGGAGGGGGGTGGCAGATATCCAGGCAGGACTGGCATAACAGAGGATGGGACAGATTAAGGGTTTATAGGTGTGGAGGATGGTAGAGGGGTGCAATCCCCATGTCCGGCCAGAGAGGAGATTGAGGAGTTGGAGGCAGTTGTGGGCTTTGGATTGGATGGAGCGGAGATGAGGGATCCAGGTGAGGTGATGGTCAATGGTGAGGCCAAGGTAGGTGAAGGTGGGGGTGAGGTGGACAGGATGGGCGCAGACAGTAAGGGAGAAATCCAGGAGCCGGAAGGAGCGAGTGGTACAACCTACGATGATTGCCTGGGTCTTGGAAGGATTGATTTTCAGGAGCCACTGGTTATGCCATGCAGCAAAAAGGTCAAGATGATTCTGGAGAAGGCGTTGGGACCGTTGGAGGGTAGGAGCGAGGGCGAGGAATGCGGTATCATCAGCATATTGCAAGAGGTGTACTGGAGGGGGGGGTGGTGGGGCATATCTGCCGTGTACAGGAGGTAGAGGGGAGAGGACGGAGCCCTGGGGCACACCTGCAGAGGGGTAGAAGGTGTGGGAATTGGCATTATGGACGGTAACATAGGAGGGGCGGTGGGAGAAGAAGGAGGCCATCAGACAGATGTAGTTGATAGGAAGGGCGTAGGTTTGGAGTTTAAACAGGAGACTGGGATGCCAGACAAGGTCGTAGGCCTTTTCGAGGTCAAGGGAGACAAAAATGGCGGAGCGACGGGAGTTAAGCTGGAGGGAGAGGAATTGAGTGAGGCGGAGGAGTTGGTCATCAGCAGAGAAGGAAGGTCGAAAGCCACATTGGGTGTTGGGGAGGAGGTGGTTTTGGCAGAGGTGGTGATGGATGCGCCAGGAATGGATGGATTCCAAGAGCTTGCTGAACACCGATGTGAGACAGATAGGACAATAGGAAGAGGCATCAGATGGAAGCTTGTTGGGTTTGGAGAACATCAGGATGCGGGAGGTTTTCCACAGGTTGGGATAGAAGCCAGTGGAAAGGATGACATTGTACAAGGTGGCAAGGACTGAAAGGAAGGAGGGAAGGCAGTGTTTGAGGTGGCGGTAGGTAATGCAGTCGTGGCCGGGAGCAGTGTTGCGATTAGTGCGGAGTGTGAGGCTGATGTCCTGTGTAGTGATGGGAGTGTTAAGTTCAGATGGTGGTGTGTGTCCCAAGTACTGGAAGCTAGGAGCAAGGGAGGAACGGAGGTAATTGTACGGTCCATGGCGTCAGGGAAGAGGGAATAATCAAAGTGGGGATCATCTGGGATGGGAAAAACATCGGAGAGGTGAGAGGCAAAGTGGTTGGCCTTACTGAGGTTGTCAGGAAAGGGACGGACATTAAGGAGGAGAGGGTACTGGGGGGTGGGGCGGTTCCCAGTAAGGCGGTGGAAAGCAGACCAATACTTGGAAGAGTTTAAGGGGAGCGTGGTGTTGAGTTGTGTACATGTCTGGCGCCAGGCACAGCGCTTCTTCGCAGTAAGCAGGTTGCGGATGTGTCGTTTGTAATTGCCGGAGGCGGGTAAGTGTATCCCGGTCACGAGTGCGGAGAAAAGAGCGGTAGAGGCGGCGGGACTCTCGAAGGAGAAGGACGGCCTGTGGAGGCAGGGCGGGGCGGTGAGGGTGGATGACTTTGGTGGGGATATGGGTGGCGACGGCGTCAGACAAGGTCTGGTGCAGGAAGGCAGCAGTGCGAGAGATGTCATCAGGAGATTGGAGGGTAAGGTCGTGGCCGTCAACCTGCGTGTGAATGGAGTCCCGGTAGGCATCCCAGTTGGCACGGGAGTAATCATGGACAAGTTTAGGAGGGACATCGGGGCGAGGAGCGTTGCAGGGATGGCGACCATTAGAGGAGGAGAACAGGAGCATGGTCACTGCCAGTGAGGTCAAGGACATCTGCGGTGATGCGCCCAAGGAGGTTCGGAGAGGCAAGGACCACATCGGGAGTGGTGTTGGATTCGGGTCGGGTGTGCTGAGGCAGGGGAACCAGGTCTCCCTGGAGGGTGGTGAGAAACTGATGCCACTGCTGGAGGTTGGCAGGATCATGGCTGTGGATATTGAGGTCGGCAGCAATCATGTAGGTGGAGAAGGTGCGGTCAATGTGGGCCAGGAAATCGTACGGGATGGGGGTGCGAGGGCGGACATAAATGGTGGCACAGGTGATGGTAAGGGTGGGGAAGAGGAGGCTGAGGGTGAGATGCTCGGCAGGATTGTTAAGGAGAGGTTGGGGCCGGACAGGGAGGTGCTTGAGGTGGCCTATAGCAAATCCGCCATGCGCCAGAGGGTACGGGTTATCAGTGCGGTGAAGAGTGTAAGGAGCCGTGGAGATGGAGATATGGGGTTGAAGGAGGGTTTCATTTAGGACGAAGGCATCCACGCGGTGCTGACGGAGGGTGTGGAGGAAGAGGAGTTTGTGGGTGGGCAGGGAGTGAATGTTGTGGTACAGGATACGGTAGGGCTGTTGTACCATTGGAGGGGAGAGTTAGACGAGAGTGGTGGTAAGATGGAAGATGGAACGGGCAGCGAGGGCGATTTCGGAAAGGGTGTGGGAGTGCTGGAAGGGGTGGATGTTTTGGAGCACAATGATGATGAAACGGATGATGTCCTCTGCAGTAGGTGGAGGGCGGAGCGAGTTGTTTGGGTGGATGGGGTCATCAACAGGATGGACAGGGATGGTGACCTCAGGGGTGACTGGAGGAGGTTTCGCTTTACACTTCAAGGAGTAGGTAGGATGTGGTTCGTTACAAGTGTTGCAGGAGAGGGGAGAGGTGAGGTTGGGGCAGTTCTTGAGGAAGTGTGAAGCTTTGCAGTGGGGACAAGTAGGGGGGTTCTTGCAGGCAGAGGTAACCTGGTCATTGTATGTGAGGCAGCGTTGGCAGCAGTAGGATTGGACTGGGGAACGGGAGGGGTCCACCTTATGACGGCGATTGTAGATGAGGGCTCCCTCGGTAAGGAGGCGGTCAATGGAGGAGGAGGATTCGGTGAAGACCCGCATGAGTAAAGTCGGCGCGGCATCATTGAAGAATGCGACGGGCCGAGCGGATTTCAATGTCGGGCTGGGAGTTGAGTTCTGCCAACACCTCAGCCTCTGTGATCACGGGGCTAAGCTTCGTGATCACATCGGTGAAGGTCGGCAGACGTCGAGGAGGTTGAGGCTGACGGGGAGAGGACGGGGTGTGGTTGGGGGTGAGGGTTGCACATTGGCCAAATTGGATACAGTGGATGCAGGAGAGGAGATCGGTGTGGAAGGAAGCATTGGGGGATTTAATGAGGACCGAGTCCTTGCGAGGAATCAGAAGGGAGATGGGGGCATTGGGGTAATATTTCCGGATGGTAAGGGTGAGGGAGCGGGCATCAAGGAATTGAGGGTCCGGATTGGCAGGGTGGCAGGCGTGGTGGGGGCGGGGGTCAGGGTCGCGTCCATGGGGGTGGGTGGGTCATGGGGATCGGGGATTTTTTTGGATGAGATTTTGGGGGAAGGGTCAACATTCGGGCGCTTTGAAGGTTTCGTGGTCACGACCGGGGGGAGAGGGGGCTGGGGGACGGGTTGCGAGATGGCGGGGGGCAGTACCACCCTGAGCAGCGGACGACGCAGAGGGAGGGGGCGTGGGTGTCACAGAGACTGCGGAACGTCGAGCCGAAATCCGTGCTGGATTGGAGCCCGTCGGTGGCGGTGCAGGGAGCGGCGGAAAGTCTGTAGCTGTCGATGGGGCGACAGTGATAGGGGAGGGGGAGTTGGGGGTGGTTGCAGCCGAAAGTGGCGCAGGGGTGGGGTGGACAGGGAGAGAAAGAAGGACGGGAAGGGGGGTGGAGGATGAGCTCCATGTGATTGTGGTTGGAGTAGCGGAGGGAGAGGTGAAAATGATAGTGGTGGTGGGTTGGGACATGGTGGCGGCGCGCGAGAAGGGCGGCGGCGGCAGACGGCGACGGCGGCGGCGGCGGCGAGCACCGGCAGGCGGTGACAGAGCGGCGGCGGCGGCGCGACAGGCAGACGGCGGCGGCGGCGACCAGGCGGCGGCGGCGCGGCGGTAGGCGGCGACGACGGCGGCGGCGACGGCGGCGGCGACGGCAGCAGGCAGCGACCGAACGGCGGCGACGATGGCGGCGGCGGCGGCGGTGGCGGCGGCGGCGGCGGCGAGCACCGGCAGGCGGCGACCAGGTGGCGGCGGCGGCGGCGGCGGCGGCGAGGGGGACCGGACGGCGAGCAGTAGTGACGGCGGCAGACGACACGGCAAGGGAATGGTGGGGCTCTTCCACGTCGAAGATACACCCTGAGAGTAGCCCAGGCAGTGCGAGTCCTCGATAAAGAAGTGAGGGAATCCAACCCTCGAATGCACCGCGTTGCAGTGCTACAGAGTATGAGTGGCCAGTCTGGTACAAATCCATCCATGCAACCAAAGTTGACAAGGCGCTAAGAAACACTCTTTTGCTGAGACCAACGCCATTTATAATACCAGGTGATCAAAAAGTCAGTATAAATTTGAAAACTTAATAAACCACGGAATAATGTAGATAGAGAGGTAAAAATTGATACACATGCTTGGAATGACATGGGGTTTTATTAGAACCAAAAAAAGAAACAAAGTTCACAAAATGACCGACAGATGGCGCTGGACAGCAAAACGTCGGTGACTGCGCATGACAATCGTGTGTAAAAGGATCTGTAATCAGAGAGAGAATCAGATGCACCAGCAGTCGCAGCATGTTGACGTTACCTGAAAAGGCGCTTTTAGTGAAGCTGTATTATGAGAATGGGGAATGTGCTAGTTCAGTGTTACGATCCTATAGCCATAGGAAGGGGATTCGAATGGGTAAAGGTCCGTTGACAAATGCAGCTGTAGCGAGAATGATTTCGAAGTTCGAAGCCACGGGTTGTTTAGACGATAGACCCCGTAGTGGCCGACCGAGCACAAAGCGTGATCCTGCTGAAACAATTCAGGAAGAAATAGAGACTGTAGCGGGTTCGTCTATGCATGGGGAAGTCAGCGCTCGTGCAGTCGCACGTCGCACAGGCATTCCATACACTTCTGTTTGGTTGGCACTTAGGCGTACCCTCCGATGCTATCCCTACAAAATCCATCGGCATCATGAACTGTTACTTGGCGATTTAGTGAAGCGGAGTGAATTTGCGGTGTGGGCGTTTCAAAAGATGGCGGACGCTGACGATTGGTTGAGTAACGTATTGTGGACCGACGAAGCTCATTTCACGCTCCGAGGGTCTGTCAACGCCCACAACTGCAGAATTTGGGCTACCGAAAATCCTAGAACTGTCGTGTTGGACTTACCACATCTACCGTTATCGTGCCTTTTTTCTTCGAGGAAATGCGTGATTCTTGTTTTGTAGCTGCTACCGTGACCGGTGAGAGGTGCGCCGATATGTTACAGAATCGCATCATCCCCAGCCTATAAACACCTGCTGGAACGTACGATGTTTACGCAGGATGGCGCTCCACTCCATACTGCTAGACGCGTGAAAGATCTCTTGCGCGCGTCGTTTGGTGATGATCGTGTGCTCAGGCGCCACTTTCGCCAT
Organism: Schistocerca serialis cubense; assembly: GCF_023864345.2. Lineage (NCBI taxonomy): Eukaryota > Metazoa > Arthropoda > Insecta > Orthoptera > Acrididae > Schistocerca > Schistocerca serialis. The sequence goes on along the minus strand of NC_064644.1, from coordinate 330,119,977 downwards.
GCTTGGCCTCCCAGGTCCCCAGACCTCAGTCCGTGCGATTATTGGCTTTGGGGTTACCTGAAGCCGCAAGTGTATCGTGATCGACCGACATCTCTAGGGATGCTGAAAGATAACATCGGACACCAATGTCTCACCATAACTCCGGACATGCTTTACAGTGCTCGACTGCAGCTATTGTTGAGGAATGATGGTGGACATATTGAGTATTTCCTGTAAAGAACATCATCTTTGCTTTGTCTTACTTTGTTATGCTAATTATTGCTATTCTGATCAGATGAAGCGCCATCTGTCGGACATTTTTTGAACTTTTCTATTTTTTTGGTTCCAATAAAACCCCATGTCTTTCCAAGCATGTGTGTCAATTTGTACCTCTATATCTACATTATTCCTTGATTTATTCAGTTTTCAAATTTATACTGACATTTTGATCACCTGGTACTTTACTAAATCGCTGGCAAAGCGCTACCAAATATTCGTCGTGGAGTAGCTGTCAGTGCGGTGGGAACAAACCAGACTCACCAGGAAAACCATGCAATACATGGCTGTTTCCAGTAGCCACAAAATAGAGTTCCAGAAGAAGTTTCCTCAAGACCACTTCCCTCTTACAAAACAGCAGTAGCTACAGCAAGGAAACAATTGTGGATTTTCAGACTTGACAATAACTCCACCTTGCCTCTCTTTTGGGAAAAAATTCCACCTGAGTATGAACAAAATTTCTTCTTGTGAAGGGTCCTCAATCATGTTCGTTCTGGAGTCGGTAGATCCTGCAGGAATCTCCAGAAATGGTACTTTTCAGAGTATACCACCAATTGTGAGTGTGGGGAGCCATAGACCATGGGCCACTTGCTGGATTGTCAACTGTGTCCTGCATCTTGCACAGAAGATCTTCTGCATTGACTCCGAGCGCAGTTGAAGTTGCAAGACTTTGGTCAACAATATTGTAGCTTGATAACTCTTTCTTTCATTTGTTTTTAATTGTAATTACCAAGTATTGAATTTCTTTCGACTCGAATAAAAAATATTCGGACGAGAGAGCAGCAGCTTCCTTACCGACAGATTTGCCCTCTATTTTAAATTACAGTCAAACGAATGTAGTGCGTCTACTAAGGTTTTGTGAGATGTTCGACTTGTTCTCTAAAGTTTTAGGGAGAAGTTTTAAATGTGTTGACAGGGAGCTTGGATCATTCACGTATTTTGTAAGTGATCAGCTACTCGCATTTCCTTGTGTATTTATTTTAGTTTTCCTCTCGTGTTACATGTGTTTCTACTGCCAGTTTTAGAACATCTGCCCATTTTTACACTATCTTAAAGGCTGCGAGATAGTGTGATTGTCTGTAGGACCGTGATAGAGGTTGGAGAAAGTGAGTGTAGTTATTAGTGTTACCCTTACTTATTTGATAGTATTTTAAACATTTTAATCATATTAGTTCCTACTTATTGTCTTAAGGATGCTGATAACCTCGCAGTTGAGCGCCAGTGAGCTGCAAACATAAATACACATAACAGTTACTGTGTCTTTTTATTCTGAAAATTGCAGATATTGTAATCTGCTGTAGATAGTGAGGGGCGATAATCGGCAGGCCAGTATCATCTACGCTGAATGACATCTTCAGACCTTCATCCCATTTAAAAAAAGTGTTGTATAGGCTAGTCCAGCATCTTTCAGATGCGGGAGTGTTCTCAAAGACAAAGACGGTAGAGCATGGACACTTATCACGCCAGATATGCAGGAGTGAGCGTTGTGGCGAAGACGAGACGATACGGAAACAAGAGGGCGAAGAACTGGAGCTGTTGAAGGCACGTACCATGCTGTAGCGTGGTCAGTTCTGCACGAGCAAAATCTATATCACTTACAACGTATACAAGTTCTGTGGGCACGAGATCGTCATGCTAGTTTACGTTCCTGCCAATGGATACTACCGAGACGCTGAGGGACCGAAGGGCCGCACATCACTTGTAGCAGTTTACACTGACGGAAAAAAATCCCTACACCACGAAATAATTACAGTAAAGTAACGAAATTTCGGGAATACATTTACGTAGGTAACGTATTTAAGCGATTAACGTTGAAAAATAACAGGGTAATCTAAGTGCGAGAGAAGCCATTACAAATTTTAAATGCTGGAACATTAATAGGCGGTTTAGCCTCCAGAATGTAGATTGAATGCATGCAAACGTGCATGCGTTGTGTCGTACGGTTGCCGGATGTCAGTTTGTGGGTTGGAGCTCCATACCTGCTGCACTTAGTCGATCAGCACATGTTGGGCTACAACAGCGGTACGTGGGCGTTACCCTTTTGGGAAATACGCCTTGGAATGCTGTTCACGAATGGTAGCAAAAAAGATCGAATCACCAGACGACGTACGAATTTGCAGTCAGGATAACCACGACAATGCTCCTGCTGTCATACGAAATCGAACTCCAGACTATAACTCCAGGTGTAGGTCCAGTGTGTCTAGGCCTCCGACAGGCTGGTTGTAGGTGCGCACCTGGTCTCTTTCTAGTCAACATACGGCCTCACTGGCACCGAGGCAGAACTGGCTTTCATCAGAAAACACACGAGACCTTCGCCCTGCCCTCCAATGAGCTCTCGTTTGTCACAACTGAAGTCGCAAATGGCAGTGGTTTGGGGTTGGTAGAATGCAGAACGTCTGACCCGGAGCTGCGCTTGAAGTAAGCGATTTGTAAAAGTTCGTTGTGTCACTGTGATTCCAACTACTGCTCGAACTGGTGCTGCATACGCAGTACGATTCGCCACAGTCATACGCTGAACACGACGGTCTTCCCTGTCGGTAGTGCCACGTGCCGTCCGGGGCCCGGTTTTCTTGCGACCATACCTTTCTGTGACCACCACTGCCAGCAATCATGTACAATGGCTACATTGCCGCCAAATATTTCTGCAATATCTCGGATGGAATATCCAACTTCTCGTAGTCCTACACCACGATCTCGTTCAAACTCATTGAGCTACAGACAGTGGTGTCTTTGTCTTCTTCAAGGCACTCTCGACTAACAGCAACTCACTAAGTCCACTCTCGAAGGTATCTAACGCTCAGGACCTTTCCAGCGCGTATTTAAAGCAAACCTGATTTGCATCCTCTTATACGACTGATGTGAAATTTGGACAGACATCTATCAGATGTAGAAACGCACCTACCAACTTTCGGTTACCTCGCACAACACCTTCTTCGTGTTGTTTTTTTCCGTCAGCGTATTTACCGATGAGACGCGTATCACAGAAGTGGCTATATCGATGAAAAGGTCTTGGAGACCTGCGCGCAGCAATGGCACAAAATTCTGTAGGCCGAAGTCGCAAGTGGTCATGCCAGACGCCGATGGCACCGACTGCGTTACAGCGCCATCTGTCTCTGCAGTAAATTCTGGCGCAAATTCTCTTGCTCATTTCTACTGCAATATTCCGGACAGTAGTCATGACGGAAGACGTAGTCCTTGCTGCCCTTATTCTACTGAGACATTATCCAGTTTTCCAAATAAATTAGCTCCTTGAGTGATGGCTCTTTTAAGGAAAGAGGACCACATTTCAGGCGTTACCTCTCATCACGTACAACGCAGTGGCCAACGACCTTCACGTAACGACCGAGAGCAGCGGCGTTTGTGCAGAGTTGTCAGTGCTAGCAGACATGCAATATTGCGTGAAATGACCGCAGATATCAATTTAGTACGTAAGACTAAAGTACTCTTTAGGATGGTGCATCGAAATTTGGTGTTAATGAGCTACGCCAACAGACGGCCGACGCGAGTGCCTTCGCTAACAGCACGATATCGCTTGCAGCGCCTCTCCTGGGTTCATGCCCATATCGGTTGGACCCTAAACAACTGGAAAACCGTGAACTCGTCGGATGATTCCCGATTTCAGTTGGTAAGAGCTGATGGTAGGGTTCTAGTGTGGCGCAGACAACACGAAGCCATGGACCCAAATTGTCAACAAGGCACTGCGCGAGCTGGTGGTGTTCTATAATTATGTGGGCTGTGTTTACATGGAATGGACTTGGTCCTCTGGTCCAACTGAACCGATCATAAACTCGAAATGACCATTTTCAGCCACCCGTGGGCTTCATATTCCCAAAAAGAGATGGAACTTTTATGAATGACAATGCGCGATGTCACTGGGTCACACCTGTTCGTGATTGGTTTGCTGAACATTCTGGACAGTTCCAGCAGGTGATTCGGCCACTCAGATCTTCCGACATTAATTCCACTGAAAATTTATGGAACGTAAAGGAGAGGTCGGTACGTGAACAAAATCTTGCAACACTTCCGCAATTATGGACGGCGCAATTATGGATGGCTCAATATTTATGCAGGGACTTCCAACGACGTGTTGAGTCCTTGCCACTTCAAGTTGCTTCGCTATGCAGGCCAAAAAGAGATCCGACAAGATATTAGGAGGTATCCCATGACTTTTGTCACCACAGTGTAACCTTCGTTGAATCTCACACATTTTTGAGATGGTAATTGATATGTTGCAGTGATATATTTTTGGCCCATGATTAGTATTTTACTCATGTACACAGATCAGTCACACTACAATGACCACCGCCCACAACAAAGCTGCCATCCGTCTGGTGCCGTTGCAGTGAGGGAAGTGCAGGATGAGCACAAAGTCTTTCCCTTATCACAAAAATTTGTTTCTAAAGATCTGTGCTGGATGCAGCTATGTGATTTGTTGCAAATGGTAGCTTAACTCATAAAGTTTTGTATGGAAACACTTTCAAATGTCTGTGCCGCTTTTTTGCAAGTTGGAGTTATTTTAGACACACTTTCATATTTGATCTGACAACATCAGTTACAGGAATTTCAACCACGGGTAGTGTTTCATCACTGGGGGTTATTTGTTCGCCAGTTTTTGTACGAAACCTTTCCGGAGAGATGGATCTGTAGGGATGGTCCACTATCATGGCCACTACGCCCACCAGACATAACCCCTCTTGACATTTTTGTGGAATTACTTTAAGGAGAAAATGTTCATTTCAGTAGTTCCTGATGTGCAGGCTCTTACAAGCATGAATATGAGATGCTGCAGAGATGGTGATGGAACAGATATTTGCGAAAGACAAGGAGAGAAATTTAGTATCGTTAGTCATTGTGGTAAGTGGTACAAAACAACTATTCATGGTGGTGTGTAGGAAGTATGAGATTTGAGATACATCACCAGACATTCTGAAAAGCACCATTCACTCAATTCCGAAGATAGCAAGCACCGATAAGTACGAGAATTATCGCTCAATCAGCTTACCAGCTCATGCAATCAAGTTGTTGACAAGAATAATGTACACAAGAATGGAAAAGCAAATTCAGGATGTATTAGATGACGATGAGTTTGGCTTTAGGAAAGGGAATGGCACGAGAGAGGCAATTCTAACGTCGGTGTTGATAATAGAAGGAAGACCGAGGAAAAATCAAGACACATTTATTGGATTTATAAACCTGGAAAAAGCGTCGACAATATAAAACGATGCAAGGTGTTCGAATTTTTGGAAAAAAAGGGTAAGTTTAGGGAAAGACCCGTAGTGTACTATATGTACAAGAACCAAGAGGGAACATGTAGGGATAGGTGGGTAATATACAATTATAGAAGAACCAAGAGGGAACAATAAGACTAGAAGACCAAGAATGAAGTGCTCGGATTAAAAAGAGTGTAAGGCAGGAGCGTAATCTTCCACTTCTTCTGTTCAATGTCTACGTCGAAGAAGCAATAAGGGAAATAAAACAAAGGTTCAGGAATGGAACTAAAATTCAGTGTGAAAGGATATCAATGATAAGATTCGCTGATGATCTTGGTATCCTCAATGGAAGTGAAGAAGAATTACAGGATCAGTTGAGTGGAGTGAACAGTCTGAAGAGTACAGAATAAGGACTGACAGTAAATGGAAGAAACATGAAAGTATTGAGAAGTAGCAAAAACGAGAAAAGCGACAAACTTAACATCAAAATTGGGGAACTCACGAAGCAGGCGAAGTTAAGTAATTCTGTTACCTAGGCAGCAAAATAACTCGTGATAGGCGGAGTAAGAAGAACATAAAATGCGAACTTAGCATTGGCAAAAAGAGCATTCCTAGCCAAGAGAAGTCTTCTAATATCAAACATAGGCCTTAATTTGAGGAAGAAATTCTAAGAACGTACATGTGAACGTGCTTAACATTTCGAGGGGCGTCACTTATTAGAAACATTTGATTGTTCTTGAGTTGGGAATTTAACTGTGTAAAAAAAAGTAGCCTGTCTATCAGCAACGGTGTATTTAGATTAACATTACAGGCATATTTGATGTGACTTATTGTATTCCACTGAAGTATTCTTCGTAACAACTTGATTGGGACTAGGCCAGTAATTCATCTACATGTAAATCTACATGGTTACTCTGCAATTCACACTTAAGTGCGTGGCAGAGGGTTCATCGAAACATTTTCATACTACTTCTCTACCATTCCACTCTCGAATGGCGCGTGGGAAAAAGGAACACCTAAATCTTTCCGTTCGAGCTCTCATTTCTTTTATTTTATTATGATGATCATTTCTCCCTACGTAGGTGGGAGCCAACAAAATATTTATGCATCCGGAAGAAAAAGTTGGTGATTGAAATTTCGTAAATAGATCTCGCCGAAAAGAAAACCGCCTTTGCTTCAGTGATTGCCACCCCAACTCGTGTATCATATCAGTGACACTCTCAACCCTATTGCCCGTAACACGAAACGAGCTGCCCTTCTTTGCACTTCTTCGATGTCCTCTGTCAATCCTACCTGGTAAGGATCCCATACGGCCCAGCAATATTCCAGCAGAGGACGGACAAGTGTAATGTAGGCTGTCTCTTTAGTGGGTTTTTCGCATCTTCCACGTGTTCTCACAACGAAGCTCAGTCTTTGTTTCGCCTTCCCCACAATATTATCTATGTGGTCTTTCCAATTCAAGTTGCTAGTAATTGTAATTCCTAGGTATTTAGTCGAATTGACAGCACTTAGATTTGTGCGATTTATCGTATACCCAAAAATTATCGGATTTCTTTTAGTACCCGTGTGGATGACCTCGCACTTTTCTTTGTTTAGTGATAATTGCCACTTTTTGCACCATACAGAAATTCTCTCTAGATTATTTTGTAACTGGAATTGATCGTCTGATGATTTTACTAGACGGTAAATTACAGCGGCATCTGCAAACAATCTAAGGGGGCTGCTCAGATTATCACCTAGATCATTTATATAAATCAGGAACAGCAGAAGGCCTGTGACACTACCTTGCGGAACGCCGGATATCACTTCTGTTCTACTCGATGATTTACCGTCTATCACTACGAACTGTGGCCCCCCTGAGAGGAAATCACGAATTCAGTCACACAACTGAGACGATACTCCATATGCACGCAATTTGATTAATAGTCGCTTGTGAGGAACGGTATCAAAAGCCTTCTGGAAATCTAGGAATATGGAATTGATCTGAGATCCATTGTCGACAGCACTCATTACTTCAAGGGATTAAGGAGCTAGCTGTGTTGCACAAGAACGATTTTTTTTGAATCCGTGTTGGTTATGTATCATTTTCTTCAAGGTGATTCATAATGTTCGAGTACAGCATGTGCTCTAAAATCCTACTGCAAATTGAGGTCAGTGATGTGGGTCTGTAATTCAGTGGGTTACTCCTATTTCCTTTCTTGAATATTGGTGTGACCTGTGCTACTTTCCAGTCTTTAGGAACAGATCTTTCGTCAAGTGAGCGGTTGTATGTGACTGTTAATAAAGGCGCTATTGTGTCTGCATACTCTGAAAGGAACCTGATTGGTATAACATCTGGAGAGGAAGTCTTGCCTTTCTTAAGTGATTTCAGTTGTTTCGCAACACCTAAGATATCTACTTTTATGTCACTCATGCTAACAGCTGTTCTGGTTTCGAATTCTGGAATATTTACTTCCTCTTCTTTCATGAAGGAACCTCGGAAAACTGTATTTAGTAACTCCGCTTTAGTGGCACCATCATCGGTAACATTTTCACCGGATATCGCGCAGTGACGGATTGACTGTTTTCTGCCACTGGTGTACTTTACATACGAACAGAATCTCTTTGAGTGTTCTACCATATTTTGAGACAATATTTCATTGTGGGAACTATTAAAAGCATTTCGCATTTAGTTGTTCAGAATTATTATTACTATTATTATTATTGTTATAGCTTGACCTGAAGCTCTTGGTCGCAAGTTGATAATGTTGACTTGACTCGTTTCGTATTTTATTTTAGGCACTGACGTACTTATACAATAGTTCAGTGCTTTTAAAATTTGGAAAATTGTTCTTAATTTGTTCTTAATTTGCTGATAAATCACTGACTCTTCCATCTTCATTATTATCCTTTTGCTTGAAAGAAATTGTTTTGTTTGAGAATTAATAAATTTTTGTGTGTGTGGTGAGCAGTTCTATTGAGAGGAAAGGTTTTAAAAGTTTTAATTCTTTTTGGTTTTTCCTTTTTAATGGACTTTTCATATGACACACGGTGCTGCCTCGCTGGTAAGACACTGTCTGGGCCTGGGTCGACATAGTACTGGATGTTATGCGTAACACCCACGCTCAGTCCATGTGAACATCGTCCCACTGTAGTACCGCTGGCTAGGGACGCTATGTTTAGTATCGCTGACGGAGGGACGCTCACTGAAGCACCCTCTGGGCACCAATAGGAGGACTGAGAAGGACGGTCTCGTGGGACGCGCAGGACCGCTTGTGTCTATATCGAGTACACTCTCTCGCCTTCCAGCAGTCTCCGACCGGACGTGTCCACTAGTTCCTCCCTTTGGAGGCGCAGTGGCACTCAGTTTAACTGTGGCAGCCTCCTGTTGCCGTAGCGAGATTGAGTAGTGTAGCACGTAGGCACAGGCTTTGGGAGAAATGAAACCTCCACTGGTGATTGGAAACAGTCTTTTCTCTCGAGGGTTTCCTCCTAACACCTCCGGACGCCAGTTCCCCACTCATTTTCCCACCCTACCAAGTCCAGCACTACAGTTGTTTATGGACATATGACTTAGGTTGGCCAGCACCTCACACTCTCCAACCAGCTCTCTACCTTTTAGAGTCCTAATCTAATACTTATGAAGTTAACAGACTTTCTGTCACTTCTTTATTATGTCACTTTCGTCTCTGTCTGTCTGTTCATTACAAATTTTGCAGTTTATTTTAAACAAAGTTCCCGATGAGTTAGAGATTCGAAGTTTTAAACACAGCTCAGAACTGGATGACAACGCAATATCAACTCGCCTTTTGCCACCTACCTGTCAAAGGAGTGGGGGTGAAAAAGATTGTAGAGTCTGACGTCTCAGCTGCACTGCAGAACCGGCATGTTGTGCAGGTGTTATTGGAATGCATTACAGGTGGTACGTGAGCAGACGGGCAGGGCTGACCAGAGAAAGGGGCAAGAATAGATGAGTACCTCTTGCTGTTCGGTACGGATTTTGTAATTGATTTTGAACTATTTTCCCGGTGAGCTAGAGCCTAGTAATTTAAACACAGCTCACACTCTATGGCAGTGCAGTATCAACCTTCTCTCTTGTCTGGTGTGTGGTGGAGGGTACTGTTTGTACCACTGCATTTCTGCCTTTTCCTGTTCCAGTCACCAATTTCTCTAATTTTTACTTTCACAAGTTTTTGATAGGTACACATTGGAGGAACGAAAATATTTTGGTTGAGCGGGTGAAGAGAAACTGAAAGCAACCTAAAATTTACAACATATCTCTGCAGTAATGTCACCAAAATGTTTGAAACCGGTGGAAATATCACACATACAAGACTAAAAACCAGAATATACGAGGCCTGTTCAGAAAGTAAGCTCCGATTGATTGCCAAATTGAAACCACAGTGAACATCAGAAATGTTTTACTTGTAACAATTAGCTACACCTTTCAGCTACTTCTCTACGTAGTCGCCGTTCTGACTTAGACTTTTGTCATAGCGTTGTACCAACTTTTCAATAGCCTCATCATAGAAGGCAGCCGCCAGTGCTTTCCGCCAATTCTCCACGCTGGCCTACACCTCGTTGTCTATGTCAAAATGTTGTCTTCAAAGACAGCGGTTCATGTGACCAGAGATGAAACTCAGGGGGAGACAATTGCGGACTGTATTGTGGGTAATCTCACATTTCCATTTGAAAATGATGCAGGAGCATCGTCATTGCCCCTGCAGAATGCGCCTGAGAATTGTCTTGAAGAAGAAACAGCACGACAGTTATGTAATGTTAGCTGCATAGCTTCAGGCGAAATTTCTCACCAGGCCCTCGTACTTGGCGGCAGACACTATTTTCTAGACATCTTTACGCACTCACTGCGAGCTCAGAAATGAGAAGAGCGACGTGATGCTAACTGGGGTTATACTAGAGACACTACCCAACACATCTGTGCAAAGCTTTATCGGATTTTCATAGTCGTTTCCATTTCACGACCGATCGGAGCTTACTTTCTGAACGCCCATCGTATTTATTTAAATAAAAATGAATTTTTAACGTAGCATGGTTTTGAATCGGACTAAAAAGTATAAAATAATTTCTCCTACCCCTATACAGATTGATAATCCCATTTATATAAATGATATGCCTTCTAGTATTACAGGTGATTTAAAAATATTTCTGTTTGCTGATGACACCAGCTTGGTAGTAAAGGATCTTGTGTGTAATAATGAAACAATATCAAATAATGTAGTTGATGAAATAAGTTCGTGGCTTGCGGAAAATAATTTGATGCTAAATCACAGTAAGACTCAGTTTTTACAGTTTCTAACTCACAATTCAACAGGAGCCGATATTTTCATCGGACAGAATGGGCATATTATAAGCGAGACGGAACAGTTCAAGTTCCTAGGCGTTCGGACAGATAGTAAGCTGTTGTGGAAAGCCCATGTTCAGGATCTTGTTCAGAAACTAAATGCTGCTTTATTTACCATTAGAACAGTACCTGAAATAAGTGACAGTTCAACACGAAAAGTAGTCTACTTCGTATATTTTCATACGCTTATGTCATATGGTATTATTTTTTGGGGTAATTCTTCTGATTCAAAAAGGGCATTTTTGGCTCAAAAACGGGCTATTCGAGCTATATGTGGGGTAAGTTTGAGAACCTCTTGTCGACCCCTATTCAATAGTCTGGGAATTCTGATATTGCCCTCACAGTATATATTTTCTTTAATGTCGTTTGTTGTTAGCAATATTAGCTTATTCCCAAGAGTTAGTAGCTTTCAGTCAGTTAATACTAGGCAGAAATCAAATCTGCATGTGGAATGCACTTCCTTGACTCTTGTGGAGAAAGGAGTGCACTATTCTGTTGCATCCATTTTCAATAAGCTACCACAAGAACTCAAAAATCTTAGCAGCAGCCCAAACACTTTTAAGTCTAAACTGAAGAGTTTCCTCATGGCTCACTCCTTCTATTCTGTCGAGGAGCTCCTGGAAGAGCTGAAAAATTAAGCAAATTCCAGTGTTACATTGTTGATTTTCTTTATTTAAACTTACTAAGTGTGGCCTGAATACGTTTCTTATATTTCATTTTATCTACTATCGTGTTATAATTTCATGTATTGACTCGTTTCATGACCATGGAGACTTCTCCTTAATTTGGTCCCACGGAATAATAAATAAATAAATAAAAATAAATAAATAAGAGAATCCTGAAAATATGTGTTTGTGAAATTTTAATAGCTACGAAAATACTTGTAAGATTTAAAATTAAAACCGTGGGGTGCATTCAGTACATAAATGATGCATTGAAAGTTCACCTCTTCGTTATTACACTACTTAATGGTTGATGCATTAATAGTTCACTTCCTTACTATTATCTGTTGCACGCACCGCCAAGTTTTCCGTTTTAAATCTTAGAACTATTTACATAATTGCTAAAAATTCACTATCACAATATTTCAGAACTATCTGTGTGAGGTAAGGAATCTGTTTGGTCCTGGGATAAATTATTTTATACCTTTTAGTTCGATTTGAAAATGTGGTTCAGTAAAAGTTCATTTTTTTTTTAAATAATTATTTTTTAACATTGCTTAGGGAGGATATGTCTGATAAGTCATACTGCACTTCTGCACAGAATAAGAGAGGTTTGCACTGGGACTTGGTAGAAATAGGAGGGGGAAGGATGATCAATTTTTTTGGGAGGTAGGGCGTCGATAAGTGATTGTTACTGAACATAGGCAAAAAACCTACTTGCTTAGCAGTCTGAACAAAAGAATGACGTGGGTTTTGTTCTGTACAAATCACATATAAAGAAGGTAGCCGTTTAACTAGAAACGGCTTACTGGCGAACGCATTTTAAGCTTTCCTAAATAATCCGCACCTCTGTAAGAACTTCTTCCAGTACAACAATACGCCTGGTGACAGTGCGTTCAGAGCACCACCTTTGCCATTAGGGTTTCCGATTTTCCTTGTAATTTCCTTCTTCTTTCCAAAATTGAGGAAATTATCGTTTCGTACCGTTCTTTGGCCATGGAAACTTATTAATCTATGGATGAAGGATTTGTACAGTAAACCGTGGTAATTCAAGCTCTGGCAGTCCGAGCCTCCATTTAATCCAGATGAATGACGGATGACTTCTGTGTTAAGAAAATCAAAAGAATACCACGGATAAAATCGAAGATACACAAGGAGTAGGTGTGACCAGCGGGCCAGATGCACGCATGTAATTATATTGTTTACAAGCGCTCCAACTTTAGCCGCTATTGTTATTTCACCCGCTGCCATTCAGCCATTGTCTGCCCAGGCTCCGTGGGGTGTGTATATGTAGTCGGGCTATATTAAGTATTTATTTTTGTTCCAACAAAGGGAGTAATAGTGATGGAACGGCGGAATTAGAATTAGCACTGTGCTACATGGAGCAAAAGAATGTGGCAACACCAGCTAACGTTGTGCTTCTACGAAGGTGGCGGTACTACGCTGCTAAGATCAGGCGTTCTTCACAAAAAAAGTAAAAACTGTTGATTTGTTTCTGAAAATAAAATAAGTACTCTAATAACAGTTGTACAGTAGTCTAAGGATGAAGGATTTCTACAGTAAACTGTGGTAATTCAAGCTCTGGCAGTCCGAGCCTCCATTTAATCCTGGATTAATGACGGTGTTAACAGTAAAAGTTTGTTTCTGGAAGAACATTATTAGTACGGTAAAACAAACTGTAGGTTAGGCGTTAACTGATCAAATAATTTAGTTTACTGTAGTAGTTCTGTGCACTTAAAGTTCTTAATCTACCTTTAAATAAAAGGTCTCTAAAACTGTTGCTCTTCGTGAAATTTGAGCTTTCTCAAATACGAACTTCACTCAGTCCCAGTTACTTCGAGTTAAGAAGAGTTTACTGTATTCAGAGATCCACTAGAGTTTGAAGTGTTGGAGGGGTAACTGGCGACAATCATAACAGTCTCTTTCCAGCAAATGGCTGTGAGGAATTAGCAGAAAATGGCCAGAGATTGGGAGCTTCTGTTTCATATTGCGCATTAAAATAATCCTTTGTTAACCACTATCTTCCTTTAAAAACATATGTATGCAGCTCGTCGTATATGAATTAAAGTAACCCAAATAAAAATACTCAGACGGCTTTGGAAATTCACAAATTATTGTTTTCACTCTCTGGCAACGGTGTCATGGCATGGGACTGTGAGGGAGGAGGGAGAAGAATGAATGGATGTCAAGAACATTCCGTTCAAATATTTTTAATTTCTTCTAAACCTAATGAGAAAGCATCGTCACTTTTTTGAGTCATCAGTCTTCTGACCGGTTTGATGGGAGCCACCACAAGTTCCTCTCCTGTGGCAACCTTTTCATTTCTGAGTAGCTATTGCAACCTACGTCCTCTGTTATTTGATGGAGGTATTTCAGTCTCTGTTTTCCTCTACGGCTCCTTCTAGTACCATGGAAATTATTTCCTGATGTGTTAACAAATGGCCTGTCATCGTGTCCCTTCTTCCTGTCCGTGTTTTGCTTATGTTTCTTTCCTCGTTGATTCTGTGGAGAATATCCGCATCCCTTACATTATCAGTCCACCTGATTTTAAACATTATTCTATATCACCACATCTCAAAAGCTTCGATTCCCTTCTGTTCCGGTATTCTCTCAGTCTATGTCTCACTACCATACAATGCTGTACTCCAAACGTACATTCTTATAAATTTCTTCCGCAAATTAAGACCTGTGTTTTTCACTTGCAGACTTCTCTTCGCCAGGAATGCCCTTCTTGTCAGTGCTAGTCTCTATTTATACCCTGCTTGCTCCGTCCGTCATGGTGTATTTTGTTGCCTAGATAGTAGAATTCGTTAACTTTGTCTACTTCGCGATCCACAATTCTGATGTTAAGTTTCAAGCTTTTCTCATTTGTGCTACTTCTCATTACTTTTGTGTTTCTTCGATTTACTCTCAGTCTATATTCTGAGTCATTAGACTGTTCATTCCATTCAGCACATCTTGTAATTCTTCTTCACCTTCACTGAGGATAGCAATGTCACCAGCGAAATAGCAATTGATATCCTTCCGCCCTGAATTTTAATCCCACTCTTGATTTCTCTCATTGCTTATTCGATGTATACATTGAACGGTAGGGACGAATTTTGGTTCTTGTACATGTTGTATATTACCCGTCTTTATACTTTACCCGTATTTTTCTCAGAATTTCGAACATCTTGCCCCATTTTACATTGTCGAAAGCCTTTTCCAGGTCGTCATGAAAGCAATAATTATATGAAGAAAAGAATTTTGGCTATTTCACCATGTGTGGAGTGTAGAAATGGAACGATATTTCGGCATCAGACCAAGAAAATATCATGAGGCAGTCTGGCGAAATGTGAGAAGACAGGAAGCATATTAGCAGCAGGCGAGACAACATCCGAGTCCATTGAGTGAAACTTGACGCCATTTCACCATATATGTCACCTGAACATCGTTTCTTCAATGCATCCACTGGCAAAATGCATCTTAGTCCATTTACAATGTTCTGTTGTTTACAGTGTTATTTGTGCGAAAGCACTCCATTGGCCATTAACATTGCAACACAAAGAAGGAGACATGCAACAAACGTCAAACTGCCGTGGAGTGCCGTACATGCTTGGATTTGCAAATGATTAGCATTTAAGCTAATCCCATAAAGTAGGTAGAACTAGCACAGCTGAAATCTTTGTATTGAGGAAAATTACGTGGCAGATTTTTCATTCAGAAATCGCATTTGAGTGATGTTTATTTGTGAGAAGATTGTGTGTCTCATATAAGGAGAAACATGTACTAGCACAAGAATTTATAACAGCAGGGTAGTGACCTTTTAGGACTGTGGTTTATCATTCTGCGATATTGTTGCTTACATTGGTCGAGATCTCATGATGTCATGGTAAGGGTGGACTGCGCCGACACATACGTCTTACCGAGCGAGGTGGCGCAGTGGTTAGACACTGGACTCGCATTCGGGAGGACGACGGTTCAATCCCGCGTCCGGCCATCCTGATTTAGGTTTTCCGTGATTTCCCTAAATCACTCCAGGCAAATGCCGCGATGGTTCCTTTCAAAGGGCACGGCCGACTTCCTTCCCCGTCCTTCCCTAATCCGATGAGACCGATGACCTCGCTGTCTGGTCTCCTTCCCCAAACAACCCAACCCAACATACATCTTTTCGAACCACGTAGGTCGTGAGCATTGTTGAGGAGGCTACCAGAAGAGTATTAAGATATACCACAGAGGAAATTTGTCGGGTAATTTGCCGAATTCTCGCCAGCTCGTCTTCACCATAAAGCTTCATCTCCAAAACAGAAGTGGCAGCACACTCGGAGGAGACAAAGCAATTGTTGTTCTTCCACCCGACAACGGCAATGCCGCTGGTCTCCTCCAACGCAAGGAGTGTGAGGTGGAAATGCTAGAGCCTCTGGACGACAACAGCAGACCCAACCAAGAAAGAGCAGCAGAGCCCCTCCACCGTGTTAAAGGACGGGGTCTCTCGATAACGACGTAGCCCAATAACTTCGCCAGCGCACTGCTGTACCACCCAGATTATATGGCCTTAAAAGACCCACAAGGAAGGGATGCGACAAAAATAGTGAGCAATATTGAGGCACCAACACATCCTCTGGCGAAGCAATTGGCTTTTCTATTGGGCTTTCACGTCGGCAAGTCTACCCATCACATAGAAACTCAGATGATTGCTTCTACCGGCTGAAGGAGACAAGGGCGCAAAAGTCCGACATTCGATGTCGTCTCGTTTTCACTCAAGTCCCTTTGGAAGACTCTGTAAAACGAAAGAGCGGGAAGTTCAGCTCTGAGGTGACACAGCTTTTTAGACGTGTTCTGACATCGACTTATTTTGTTTTAAACGTGCAGTAATATGAGCAGACCGAATGGCGTAACAATGAGCAGTCAACTTTAACCAGTTGCAGCAAATCTGTTCATTGAGTACTTCCAGGACAGAGCACTGGAAGCTGTTGATCTAAAACCTGTTTCTTTCTCTCAGTATGTTGACGATACTTTTGTCGTTTGGCCATATGGATCCGAATAACTACATATTTCTTACAACATCTGAATACCATTACCGAAAAATTCAGTTTACCATGAAAATAGAAAAAGACAGTAAACTTCCTTTACTCGACTTTTTAGTACAGCGTAGGATCGCTTGCACATAGTGCATACCGTAAGCCACCGCAAATGGATTTATGACTCCTTCCCTGCAACCGCCACCATACTTTGCAGAAGAGGGAACGACACAAAGACGGAAACACGGAAGAAGAAAATAAGAAGACCGCTTTCAATGCTGGCAACGAATCTACAAAAATTGGCGGACTAATGTGAAAGCACCAAATAACACCAGTTTTCCGTCCGCCAGCCAAAACACTAGCTTTGTTGGGGACGGTCAAATACGATCTGGGTGTCAAAAAAGCGAGGGGTGAACCAAGTTCCATGTGAATGCGGATAAACTTTCATTGGACAAGCGATCCCTACAACTGAAGATCAATTGCAGAAAATGAACGCCATTCCCCTTTGCTGCAGCCCACCAAGTATGTAGGGGCAGACCACTGAACTAAAAATGGACATAAAATGAATTACCTGGCTACCACCGATAAATTTTGGACTTTATTTTTGAAGAATCAATTGAAATTCATATGATTGATAAGTTAATAAACAGGGACATTCGTTTACAAATGAGCAAGGCGTGGGAACCAATACTAAGCTTCATCAAGGCAAAACGTGACATCCGGGCGCGAGTTGCAATAGGGGCGGTGGGCGGAGGGAACCTGAGAACTCCCCTCCTCCGTCGCAGCCGCACGCCCCCCCCCCCCCCCCCCACACCTCCGAGCTCGGCGCTGGGTCGACGAGGCATGAACTCTGGACCGGCAGATAAGAATAACGCGAGCCCTCAGCAGACACTTCAGGCCATCAATACCAACTGATCATGGCGAAAATGTGGACTTTCGAGGGTCATATCCGGGAGTACACGCGAGAACCATGGAAGCAGCATATATCACGGGAAAGCCTCAGATCACATAATACCCACCTCTGTTATCTAAGCTCAGTTGAACGTGATGCCTGTGCCGTTAGAGCCATTGCTGCTGCCAGAGATGGCAGCTATGTGCTCTAAATATCTCACCCTGCATAGCCTCAGACCACCTTCCACTTGCATCATATATTTTTCCTACCTACGGTACAC
Source organism: Schistocerca serialis cubense (assembly GCF_023864345.2). Lineage (NCBI taxonomy): Eukaryota > Metazoa > Arthropoda > Insecta > Orthoptera > Acrididae > Schistocerca > Schistocerca serialis. Next base: position 330,102,337 of record NC_064644.1, on the reverse strand, counting down.
CCAAAATTAATAAAATTTCATTATTTGCTATCTTTCCAGATGCTGTAATTTTAACAGCCAGCACTTTGTGTTCAGTCCACCGCTACCCTCTGCATCTAGGCGAGAATCTGTGTCATAGCGTCGTTGTGATGCAGTGCTGTGAACGAAACGTCGGTTGCGAGAGGAATTATAAAGAGGAACGTGCCCTGCCTCCCGTCGTTCGTGTTATCGACTTTATCGACTGCAGACTGTTCCTCAGTGTTGACGGAATTCAATTACGAAATTCCTGACCCGTTTACATGCGCCTTCACAATGCTCCTGATCTAAGCGCAAGACTGGTGAACGTTTTTCGAATGATCTGTATTACAGAGCGGAGTCTTCTCAAGATGACTGTTGTTTGAAATGATGACCGCTGTAAGCGATCCTTTGTCAAGTCCGTATCACCACATCGGCATCCTAGCCGCAGTCTATTAGTAGCATGTAAGCTCACTGAATAATCTTGTTACGAATGCAGATTAGATCACGAGGTCAAGGCGACATTCTGCCTGATAGTGAAAGACTAATTTTTTTTGACGAGATCTATTTATACAGAGAAACAGTCCCCTTTCATTTTCGCATTTGCTGTACAGAGGTTTTTTCAGAGAGTGGATTCCACCTCTGAAGTACTACTCTTGAAGGTCTGCGTAATATTTTTTAATGGGCTCAAGACGCCTGTCAACCACAACATTTTTTTTTAGATCTGGAGATAGGTGAAAGTTGAAGGTACCAAAAGTTGTGAATAAAGTTGACGTTAAAATAATTCGTATCTCTAATACTCCAGTTTTTTATTAGCAAAACATCCTTGTGGGTAGATGTAATATTCCGATGAAAGACGTGATTCTTAAGTAATTTTTCAGGAGAGTTGCACAGTATTCGACTGTTACAAGCTTTGCAAGTAAATCCGTAAGACAACTCCGTTATTTATCTCAGAAAATATTATTCATGACAAATAAATCATCTTCGTTTATTTTGATGCAGCATTATCGGATTCAACCCACTGTTGTGACCATACGCATCCGCAAGAAGGGAATTTGCGCCACCCTCGAGATGTGGAGTGCGGAGTTTTTACTCTCTACAGACTTCTTATACATTTCTAGAAGTGATTTCCGTTGATTCTACCAAGCCTCTCATTTACTCAAATGTATAATTACATAGTTGATCGCAGTGAGACGATAGTATGATTTTTGGTAATCGCTGTATAACTTATTTTGTTTTTTGGTTCTAACTATCAAAGAAATCTATCTATAACAAATATTGAGCTGATAACCATCAAATCTGAGGAATATAACAAGTTTTTTGAGTCATTTATAAAATTTAGTTCTTGTGGCATGACACATCCCGAAACTGACTAACTGCTTTATATAAAAATTGAGCATTTTAGAGACTTGCCCACTCTACCTCTCACTCTGGATAAATTTGTGCGGGCTTCCATAGCTGTGCTTGTAATTTCATGTTTAGCTTAAAGTACTGGAGCTGAGTTAAGGCTAACCACTAACAGAAAGTACACAGGGCCAGGACTATTTTATGCATCGCCTGATGTCACACAAATAGGTCTCAGTAACAAAATGTTAGTCAGTATCTGTTGGACTGCTGTTTTTTAAATTGTCCAAGGACTAGAGATAAATTCGCTTTTGGTTTTCCTTTCGACCTGCATTCATCAAACGTGCTACTTGGTTAGCAAAAATCTTTTGCATAGATAATTTCTCACGTAAAATGTACCAACTGTTATTTTCTCCGATTACACGCATGACGTCAGCTATTTGGTGCATTAATTACCGAGGCTGTAATACCAGGCCTGTATTCTCTAGTTGTTTTCATCACTGGTTACTGTTTTGGGACACTCTACACGTGGATTTTGTTGAAAATAAATTCGCTCACATTCAGATTTAGCCGTCAGTTTATTAGCAATTACAGGAGTAGACTCTACACAACTCTTCATCTACTTTGAATGAACTTTCTTAGCTAATACACATTCTGAAAGAAACAATTTTTCGCTCTCTTTGTTATTGCTCGCGTAACAACTAATATATTGATAAATGGATGAGATAAAATATGTTGCTACGAAAAGAGCCCTGAAATACTTTTTAGGGATGCTGTGCTGTGACTTTCTTTGGATCATTAATTTTCAACAAAACAAAATATATTATGTTCTTATTATACTCGATCTGGCTTTCTATAAAACTGTAACTCGCTATAAAGTTCAACATATCTTTCTTATTTTACAGTTATTGGAAAGGTTACTGAAAATTATTTCGTTATCAATACTGATGTTACAGTATGCAATGTTTGTCCAACATCAAAATTTTGCAGTGGATTATTGTTAACATTAAAACTCCAATAAGTACCACGACTAACACGTGAACATGAGACTATTATCAGAGAAAAATGTATTTACTAAAATGTTTGCGAGACCACAACTACGCACAGCAAGATTTCTTTTATGTCATGAAGGTAAATTATCTTTTCGCACTGTTAATAATATAACATCATCTGCAGCCCGCGTCCACCTGGAAAACACATCATAAAATCTGCTGCTCTGCTCTGCAATCCGGAAAGCTGAAAGAAATAATTTTAGTTCACTATTACCTGTCCGCTTCTTTGCGGTATGATTCGTTTCATTTAAAGCAGTTTGACTACGCTGCGGCAGCGGCTCGTTTGTTCGTAGTGCAGCTCAGCACCAAGAATAATATTTAAATAGCTGCAAATGTCTTAAAAGGATGGGATAAAATACCAGGCAAGCTTATTAAAAAATCATAATGCAAGTTTTCACTAAGTAACTCTATTCAAAACATTCAGACAGATTAAATTCTTACACACCTCTACAAATCAATGCCTAATGACGTCCTTCTCTCAGTCTTGACAAAAGAATGCTACACAAGCATACAATATAGCGTCACAGGCTCTTCCTTCTCACGTAACTCCAAAAAGACGACAGAGAAATTAGTGCTCGGTCACTACTATTTATACTCGGTTTAATGCATTTATATCTTTATTTGATATTTAATAAGTATCGTCTGTGGCGGTTTCAGTACTTGCCGACACAGGTAATATCTTTAAAAAATCGATACATAATTCTGTACAAGTATAAAACCTGACACATAATGGTTTCTTTTTATTACATAAAGTTCACACAATCATTATCCATGGTTGGTTGGTTGGTTGGTTGGTTGGTTGGTTGTTTCGGGGAAGGAGACCAGACAGCGAGGTCATCGGTCTCATCGGATTAGGGAAGGAAGTCGGCCGTGCCCTTTGAAAGGAACCATCCCGGCATTTGCCTGGAGCGATTTAGGGAAAGCACGGAAAACCTAAATCAGGATGGCCGGACGCGGAATTGAACCGTCGTCCTCCCGAATGCGAGTCCAGTGTCTAACCACTGCGCCACCTCGCTCGGTCATTATCCATGCAGAAATAACATTGCAATCATCCAGTTCATTCATTTTTTCTTTTTTTAATTTTTTTTACCACATATATAATATGTGTTTTGTCAGGAGACGTTACAAATTCCATGACAACACGGTATTCCCGTTTATCTAATTGAACTTAATGCTTACAACAGTACAACTTTAAAAAGCTGTACAAACAAGAAGATAGTGAAGATCTAATTGATCCAGAAACATAATTCATTCCTTCACACGGGACGCTCCCATACATAGAAGAGCACCGAGCTGCCTAGTACGCAGGTGCAGCTGAGTTAAGGCTAACCACTAACAGAAAGTACACAGGGCCAGGACTATTTTATGCATCGCCTGATGTCACACAAATAGGTCCCAGGTGGACTCCATCCGCCAAACGCAGAAGAAAGCAGGCGCGCGGCTCCACTCAGTGTGTCAACAGCATCTCAACAGTAACAAGAGAGTCCCCAGACAGCATCAGGACCGTGTGTAGTCGCCACTAGACTGGACATTCTACAAACGATCGTAGGTATCATTCACCGCATTCAGCGCTAGACGTTAACTAAAGCATATCAGTGCAACTGAACACTAAAGTTAAGTAATGTAAAGTTTCTATTAATAAATTCATGTACATTGTTGTTAACAGGTGTTGCCTTCATCTTTCCGTAGCTGTAGCCGAACCATGTTGGGCTCTATGATGGAACTATATGTTTGGTGCAAGCAAGCAAACCACTTCATAACAATAACTGCTTTCAGTTGTAAGGGATTCTCTCCTTGTTGCATGGTTGTGTTTGACACCAAGAACGCTTGGTGCTTACAACAATTCCTTTGATCTCTTTATTATGCTATTGACCACTATTCACAGAGCGTCTTGGAAGCCCTCATTTCAGGTTGTTGCTCTTGGGAACACAATGGTCTATCACTTATTAATCTTCAAAATGTTGAAAATTTGCTCTGCACGCTTTCTTCATCTTCCACCTTCTTACCAAAGCTCCGTGGCCTAATCACTGGGAGACAAACTGAGATGTTTTTTGACCCTCTTCTTATGTGTTCGAAGCCGACTCAGAATACTCGTATTTGATCTGTCACCCGAAGTATTGTGTGTTACTTTGCCTTTAATGTAACTCTGTCATCGTTAATTATCTTCTTTACATGGAAGTCCTGCAAAGTAATATATCAATAGAATCGTGTGTAGCCCTGGAAAGGTTCAAATGGTCCGAATGGCTCCGAGCACTATGGGACTTAACTTCTGTGGTCATGGGTCTCCTAGAACTCAGAACTACTTAAACCTAACTAACCTAAGGACATCACATACATCCATGCCCGAGGCAGGATTCGAACCTGTGACCGTAGGGGTCACACGGTTCCAGACTGAAGCGCCTAGAACCGCACGGCCACACCGGCCGGCAGACCTGGAAAGGCTTCAACTCTTCTCCTTCACAGCTGTTTTTGGTGAAGGAAAAACTGTATCTACTCTAATTACGAAATGACGTCAAAATTTCATCTCTGGCTATCTTGTATTTGTTTCAGTGGATGTGCAGATCACAACTACTTCGTAACTTGGAGCAGATACAATATAAATGAATATAACATCCACTTTGAAGGCTCGACAAGAAGTGACATTTCATTTCTTATGGCTTCCTTTGTTCGTTGCTGTTTTCATTCTTCGAGAGGATGTCTGCTCCTTGACAGTCAGCACACCGCCAAGCTGCGACGTCAAAACACAAAAGGCCCGCCCACAGCAGGTGAAGACATTTACACGCCGTCCCCAGCTCTCTGTTCTACTCTGCACAAGCGTGAAACAGAACGACCTCTGACGGTATGTGTTTCGCGACTTCTTCAATTCCTAATACTACTTCAATATTTTGTTACGATCATCTTACTTGTCATACATAGGGTGTGGGAATCATCGTTTGCCTAAACGGCATGTAGCACTACAGATTCCCCGACATAAAGGAAAGATGCCGGGACAACTCTTTATTGTGCGAGTTTAGTATTGTCCTCTCAGTTTTATCCTTTCAAGAAAATGATGAGTCTTTTATTTAGTTTCAGGCAGATTCTGCTATGCAGTGTTAGCCTACGCGTATTCATCTTATATACTTCACATTCTGTTTTAACGCAGTAAACTGTTATGTAATGACCGATTTAAATAAAGAAAAATTGTTAAAACGCTTTCTTGTGGTTTCTATATTTACACTATTAGCTACTGTATTGTCTATAATCTAGTACACCCTTTCGTTTATTTACTACTTGAGAATTACATCCTTATTTTATTTGAAATAAGTATGTGTACCTATATGCATATGAGAGTTTGAACATATTTTCCAACACTTTCTTACGTTCTTGTTACCAGAGGGGTTGCCTGTCGGGTACACATCTATCATACAATCTCTTGAGTCGAACCTCAGTACAAGATCTTGTCAACTTGTGTGGAGCATCTGTACTGCAAACCATCCTTTATCTCAGCTATTAGGTAAGTGTATTCAATTTTATAACTAATTTTGAGAAAACTTCCATATCTTTAACCATCAGGACATAGGACAGACACTGCGTCATACCTCTATACTATTATCGATGTGGGTGTCCCCTTTTTAAACTTCACACACAGAAAAGTATGATGCAGGTCATTCCCTCAATGGATTCGCCTACCCAAGGTATGGACCATCCATTTCATGGGTTCACCCATCCTTACACCTCTCCTACCTACATAAATTGGTATGGGCATTCCTTCCATGGATTTGCCAGATCAATGTCTAGGACATTCGTCCTCCACCTATCCTTTTTTTCTCCTACACCTATATTGCGAATTTTGGGTACGCCCCATCTTAACTTCATCAGTAAACACAGTTACTACTCCTTTTCTACAATCTTTATTCACTTTAATGCTTCTTCATAATAATTTTACGTTGACTTTACCTGACTACTCTCTACCTCTGCATTTTAACTAGTCTTTAACATTTTTTTTTTACTTGTTGCTCTTGTTTACAGTGCGTATAACAACATCACATACAGGCAGTTCTCACCCCTATATCTTCACTTCCGCTTATTGACACATATTTTCTTATTTTTCACTCTCCTACATCTACTACTTTTAGACAACAGTACAGTATATTCAATGTATTTCTTTTTAATACACTAGGAGAACTTTAGTATTTCATATCCTGTTCTACACAAAATCCTTCATCCTTAACGGTTTTAACTCCTATCCTGCATAACATACTTCTTGTTGAAGATAAGTCAGAACACCTTCTCGTTAGTTTGTTGACTCTTTAGCATACAATCTTAAGTTCAGTTACGCATGTTAGCGCATCATCAATTTTCCTAGCCTTCTACGTTCTCCATGGACTTCCCTCCCCTACAACAGGCTGGATTAATAGCATGTGTCATGTAATTGACACTCCGCAAAAATCTGTCAGTCTGCTGCCGTCGTCATACATGAAATACTCTCCAGTGCAATCCTGATATTGTAGGTTGTAACTTCAATTATGTAGACTGTAAAGAGAAGGGATCCCGCACTAGGAACATTGCATATGGACAGAGGAAGAATAGATTTTGTACCCCTGAGGGAGAAGTAAGAAAAGGAAACAAAGAGACAGGTATGTTAGGATCGAAGAAGAAAAGAAGACAGTAGCCCATAGATAGATTCCCCTACCACTCCCAACTCAAGAACCCTATCCTATAAGATACAAAACTGTGGCGCCGGAGAATGGAGGTGTTCAGTACTTCCTACAGAACGGCTTTGCCACGGGTTTGCAGAAAACCCGAAAATGGACTCTGAAAAACCACTATTAAATGCAGTTGAAAGGGAAGGATTTTCACGTAAGTCGTCGTCAAACTGTAACTATAACCATTAAAGTTGGTCTGTTCGTCTGTCAGTACTCCACAGAGGTGATACCTCACTACCCCCGACTGACCTTCCCTAAAAAAATCACATCTAAACCCAACCATACTATTCTTCTTTATTCAGTTTTATAAAATGTATAAAAACGATAACATTTTACCCGCAATTCTTCAGTAGTCTTTCTTCTACACTGATAATTTATCGAAAGCACGTTGTCATTGCTAATTCACTTTTCTATACGTTTTATATGACTATATATTCCCCGAACTCCTAATACTATCAAATGCGAATAAAGCTAAATCGTTCTTATTCTTAGTTTTTCGTATACCACATGTACATGGTATTGTGCAATTAAATAAATGATATGGAAATATAACTGTCATATATTCATGATAAATTTAATCGATAATACAGTTAAGTTTATGCACTGATTGATCGTCTATTATCTTAACGTAGCTGTGTAACAGTCACAAAACAAGCAGTAGACGCTACGCATCCAGTTGTTGTAGACGTAGGGACTTACCTGGCCATTTTCACTTCGAGCTCAGTCCCCTTTTGTTTTCTTGAAGTTATTTTTACAGAAGAAGTGATGACAGAAGGTATTACTTTATTAAAGAGTTGCAGGATAGTCGAAGAAAAGAGACACTGTCTCCGGGAAAACTAAAAAGAGAAATACGGAAACAATTTAACTGGTACAGCCACTGGTCGTCAATCAGCGGAGTTCACAGAGGACATGAACTTTCCTGGGGCTTTGGATCTTTTAAGCATATCTTTATTGCACAATCCTTTATTTTTACCAAGTATACTGCTTTCGGATGTGGTATGTCTTGCACAGAATTGTTCACTGTACAGAGGGAAAAATTTATTCGTCTCCTTCTTTAAATTTGAGCTATGACGAAAATCACCCACTAATACCATATTGTCAGTCTCAAAGCTAGGTGTAATCACTTTGTCATTAAAAGCCTTGTTTCTTTTCTGTGCCTGCGTATGTAGATTCTCCTGCTCCCTGTCTTGCAGTTTTTCTAAGTCAGTCTGAGATAATGATAGTTTTTTTTACATCTATTATATTTATCACGTAATTAATGATCTATCTTCAAGTCTTGTTTTATTCTTAAAGCTAACTTTCTTACGTCATTGTTGGTGTAGCTTAAACCCAAAAAATTTATTGCAAAAATTACTCCTGGCCCTTCAATTCGTTTTACTTTACTCATACCTAGACGTAATCGTGATAATATATCGGGCACTACATTCTGTGATCCCTTTATATAATTAATTTCTATATGGTATTCCTGTAAGACTTAAGCCCAGCGCATGAGTGTTCATGCAATAACCGACTTCCTCTCAAAAATGACAATGCTTGATGGTTGTATTGGTAATAACCTGTGAACCCCATATCAGTGTTTGAAATTTTGGTATACTCTATCCGCGACTCCGTATTCCGACGCATCTGTTGCCAAATGGCTCATTCATTGTGGTAAGGTCTTATGGGACCAAACTGCTGAGGTCATCGGTACCTAAGCTTACACGCTACTTAATCTAACTTAAACTATCGCTAAGGACAACACACACACCCATTCCAGAGGGGGGACTCGTATCTCCGACGGGGGGAGTTGCGCGAACCGTGACAAGCCCCCCTCCGAACGCTCGGCTACCCCGCGCACCTGGCTCATTCATTACAGGATGCTTTAAAATGGATGTGTCTACTAACGCCTGCTAAATATTTTGAAATGCTTCTGCTGCACCTTCATAGCATGACTACATATACCGTTCTTTTAAAAGGTTTAGTAACCGTGGATCGTTCAAGGCTTGCCCTTGAATATATCGAATCCCGGTAATCCTAAAAACGAGCGAAATCGTTTTACATTCTGAGGTTGTGGACACTCCTTGATAGCTCTTATTCTCTCTTAAAGTTATTTTATACCATTTACCCCACACAATGTCCTAGAAATTTTGATTTCTCCCTTGCAAAATGCGATCTCGATTGCTTAATTGTTATCCCATTTTATAAAATTTTTTAAAGCTTTCATTAATAAATGACAATGTTCTTCCCAAGTTTTCGACTCTACAAATATGTCATCTATATAGATAATCAGTTCTTGCAACAGTTCATTACATAACGCTTCATCCAGAGCTCATATAAAATCTGACGTAGAAATATTTAACCCAAAAGGCAACATTCGAAATTGGTAAGATCTTCCATTAAATAGAAACCCAGTGTAGTTTTTGGAGTCATCATGTAACTTGACTTGCTAGTAAACATCTGTCAGATCCATTGAGCTAGAGTATTTGGCCTGTTTGAATCAGGCTAATAATTCTTCAATACAAATGGGTCTGTCCCTTACTGTTTTAATTTGTTTATTTAACGTATGAGCATCCAACAGCAAGTGAACCTCTCCTGCAGATTTTTTACAAAAAGTGGTGGGTTGTTATGTTCCCTCAGGTTTCACTCAATAACTTGGTTATCTACAATTTTGTTAATTTCTTCCTGGACTGCTCTTCTGAAACTTGTAAGCTGTGGGTATATTTTAGAAAAGAAAGGGTCTGGATTCTTTATGTTATATTTACACATATAATCTCTGATGATTCCTGATTTGTCAGAAAATACTTCTTTATATTTAGATAGAATAATAAAACTCTTGTTGTTCTTTGGCAGTTATAAGGGTAATTCATACGCCTTATTACATATCACACTTTCACCAGTTAACATCTCATTTGAAGTTACATCTCCATATGCAAACTGAAACGCTGCGCTTGAAACTAAAGCTATTTTAATACTTAAAGAAGAGTTGGCTTTACTTGGCATTGTGTGTACATCAAAATTTTCGACTTCTTTATACTTTAGCAGCCAATCCATGCCAAGTAATACTGGTAAGTTTATATTTGACGATATTAATAGAGTTTACATAAATTTCTGTGTTCCTATGTTTATAGGTATTCTTGTCTCATGCTTAACAGGCTTACCTTTGGGTCCTGTAACACCTACTATATATGCTCGTGTAACCGGTAATAGCGGAGACATATATTTATGTTTCATAGTATCTACTAATTGTTCTGGAATTAATGAGACTTCAAAATCAGAATCTTTATAAATATCTACTGGCTTTCCACAAATTTTTCCAATTACTACCGGCTTTGTTTGAACATCCTCTCGATCTCCTTCCTCCTCTTCTTCTGCCTCTTCTAGTAACCACCCTTTTGTAGTTATTCTATGAGTAAAGCAAACTATGGTTTCTGTGTATGGACCTAACAGCCGTTCGTTACATCCTGGATCTTGCCCCCTGTTCCAGGATACTTCCCGTTTTCCATAACTATTATTGGGAAATTAGTTGTAATCACTGTGTTCTCTGTTCCCGTTCTACTTACTGGTGCTATGGTGTCTTCACCGTTAGCTACCGCCTTATACACGAATACCTGTGAGGGTATGTTACTATTTTGTAAACTCTCAGATGCACTTCTTGTTTTAATTTGTATACGTGTTCGGCAAAGATTTGTATTCTGTTTCTTAACAAATTTGTTTGGGAATCGTCTATTGCCTGTGTTATTTCCTCTGTTATCACCTAGCACACGTTCATTTTTTCCTTTCTTCAAAGTATCTAATCCCTCAAAATAGGGTAATAAATCACTACTATTGGTCCATCATCTATACAAAACCTCCTTTAGTGCATAATATGTTACTCTTCATACCAGTATTTTGACTAAGTGTGATTCTTCTATCCGAATATCTGAATACTTAGAACGGGTCAAGCGCCGTTCTATGTACTTCTTATAACTTCTCCACTAGCTGCTATAGTATGCCGGCCGAAGTGGCCGTGCGGTTAAAGGCGCTGCAGTCTGGAACCGCAAGACTGCTACGGTCGCAGGTTCGAATCCTGCCTCGGGCATGGATGTTTGTGATGTACTTAGGTTAGTTAGGTTTAACTAGTTCTAAGTTCTAGGGGACTAATGACCTCAGCAGTTGAGTCCCATAGTGCTCAGAGCCATTTGTTATAGTATTTTGAGTCTAATCAATTTTTGCTGTGTGCTAGCAGACCATTAGGCCTACTTTCTCTTAAACTTGTTTTTAAAGTCTTCCCAAGGTGTAAACACTTTAGAACGAGTGGTTTCCCATTCCGCTGCATCTCTCACTAAGTACCTTAAGGAAAAATCTATCTTTTTACGATCTTCCTAGTTTTATGACTAAGATCGAGAAAATATTGTCAATAAATAGGTCGGGTGGACTTCTCCATCTAGTTTGAATTTCGGGAATTGCTCCCATAAGTTCAAATTTTTTCCTAGTTGGAAAACCTCTAGTAAATTCCTTATAATTTTCTGTTTAGTACTCTCTGAAGCCTTCCATAGTTTCCTTAATTTCCTCTTCTGTTCTGCAACATCTTCCTTTGAATGACTGCTAGTATTAGTTAATTCTCCTTTCTGTTTTACTGTATTATTTACAAATTCCTGTAACCGTTCAAAAATTGATAAAGCCTCAGGTGTTTTGTTTATTTCCCCGATTTCTTTGCATTTTCCAATAGCATAACACGTTCTTTTATCTTTGAGATTTGACCCTTAACCTGTTCGAATTGTTTAACGGCAAACTGGTCTACATTGTTAATCGTGCCATCTAATTCTTAAAACTGCTCTTTGACTTCCTCTTGAATTATATTAGTTTGGTTATCTATTTCATCCATCAACTCCTTAGGTAACTGAGTCAGAGTGTTTTCTACATTCGTTAACTTAGTTTTTACTGTAGTAGTTGAGTCTTCCTCAGTTGCATCTAATTTAGTGCTTACATCCTTAATTCGCTGCGTCAAGACTTGTAGATAGTCGGGGGCCTCTGTGGCCATGCTCCGTGAGAGTACTGGCATATAACGCAAATATACCCTTTCCTTTTCTTCACCTTATCTAGGTAAATTGTCACCTCACACAGATACATTAACGCGATGACACAAAAATAATGTCAGTCTCCACAAAATGTTTCACAGATTTGAATTTCGGTAGCTTACCCTCTCTGTGTAACTACACCCACAGGTTGCACACCCGATGCAACAGCGTGTACGATGCCATGCAGCGCGATGTTTTGTACCGCGTAGACGATGTCTAGAAAGAAGCGATTTGAAGATTGCAATGTGGGTTACCACGACACCCCCGCAGCGTTGCTCAGCTATTATTGCGTCACCACCGTTGTCAGGATTCGAAATCTCCTTCTCCGAACCTGCAGTAAAATCTTCTTAGAAGCAGCAGGAAACCGTTTACGTTGCAGTTGAAAAATAAATGCTTTTATACATGTGTCAGCGTTATTTTCGGAACATGTAAATTTTATTTCAGTTGACGTATTTGTTACTCGACCTCTGTAGAACTGTGTACTGTCATAAAATTTCATCAGTTGACCAGAATGTAAATAGCTTTTGGCAGTACGATGGTTCAAATGGCTCTGAGCACTATGGGACTCAACTTCTAAGGTCATCAGTACCCTAGAACTACTTAAACCTAACTAACCTAAGGACATCACACACATCCATACCCGAGGCAGGATTCGAACCTGCGACCGTAGCGGTCGCGCGGTTCCAGACTGTAGCGCCTAGAACCGCTCGGCCACCCCGGCCGGCTTTGGCAGTACGGCTACATACACTATGTGATCAAAAGTATCCGGACACCTGGCTGAAAATCACTTACAAGTTCGTGACGCCCTCCATCGGTAACGCTGCAATTCAGTATGGTGTTGGCCCACCCATAGCCTTGATGACAGCTTCCACTCTCGGAGGCATACGTTCAATCACGTACTGGAAGTTTTCTTGGGGAATGGCAGCCCATTCTTCACGAATTGCTGCACTGAGGAGAGATATCGATGTCGGTCGGCGAGGACTGGCACGAAGTCGGCGTTTCAAAACATCCCAAAGGAGCTCTATAGGTGTCAGAACAGGTCTCTGTGCGGGCCACTCCATTACAGACATGTTATTGTAGTGTAATCACTCCGCCACAGGCCGTGCATTATGAACAGGTGCTCGATCGTGCTGAAAGATGCAATCACCATTCCCTAGTTGCTCTTCAACAATGGTAAGCAAGAAGGTGCTTAAAACATCATTGTAGGTTTGTGCTGTGATAGTGCCACGCAAAACAACAAGGGGTGCAATCCCCCACCATGAAAAATACGACCACACCAGAACACCACCACCTTCGAATTTTACTGTTGGCACCACACACGCTGGCAGATGATGTTCACCGGGCATTCGCCAGACCTGCACGCTGCCATCGGATCGCTACATTGTGTATCGTGATTCGTCACGCCACACAACGTTTTTCCACTGCTCAGTCATCCAAAGTTTACCCTCTTTACACCAAGCGAGACGTCGTTTGGCATTTACCGCCGTGATGTGTCAGGCTCATGAGCAGCCGCTCGACCATGAAATCCAAGTTTTCTCACCTCCCGCCTAACTATCATAGTACTTGCAGTGAATCGTGCTGTAGTTTGAAATTCTTGTGTGATAGTCTGGATAGATGTCTGCCTATTACACATTACGACCCTCTTCAACTTTCGGCAGGCTTTCAGTCGGCAGACGAGGTCGGCCTGTACGCTTTTGTGCTGTACCTGTACCTTCACGTTTCCACTTCACTATCATATCGAAAACAGTGGACCTAGGAATGTTTAGGAGTGTGGAAAACTCGCGTACATACATATGACACAAGTGACACCCAATCACCCGATCACGTTCGAAGTCCGTGAGTTCTGCGGAGCGCCCCATTGTGTTCTCTCTCGATGTCTAATAACAACTAAGGTCGCTGATATGGAGCACCTGGCAGTAGGTGCCAGCACAATGTAACTAACATTAAAAACGTATGTTTTTGGGGGTGTCCGGATACTTTTGATCACATAGTGTACGTCCAGTTATATCTTGTTAGTCCTCATATTTTCTGTTGCTCTTGGGGACACCGTAATCTATCACTTATTAATCTTCAAAATCCTGAAAATTTGCGCTTTACGGCTTCTTTATCTTCCTCCGTCTAACCAGTACTCCGTGTCCTAATCACTGAGAGCGAAAATCAGATGTTATTTTGCTCCTCTTCTTATGTGTATGAAGCTGAGTCTGAACACTCACATTTGATGTCACCTGAAGTATCGTGTGTTCATTTACCTTTGATGTAACTCGAGCGCCGTTTATTATCTCCTTTATGTGGAGGTCCTTAAGCACCGTGTGTAGCCGTGGAAAGACTTCAACTCTTGTGCTTTGCAGCTGTTACTGGCGGAAGGAAAAAACGATACCTTCTCTAATTACGAAATGACGTCAACATTTCATCATTACTATCTTGTATTTGTTTAAGCGGGTGTACAAATAACGATTACTTCGTAACTTGGAGCAGATGCGCTATAAATTAAAAATAAAACCCGCCTTGAATGCTCGACAAGAAGTGATATTTAATTTCTTAGAGCTTCCTTTGTTCGTTGCTGATTTCATTCTTGGAGAGGACGTCTCCTCCTTGATAATCAAGGCACCGCTAATCCGGGACGTCAAAACGTAAAAGTCCCACCCACAGCAGGTGAAGAGGTTTACGAGCCGTCACGCCTTGCCTATTACTTGAACCACACAGCTCTCCGTTCAACTCTGCACAAATGTGAAACTAAACGACCGTGCACAGTATGTGTTTCGCGATCTACAGCCACAAATGTCCGGACCCTATCGACAACGTCAATTTAGAAACGGAGATTAGCGATCATAATGTCATTATAGCAACTTTGGTTACGAAAGTTAATAAATATGTCGAGAAACTAGGAGAATGTTTCTACTAGATAGAGCAGATAAGAAATTGTTAGCATCTCACTTAGGCAGTGAACTGACATAACTTAGTTCCTGTAAGATGGACGTAGAGAAACCACGGGAAAAGTTTAAGCAGCGTAAATCGTGGTCTGGAGCGTTATGTGCATAGTAAGAGGATAAAGAATGGAAAAGACCCACCATGGTATAATAACGAAATTCAGAAAGTGCCGAGGAAGCAGAGGCTGTTACACTCTCTGTTCGAAAGAGAACGCACAAATGACAAGCGAAGGTTAGTAGAGATTCGTGCGTCTGTGAAAAGATCTACGCGCGAAGCGTACAACGACTGCCACCGTAACACCTTAGCAAAAGATCTAGCAGAGAACCCGAGAAATTTCTGGTCATATTTAAAATCGCTTAACGGTTCTAAGGCTTCCATTCAGTCTCTTGTTGACCAGTCTGGTCTGGCAGTTGAAGATAGCAAAACGAAAGCCCAGGTTTTAAATTTCGCGTTCAAGAATTCGCTCACACACGAGAGTCGTACAGACATACCATCATTTGATCATCGGACAGACTCTCGTATGGAGGACATAGTAATAAGCATACGTACGTAGAGAAACAACTGAAAGATTTGAAAGTAAATAAATTACCAGGTATGGACGGAATCCCAATTTGGCTTTACAAAGAGTACTCTACGGCATTGTGCCCTTACCTATCTTGTGTGTATCGTGAATCTGTCACAACCGACTGGAAAAAAGCGCATATGGCTCCAGTATACGAAAATGGTAAAAGAGCGAACCCGCAAAATTATTGACCAATATCCCTAACTTCGGTTTGCTGGAGAATCCTTGAACTTATTTTCAGTTCGAATATAATAAACTTTTTTGAGACTGAGAAGCTTATATGTACGAATCACTGTGCTTTTAGAAAGCATGGCTCTTGCGAAACTCAGCTTGCCCTTTCCTTACATAACATACTGCGAACTGTGGATGTAGGACAACAGGCAGATTCCGTATTTTTAGGTTTCCGCAAAGCATTGGACACGGTGCGCGACTGCATATTGTTAACGAAGGTGCCACCATATTGAATAAGTTCACAGATATGTGAATGGCTCTAGGAATTCTTAAGTAATAGAACCCAGTATCTTATCCTGGACGGTGCGTATTCATCAGAGACAAGTGCATCGTTAGGATTGCCCCTAGAGAAGTGTTATAGACCGCTTTTGTTCTCTACATACATAAATGATTTGGCGGACAGGGTGGGCAGAAATCGGCGGTTGTTTGCTAATGATGCTGTGGTGTATGGCAAGGTGCCGAAGTTGAGTGGCTGTGGGAAGATAAAAGACTACTTAGACAAAATTTCTAGTTATTGTGATGAATGGCAGCTGGCTCTAAATACGAAAAATGAAAGTTAATGTGGATGAGTAGCAAGAACAAACATGTAATGTTCGGTTACAGTATTACAAGTATCCTGTTTGTCACAATCCAGTCGTTTAAATATCTGGGCGTAACGTTGCAAAGCGATACGAAGACGAACGGGCATGTGAGAACCGTGCCAGGGAGGGCGAATGGTCGACTTCTGTTTATTGGGAGAATTCTTGGGAAAGAGTGGTTCACCTGTGAAAGAGACAGCATATAACACTCTGGACCTGTTCCTGATTACTGCTCGACTCTTTGGAATCCATACCAGGTCAGATCGAAGGTAGACATCGAAGCAATTTAGAGGCAAGCTGTTAAATTTGTTACCAGTAGGTTGGAACGACACGTAAGTGATACGGAGATGCTTCGGGAACTCAAATGGGAATCCCTGGAGGGAACGGGAGGATCTTTCGACAGCCGCCAACATAAATCGCGAGTAAGGATCACGAGGATAAGATTCGAAAAACTGGGACTCATACGGAGGCATATAGATAGTCGTTTTTCCCTCGTTCTATTTGCGTGTGGAACAGGAAAGAAAATGACTAGGGTACCCTTCGCCATGCACCGACAGTGGCTTACGGAATATCTGTGTTTATGTAGATGTATTTCCTACCTAATATTACTTTCTTGTTTTGTCACGATCAACTTTACTTGTCATAAATAGGGAGTCGGAAACGTCGTTTGCCTGAACGGCATGTAATGCTACACTAGCAAGGATATACTGTGAAGCGAAATTTTACCTGTTGTGCATATGCATTATAGTACGATGAATACTTGATTAAATTTGAAAGTGCTTTGGATGTAGGAACTACAATTGGTGCAACATTCAGTACACAGAGCTGCCACTACCACCAGCAACAGCAATGGCTCTGACCTGGCTTGACATCGAACTGGACTAAGCTTGGGTGACAGTTATGGCTACTTTCCATCCTGCTTCTGCCCTATGCCAGAGTTTATCAATCTTAATGACTGGTGAGTGGCCGAGTGCCAGTCTCTCAGCGAGACATGACCAGTTTTTGGATCGGTTTACGTTAGGAGAATTATTGCACAATCTGCATAATAGCTCATGCATCCAAGTTTCTGGCTAGAATAACATACAGAAGAATGGAAAATGAAATTGGGGATGTGTTAGATGACGATCACTTTGGATTTAGGAAAAGGAAAGGGACAGAGAGGCAGTTATGACGTTGTGGTCGGTAATGGAAGCAAGACTGAAGAAAAATCAAGACAAAAATTGTTCAAATGGCTCTGAGCACTATGGGACTTAACTTCTGAGGTCATCAGTTCCCTAGAACTTAGAACTACTTAAGCCTAACTAACCTAAAAACATCACACACATCCATGTCCGAGGAAGGATTCGAACCTGCGACCGTAGCGAAAAATCAAGACACGTTCATAGGATTTGACGACCTGAAAAAAGCTTTTGACAACTTAAAATGGTGCAAGATGTTCGGAATTCTGAGAAAAATAGAGGTAAGCTTTAGAAGCAGACAGTTAAAATATAATGCGCACGGAACAATAAGACTGGAAGACAAAGAAAGAGGTGCTCGGATTAAAAAGGATGTAAGAAACGGTACAGTCTATTAGTCCTATCGTTCAGTCTGGACGTCGAAGAAGCAATGACGGAACTGAAAGAAAGATTCAAGAGTGAAATTAAAATTTAAGTTGAAAGGATATGGGTGACAAGATTCGCTGATGACACTTTTATCCTCAGCAGAAGTGAAGAAGAATTGCAGGATGTGTTGAATCGAATGAACAGGCTACTGAGTACAGAATAAGAGCTAAGACTAAATTCCAAAAAAGATGAAAGTAATGAGACGTGGCAGAAAAAGAGAACAGCGACGAACTTAACATCAGAATTGCGGATCACGAAGTAGACGAAGTTAAGGTGTTGTGCTACTTAGGCAGCAAAATAACCTATGGTGGACGAGGCAAAGAGGACGTAAAAAGCAGACGAACACTGACAAAGAGGGTATTCATGGGCAAGAGAAGTCTACTAGTGACAAACATAGACCCGGTCTCAGGGAAAAATTTGTAAGAATGTACGTTCGGAGCACAGCATTGCATGATAGCACAACATGGACCTTGGGGAAACGGGAACAGAAGAGAATGGCCTGAGCGCTTGCAGGCTGGTGTTTATTTAATTTTTTGTACTTAAGTTGCTAGATTGCCTTTACTGTTAGTTTTATCTAGGGTTCATGATTTTTCCAATGCTTTATATTTTCCTTTGTTGTTTGATTTTGGTTCTTATAATTTAAGTTTTATGTTTTTATAATTTTGGCTTTTTTAGTTAAGATGCCAATATTTTTAGTTCATTGAGAGGTGGTGCTACAGAAGAATGTTGAAGAGTAGGGGGACAGATCACGTAAGAAATGCGCAGGTTCTCCACAGAATCGACGAGGAAAGGAATTCACGAAAAACACTCACAACAAGCAACAGGATGTTAGGATATTTTTAAGACATCTGGGAACAAATTCCGTCGCATATCAGGGATCTGTAGAGGGTTAAACCTGTAAAGGAAGACAGACATTGGGATATGTTCTGCAAATAACTGATGATATACGCTATGTGATGAAAATGTATCCGGACACCTGGGTGACAATGACTTACAAGTTCGTGGCACCCTCCATCGGTAATGCTGGAATTCAGTATGCTGTTGGCCCACTCTTAGCCTTGATGACAGCTTTCACTCTGCAAGCATGCGTTCAGTCAGGTGCTGGAAAGTTTCTTGGGGAATGGCAGCCCATTCTTCACAGAGTGCTTCACTGAGGAGAGGTATCGATGTCGGTCGGTGAGGCCTGGCAGGGAGTCGGCATTCCAAAACATCCCGAAGGGGTTCTGTAGGATTCAGGTCAGCACTCTGTGCAGGGCCTTCCACTACAGGGATGTTATTGTAGTGTAACCACACTGCCACAAGCCGTGCATTATGAACAGGTGCTCGATCGTGTTGAAAGACGCAGTAGCCATCTCCGAATTTCTCTTCAACAGTGGGAAGCAAGAAGGTGTTTAAAGCACCAATGTAGGCCTGTGCTGTGATAGTGCCACGCAAAACAACAAGGGGTACAAGCCCACTCCATGAAACACATGACCACACCATGACACCACAGTCTTCGAATTTTACTGTTGGCACTACACAGGCTGGCAGATGACGTTCACCGGGCTTTCGCCATTCCCACACCCTGCCATCGGATCGCCACACTGTGTGCCGCGATTCGTCACTCCACACAACATTTTTCCATTGTTCAATCGTCCAATGTTTACGCTCCTTACACCAAACAGGCGTCGTTTAGCATTTACCGGCGTGAAGTGTAGCTTAAGAGCCGCTGCTCGACCATGAAATCCAAGTTTTCTCACCTCCCGCGTAACTGTCATAGTACTTGCAGTGGATCCTGATGCAGTTTAGAGTTCCTGTGTAATGGTCTGGATAGACGTCTGCCTATTACACGTTACAACCCTCTTCAACTGTCGGCGGTCTCTGTCGGTCAACAGGTGAGGTCGGCCTGTACGGTTCTGTGCTGTACTTGTTCCTTCACGTTTCCACTTCACTAGGGATGTTTAGGAGTGTAGAAATCTAGCATATAGATGTATGACACAAGTGCACCCAATAACCTGACCACGTTCGAAGTCTGTAAGTCCGCGGAGCGCCCGAAGCTGCTCTTTCACGATGTCTAAGGTCTACGAGGTCGCTGATACGGAGTACGTGGCAGTAGGTGGCAGCACAATGCACCTAATATGAAAAACTATGTTTTTGGGGGTGTCCGGATACTTTTGATCACATAGTGTAGGTTGCAGGTGCTACTCCGAGGTGAAGCGGATGGCATAGGAGAGAAATTCGTGACAGGCTGCCTCAAACAAGTCAGAAGACTGACGAGAAAAGAAAGAAATAGAAGAGTTAGGAGAGTACGGGGATCATGTGGTCTGGCCTTGTTGAAAGGAACCTGATACCATCACGCCAGCTACTGGGCCTGTGTGTCGATAGGAAGACAGTGTAGTAGTATTTGTTCTCCTTTGAGCCTCCATGCGAGGATAAGTCCATCATCGTGATGCTATACACATAACGGGGACTCACCTGAGAAAGCGAAGTGGTACACCTCCTGTGTCCTACTTGCACACAACTTGCGCGGCTCTCTCTCGCTTGTCGGTCAGCGAATTGAGGCTGACTGGTTAGCGTGAGCCCAAAACAAATCTGGTGTGCGGTGGCCATGTTGTACTGGTCTCTCTCGCTGGCTGTTAACAACGCCCCCACCGTCAATTAGGTTCTGGGAGGTAGCAACAGGGATGTGGAGCCTAGATGAGTACTGCGCCATGGCCAGCTGCTTTAGGTTTCTCGGCTGAGGATGCACGGCGCGGACAGGCTGGTCGAGGTGATCTTACAGATTCTCGCCTGGGCTTAAATCTAGGAAGTTTGGTGGCCAGAGGAGTACGGTAAACTCATGCTTGTACTCTTCGAAACATATGCATACACTGCGACGAGTGTGACATTGCCCAGCTGCTGGATGTCATCGTGCCGATGTAAACTAACTGCGTGTAGGGGTGGACATGGTCCCCAAGGATAGATGCATACTTGTGTTGATCCGTTGTGACCTCCAGAGTGAGGAGATTACCCAAGGAATGTCTCGAGAACATTCCCTAAACCATAACGCTCTAATGATTGTAGGACGGTGTTTGCTTTCAGACGTTCCACGCCGTGCACACCAAAAGCTGTCCATGCGATGGTGCACAAAACGTAGTCGTCTGAAAAGGCCACCTGCCGCCACTCACAGGACGTTTAATTGCGTCCCTGGCGTCAAAATTCGAGCTTCATCGCCGATGAACAGCAGTCACAATGGGTGACGAACCAGGCGCCTGCTGCGGAGGCCCACGTGCAGCAATGTTCGCTGAACTGTCACTGAGGAGACATTCTTGTTAGCCTCTTGCTTCATCTGGGCAGTCTGCTGCTCAACAGCTCCACGTCTATTTGCCCGCAAACATCTTCACAGCCATCAGTCACTCCTATCGTCTATGGCCCGTAGTGCACAACAGTTGCCTCGGCGCCGGTTTTGGAAAGCGCCGTTTTGGCACGCACATTATGCTTTAACCACGGCGGCACGCGAACGTTTTATAAATTTAGATGCATTTTATACACCCTCCACTGCTAGTGTTGCCACCTGCCGTCGATGAGTGGTTAATGCAAGTTGAAGTCGAACATAGGCGGTGGACACATAAACGTGACTGGACCATGCAATATGAAAGCAACTCGCGCCAATTACCAGAAGTGGTAAAGATCAACAAAAGAGCTGGATTCTAATAACGATTACCTATTCAGTGTCCTACCGTGTAAGTATCGAAAATGTTCTTAGATGCAAGCTATTCTTGTTGATATGGAGAGTGAGGAAGACAGAGGGGAAAGATCACCATTCAAAAGAATACCAGTAAGAGGTGTAAGATATAAAAAACTGGACATATTCAGATATTGGAAGTTAAGCAGCACCACATAAGAGCTTATAAATAGAAAATTTAGCTAGAGTGCACTGAAACTACCCATCTGAATGAAAACTTACTTGAGCTGTACAAAGGTCAGCGCTGTGTTAAGTGGAGAATGTTGGAGGTAATTCGCTTATTCGCTTAAGCAAGAGAGAGAGAGAGAGAGAGAGAGAGAGAGAGAGAGAGAGAGTACTTTAACTCAAGATAGTTATTCAGGTGACAAAGGGAAGGTGACATTATATTCTTACCACATGGCAGGCGCCATCAACCTGTGGCCATAGCACGAGTGGTGTGAACGAAGCAGAGTGTTTACGCGAGCGACATTGGCGCCATCTATTCACGTTAACCGTCTCATATCGGAATTTTTTCTGGGGAAAGAAAATGTTTTTATGTTTCCAATGTTCTTAGGTGGTTTTTAAAATGATTTATACAAATATGCCTACCTGTTTTCGAAATGCACTTTGAACACTATTCTGTACACTGAACATCAATAAACGGTAAAATCGGCGCAGATAAAAAAAATACATTTATATGGAGCACTTAAATGCGTACTCTTTCATACGTACATCCGCTGCATAACTCATTGAAACTGTTCGGCTGCTATGCAGAGGAGCCGGGCTCAATCCCTGGTACTACTAGAGATTTTTGCTTGGTGGGAGGACTGGAATATGACGCACACCGCCTTGTGAGGCCAAATGAACAGCTACTTGATTAAAAAGTATAGGATCCAAGGTAAAGAAAGCTGGCCCCATTACCATCTGAATGACGTCATTAGCAAAGGATGACATGGCGATCGGTCGGTCCAGATTGGCTCTTCCGGTACAGAACGCGGAACTTTGCTTTGATTTGTTTTTACACGCACACTAGAAGTAAAATTGATGTTTTAGTCAACACTAAAATGTGTTAGATTTATGTTTATCATGCTCTTTTAATTCAAATGAAATGAACGGAAACAGTTGTTTTTCCTTTGAGAAACAAAAATATACATTACATTTTTCAAATTTTACTCTCGAACATCGCTTGCAATCTGGAAATTTGCATCTAATAGACAATGTGTCATTTTTCGGGCTTTGTCACACTGAGTCTCTTCAGGAGGTATAGTTACTCCTTGTCGCCTTTGAAGAGGATAATCTGGAATTGTGGTAGATGCTCGACTTCTTTTTTTGATTGGGGATATCCTTCCCACTTAACACCAGAACAATGGCTCGCTTCATACAGAAATGTAGGAGATCCATTATTTTCTTCATTGGTAGGCGAAGTGGTTTGGCACGTGTACAGCTAACTCTCTACGAGAGCAAAATTAACAGCATGAGAAATTGCTCTGAGATTCCATTTCTTGTAATTTATAAAAATCCTACAGTATGACATTAATCGATCGTCCCTGGTATGGTTGCATAGTTTTACAGCCTCTGGTCGAACAACAGTAACGTTCTTATTATGTTTCTTTTCGTAGCCTTCAGCTTCGTCAGTTTCTCCTTTCCCAATAAAATATGAACCTAGAACAGCTGTTTTGCTGTTAATCCCTTTTCCTGCTTTATGTTATCTGTGCCGCAAATTTTTTTCTGAAAATCCTCTGTCCTTCAGTGATTCCTTGTTCAGGATTAGAGAATGTTTGACAGTTCCATCAG
The DNA here is from genome assembly GCF_023864345.2 of Schistocerca serialis cubense. Classification (NCBI taxonomy): domain Eukaryota; kingdom Metazoa; phylum Arthropoda; class Insecta; order Orthoptera; family Acrididae; genus Schistocerca; species Schistocerca serialis. The sequence continues at coordinate 330,078,850 of NC_064644.1, read as the reverse complement.
CAAATGTTTTCTTGATTCAATGATTGGAAAAACTTGTATAAAGAAATGTATGACATGGACATTGACGACAGCTACTAGACGGCACTGCTGTCATCTGCGAGCGCTGCTATCGCCTTTGCAGCGCTGGCCATGGAGACACGGTCCTCCCGCCAGGCCATCAGCGATACGGACGTTCTTTAAAGCCAGCAGTGAAGCCACTCTGTTATTCACGAGGTGAACATGGCAAGTGCCACTACCCGATTTCCCATCAACTTCGCTCAGTGGAATAGGGGTTAAAATAAGCGACGCGTGTCTTGGCTTATCCTCAGACAATCTACCGGTTCAGAGAAAACGACAGCCGGCCTGAGTGGCCATGCGGTTCTAGGCGCTGCAGTCTGGAACCGAGAGACCACTACGGTCGCAGGTTCGAATCCTGGCTCTGAGCACTATGGGACTTAACATCTGTGGTCATCAGTCCCCTAGAACTTAGAACTACTTAAACCTAACTAACCTAAGGACATCACACACGTCCATGCCCGAGGCAGGATTCGAACCTGCGACCGTAGCAGCCGCGCGGTTCCGGACTGAGCGCCTAGAACCGTCAGTAATTTTAAAGAACGTGTCTTTTCCGAGTGAGATTCGTACAAAGAAATGTGGGAAACCTGATTTCACGCGATGCTCATTGTGTTCGGAATTACTATGTTTCGAAGGTTTCTGTGGTCGGTATCATCCAAGGTAACGCACCAAATCTTCTTGTACAATAAACATAATAATGAAATGTAAAAATTAATACAAGAACTGATGTAAGAATGAATTATAAGAATCAGAGAATTTAAAAAAAAATTGTAACCTCTGTAAATACCATACACTCATGTATTATGTGATGAATGTATGGTACTCATTGTGAAAGCCTGTTGTAATTTTACAATCAATATAACGCCTATAAATCCGCTCACTTGATACATCCGTATAGTAAGCTTCTAAGTACGTGGGTAGACAAATGAAAAAATAAAATATAATAAAATAAATAAAACCATTAGTCGAGTTTCGAACACGGGGCTCAAAAGTGAGGGGGGAGAGACGGTAGCCACTGTGCCACCATTTCAGCTCGTATTACAGCACGTGGTTTTTTCAGACACGATCGAGTATTTAGGATAATCCGACACGCATGTTCGCTTATTTTGACTCCTCTTACACTAAGCGAAGTTTCCGGAAAATCGGCTGAAGGTAGGAGAAGTTAGGCTGTTATGACATACCTTGCTGAAATGACATAGCAAGGCTTTTGACGAAACCAGATGAGTGGCGCCACCTGCATTAAGCTACGTAGAAAGGTCGACTGAGAATCGTGTTCCTACGTTTATGGCGATAAGCTGCCAGCTTTCGTCTTGCTACTGTGAACCAAAAACCTACAGGTAAGCTTCCAACTTTTTACTTTTATTCACATACGGGGTGACAATTATTGAACGATAAGAAACAGAAAATAAATTAGTTACAAACTGCGACGTGCACACACTTTATTCAACATGTAAACGACACTACAGGTATTCGGATTTAGGTTATGACATGCTCGATATGCCTGCCATAATTGGCGATGATGTTGCGCGGACGAGTAGCGAAATTCTGCATTACCCGCTGAAGTGTCGGAACATCGATGACTTCCTGAATGGCTGTGTTCAGCTCAGCGATGGTTTGTTTTGGGGTTATTGCTGTACACCCTATCTTTAATTTAGCCCCACAAAAAGAAGTCTCATATGGTCAGATCTGGAGAATATGGCGGCCAATCAGAGCCCATGCCAATGACCTCTGGTTATCCCAGAGCCAGAATGCGGTCCCTAAGTGTTCCTCCACGACATCAAAGCCCTCTCCTGCTTCGACGGGTTTGAGCAGCGTCTCGCACGAACCACATCTTGTCGAAATCAGGGTCAGTTTGGATAATGGGGATGAACTTACCTTCAAAAACCTTCACGTACCGTTCGGTAGTCACCGTGCCATCAAGGAATGTCGCTTCGACATTCTGTGACTGGACATTACACACCACACAGTCACTTGCTGAGGGTGAAGAGACTTCTCGAACGCGAAATGTGGATTCTCAGTCCCCCAAATGCACCAGTTATACTTATTGACGAACCCATCCAAATGAAAGTGGGCTTCGTCGCTAAGCCAAACCATACAGCGCATACTAATTTCCATCATGCCACGTGACCAACCGTGCAGTTTGAACGTCCTAACGAAAACCGTTCAGAAGTTATGACGATTTTATTTTATATAGTCATCCTGTAAAATTTATTCATTAATATTGTAGGTAATTACATGTTTGAGACAAGTATAAGTTATCCTATAAAGCATACTTTTAGCTATGTTTTGAGGGGTAGAAGATTCAGCTAGGGCACGCAGTTGTTGAACGTTTCTCAAATGAATCAAAGAAGGTATTCCAGGCTACAATGACATATTAAGTCTCATTGTAAAACGACACAGTATGTCATTTTACCCCGATTTTTTATTTTTTTGTTTACACTTTTTGTTCCGTAGGATCAAATTGAGGAGCAAATCTCCAAGGTCATGGAACGTGTCGGTGCATGAAATTTTACAACATGAAAATAACAACAGATAAAATAAAAATGAATTAAAAGTTGGAAAAGCTGGAAATCCTACAAAGAAGAATATTACGGAAAACATGGCTCCAACCTAGATTGAAAGGGCTGCAAACTTAGGAGCAACAATAAAATTTACAAAAAGGTGGAGAAAATCTCGGAGACCATGAAAAAGAGTATATTATTATTTCTAGGACACTTGTACAGAATCGACAAAACCAGACTAACCAAAAGGATTTTAGAATATCTGAAGAAAAAGAATAAAACAACGACATGGAAGCTAGTAAAGATCTGGAAAGTTTCAACATTCAGGTAGTTCTGATGTTAATTAGGGATACATTTCAGACGATGATTGAAAAATTGGAAGGATTTCAAGTCGAAAGAACCTAGAAGACTGGAAGAACCTGGACGGATGAACAGAAGCAACAGCACAGGGTCCATCTGAAGGAGTACTGGAGAAAGAGGAAACTTCAGACAAAGAAGAAATGAAATTGTAGCGAGATCCTAAGCGGTCAATTCGGAAATCAAAAAAAAAAATGTTTGTAAACCCAAAATAACTCAAGCCATAAGTTTGAGTAAACTCAATCAACGATATAAAATAGTGTGGTGGGCCTCCCGTTGGGTAGACCGTTCGCCGGGTGCAAGTCTTTCGATGTGACGACACTTCGGCGACTTGCATTTAGATGGGGGAGGAATCAAACCCGAGCCCTTAGGACTGACATTCTGTCGCGCTGACCACTCAGCTACCGGGGGCGGACAACAATATAAGAATCAGCTTAATTTTTCAAGGAACTCCTCAACAGAAGGAGTGACCCATGAGGAAACTCTTGAGTTTCGATTTGAAAGAGCGTGGATTACTTGGACCATCTACATCTACGTCATAATCCGCAAGCCACCTAATGGTATGTGGCGGAGGGTACTTTCGGTACCACTGTCTGATCCCTTCAACCTTGTTCCGCTCGCGAATAGTGCGTGGGAAGAATGATTGTCGGTAAGCCTCTGTATTTATTGGCTCTAATTTCTCGAATTTTCTCCTTGTGGTCAATACACGAGATGTATGTGGGGCGAAGTAATACGTTGTCTGATTCCTCCTGAAAAGTACTGTCCCGAAATTTCAGTAGAAAATCTCTCCGTGATACACAATGTCTCTCTTGTAACGTCTGCAAGTGGAGTTTGTTTAGCATCTCCGTTACGCTCTCTCGCCAGCTAAAGGATCCCGTTACGAAACGCGCCGCTCTTCGTTGGGTCTTGCGAGCTTTCAAAAAAAATTAATGGTGGCCCTCAACTACATACCCTCAGACCCAGAGTTGAAATATTAAAAGTTTTGTCTGGTTTCGTTGTCTAGGGACTGGGATACGCATTACAAGCCAAATACTGCTGAGTCTACAATATACAATATGAATATACACATAAATCGAATGGTCGAAGGTTCTTATCACTTGGCAATTGCAAATTTTGAATGAAACATAGAAATTTACAAAAGAAAGATCGCAATTAAATAAAATCTGCAGGTACTATTTTTAACGACTTTAAATGATGAGTACAATAGCAGAAGTACCTCTAAGAATGCCGTTTATTACTGCAAAACACTTATTGGTGTCGATGGTCCGCCGGTTGCTGCGGCCGAGCGGTTCTAGGCGCTTCAGTCCGGAACCACACTGCTGTTACGTTCGCAGGTTCGAATCCTGCCTCGGGCATGGATGTGGGTGATGTCCTTAGGTTAGTTAGGTTCAAGTAGTTCTAAATGTAGGGGACTGAAGACCTCAGATATTAAGTCCCATAGTGCTTAGAGCCATTTTTGTCGGTGGTCCAACAATTAAATAAAATATAAGTTGAATGACAGGGAAACAATAATTTCGTACTTCACATAATCAGTTATGAACTACAACATAGCTCGCGAGATATTCACTTCTAAACGCATACTACGGTCTTCACTGCGGAAGCTACAGAAATCTCACAAGTGCACAAGTCGGCACTACGAAATATTTCTAACTCCCGCGACCCCGCGCAAACTGCTCAACACTCTCCAAGTATTTCCTGCGACCGTAAGTCACGCCTTCCCGTCCAGCACTTCCCCCGTGTCCTGTGCAACCCGATGCTCATCCCCCACTTCCATACAGTCTCTCCATTGACTTCGGTAGTCGCCTACCGTATTAACGAGCGCTGTGATTGGCTACAGTCTCCCGCCTTGTCTCCAAGACAACGCACACTCACAAACATATTGAAACACATACGAAATACTGGATTTACATTTAAATAACTTGAAATTAAATAAATATTCCCATGTCTGGACCATAAACACGCTCTATACACATTATTAAATACATAAACAAATCAAATAAATATACGTATATCAGAGGAATAGAAACAAAAGTAGGTCAGTAGCCTAATGTCTCCGTGCTTTCTGAAACACAGTAAACATTTGACCAATTTCTTCATGAATAGTATGTATCGGATATAAACAAAGACATAGACGAATAAATATATTTATAAGTATGCTGCTACCGTTTCTTCGTATAACTGTGGAGTACTTATGGCCTGACGCGATCAATAGTAATTGGTCACTTTGACCTCCAATAACTCATATGCTATTCAAATTACATGCCTGTAATTCATACCAATTTAGGTTTACACTAATAACTTTCTAATGACACGTCGATCGACAAAACCGGATGAACCATTTTGATTTTGTAAGTTAGTTGCTGGGTGTTACTTGTATTATTTACTGTCAGATTCTAAACTCTAAACTAATAAAGATGTTGAAAATCTGATTACACCATCAGAATCGTCGTGCAAATAATTGTATTATACATGTTTCTTTTTTAAAGTATCATGATTCCTCTGGCTATTATTAATTTCTACATGAACTGTGAAATGTCTGCCATTATGGTTTCACAAAGCCCGCCATCTTTTGCACTCCTGACATACAAATCTCCTTCATCAACACAAAGCACAGTCCTCGACACAGCGTCAACATGTAATTCCCAGCCACGTGGTCGGCGTGGACCACATGCTGGGGCTACCCCTCTTGCTCTGGCTAATGCACAGCACCATGCGGTTGCTGACAAGCCCCGGCTTGCTTAGTGGCCCCTGCGGCTACGCCAACTCTGAACTTAGAATATCTCGCCCGTTACCTCACAATATTCTTTATCTCCTCTATCAGTCCTACGTGATAGGGATCCCAGATAGATGAACAATTCTCTAGAACCGTGCGAACAGGCACCTTATAAGACACTTCTTTCGTGGATGAGATACATTTCCTTAAGATTCTTCCGATGAATCTGGATCTTGTGTGTGCTTTTCCCACTATATGTTTTATATGGTCATTCCACTTAAGGTCGCTCTGGATAGTTACGCCTGGATATTTTTTGGCAGACACTGTCTCCAGCTATTTGTCATCAGTAGTGTAGCTGTACAGTAGTGGATTGCTTTTCCTATGTACGCATAATATGTTACATTTATGTACGTTCAGGGTCAACTGTCAACTGTCATTCATCAATTCCCTGCAGGTCAATCTGCAAATTCTTGCTATCTTCTGGCGTTGCTACTTTGGTATAAACAACTGCATCATCTGAAATAGCCTTAAAGAGCATCCGACGCTTTCTACTAGATCATTTATATATATCGTGAACAGCAACTGTTCTATCACACTTACCTGTGGTACTCCGGATATTACCTTTACATCTGTCGATTTAGTTCTGTTAAGAGCGATGTGTTGAGTACTATCTACTTTATTTGACATGTCTGTAAATAGATAGGGTTGGTGAGTACTATTTTTTAAAAAACGGAACTAATTTTGTCGTTCAATGCATTAACATTCCTAATTCTACTTTCAGTCTTCACTTTTTGTACGATTGAACTGAGAAAGCTTAATTACTACTGTTGAAGAATTGTTTCAGAAATAGTCTTTTATTTGTTCTTAAGTACAAGTGTATTAAATATATCAAATATCCAAGGTTTAATTGAATTTCTTACGCTTTCTTACTCCTATGTCATTTTACCCTGACAGCGGTCTAAAATGTCATATTACGCACTTTTTACACGAATGTCAAAAACATATGTTTTATATAAATTTAAAAACATAACACCAGGATAACGAAACCTATAAGTGAATAAGGAACGGTCCTGATACAAATTTTATTTAACACCATGCTTTATGAAACAACAATTACATCAAAACAAAATGGTATGTTATTTCAGCCAGACTTTTCCTACTTGTGTTCTCCTCGTCAATCGTGATTTTACTGCGCTGTTGTGTTGACCTCAGTACGCTCAGTTATTTTGGTTGTGAATTAGATACACCTTAGGTTTTCGAGCTTGCTTTACTAGCTGGACTTGTTTTTCCACCAGGTCGTCTCCGTAGTGTGTCTTTTTCTCATTGTTATAATGTTTACTCTCTGGCGATTCGTTGTTTGGCGCCTTCAAGCAGTCGGCCAGTCTCCACAGATTCTCGATCCATTCCCAGTATTGTCATGTTCTGGCTACTGTAGCAAATCCTGTAAATTGCGAATGCTCAGGAAGTGGATGGCGCTATTGAGATGTATGAAACTTACTCAAAGTTCAGCAAACGTGTGCCAGTACGCGCCTATCACCACCGGATGAAAGATCACCCCACCTCACATTAGCAGGGTGTGCCACATTTGGAGCCAGAATGAGAAGTCTCTCTCCCTCCACGACAGGACTGCAAGAGTCCGAAATTAACCTCCTCTAAACCTAACTCCCCACTTTTTAGAAAATTCCACGTGGAATGAGTAATTCAGTTGTACTGCCAACACAATCACTGAAATGTTACTAAATGTGAATACAGGAGACCCCTCAAGAACTTTTCCCATTTTTGGCTTTCAGAACGCATTTTAATATGCAAGAGGTTACTACTAGCCACGTTGCACTCATTGGTGAATCCCTTCCTGCCAAGGCACGGTGGTGTATAAGAGGCATTTTATTGGATAACAAAATTTGGAGTGTAAGTCTACGAATTATAGCACAGTAGCTGAGCAGTGCCATAGCGGCCCATCCTTAGATCTGCGTACAGGGAGGTGATTTTGTCACGCTAAATGATGTACTATGGACATACAGCGGCTTAGCGGTTAAATGTCTTCAAAAGAGGAAACCGCATTTGCCGACAAAGTGCAGAGTAGGGGCTTACCACAACCGACCTCTGCAAACTGGAGTGCCCTGGGGATCCACGTCTTTTTTAGAGCCTCCGTGTCTGAGTTCTCTAGGCTAACCGTAAAACGACTATGGAGTCCAAAGAAAGTTTTGAATTCTGTTGGAGTAGTTTCAAACAAACTTCTGAAGAGGTTTTCAAGAATGTACTACTGAAATAAGTCGAAGGAGAAAGTAACTACTAGTTTTCATATTATGTTCACAATCAGAATATGAATCCAGCATAAAAATTGGGAGAGGACGCCAATATATGTTCTTTTTTCTGGGTGAAATGTACTTCATACCACTAAATTCATTGTTAATAAGTACATCACGTTCTTGAATAGCGCTATACTGTCGTCACTGTTATTACACACAACACTTTCATTATATTGACATTACCTGGTCGTTGGCTTGTTACCTGTTTATTTTGTCTGATCTCAGTTCTTTCCTCTTGTAGTATGGGAAGACACTACACCAGGAGTAATTTTTTCATCCGACGATAAATCAAACTTTAAGACCTTTCCACTCATCAAAATATCTAAACTGGCGTCTGAATTTAACTCAGTGTTGAAATACCGTTTGTTTGAGATGATGAACAGAGCTGAAAAATATTAGTTATGGTATACTTCTACATATAATTATATATAGAAGGCCTAATCATGTTGTCGGTGACTGAAACTTGAATGCTATGCTAATTATCCTAATTCTAACTTATTATAACTATTACGAGTATACACCAGTAATTGAAGAAATCCGAATAAAAACTCGTGAAAATTGTTAAAATAATAAAGAAACAGACAGGTACTCCACAGCAAGTACACACGAAAGTTCTAGGTTACGTCACATGTTGTACTTCAGAACTCATGGTTATGATTATACACACTACAAAACGTTGTTTCGTTTTGTGAGCTAAATAATTAATTTTGTAATTTTCGCAGTTGTAATAAATAATCATCAAACAATTTTTATGAAAAATAACAATAATGATATTCAAACAATGGAAAATCCAGGATGGTACGTAACAATACCATAGAAGGAAAGTTGCTACTCACCATATAGCGGAGATGCTGAGTCGCGATAGGCACACACACACACACACTGACGCAACTTGCGTTTGCGTGAGTGTTTGTGTTTGCGTGTGTGTATGTGTGTCTACTGCTGACAAAGGTCTTAACGGCCGAAAGCTATAATTGTGTGAATCTTTTTGTTGTGCCTATCGCGACTTAGCATCTCCGCTATATAATGATATTCAGTTATGCGGTGGACTATAACTTACTAGCCACTTACGAAGATCACAAGCTGCTGAGCACTGCTATATTTACTTATTTACTTGTTGGTGTTTTTATAGTGTTCCTCAATATATAGCAGCAGTTGTGCATGATGAAAAGCTAGAAATTTCACAAAAGTGTACACGAGGTTCCATTGTGAATAAATATTTCCATTGCAACAAAAATGCAGTAAAATTTAATCTACACGAGTGTAGCAAATGGGTCCGAAAGGGGTAAACTATTACAAAAAGCAAGGCAGCATATGAATACAACAAATCTCATCTGCCACAAAGTTACATCTGTTGATCAGTATCAAACTTGACACTGAATGAGACCGAAGTTTTATGACTCCGCAAGAACCACCATCTAGTGGGATTCTAATCATAAAAGATAAGGCCATTGCCGTCTTACGTAGAAAGGCACGCACAAATGCCTACTTGTTATCGCACTGGGAACTGACCACGTCTTTTGTCGACAACAGTTTCACTTTCTGGCTCAATCCCAACCGCCGGAAAAGCGATCCACAGTATGTTCCTAAGCCTGCACGTGGAAGAAGAAGAGTTTTTAACGTTTGCCGCCATTTTGAGTAAACAAGGTCGCTCAAAATGACCACAGTCGAGATCTGATTTCAGATTTCAGTTTGTCATTACTTCAGAAATACACTACTGGCCATTAAAAGTGCTACACCAAGAAGAAATGCAGATGATAAACGGGTATTCATTGGACAAATATATTAATTGACATGTGATTACATTTTCACGCAATTTGGGTGCATAGATCCTGAGAAATAAGTACCCAGAACAACCACCTCTGGCCGTAACAACGGCCTTGATATGCCTGGGCATTGAGTCAAACAGAGCCTGGATGGCGTGTGCTGGTACAGCTGCCCATGCAGCTTCAACGCAATACCACAGTTCATCAAGAGTAGTGACTAGCGTATTGTGACGAGCCAGTTGCTCGGCCACCATTGACCAGACGTTTTCAATTGGTGAGAGATCTGGAGAATGTGCTGGCCAGGGCAGCAGTCGAACATTTTCTGTATCCATAAAGGCCCGTACAGGACTTGCTGAAGTGTAGGGTTTCGCAGGGATCGAATGAAGGGTAGAGCCACCGGTCATAACACAGCTGAAATATAACGTCCACTGTTCAAAGTGCCGTCAATGCGAACAAGAGGTGACCGAGATGTGTAACCCATGGCACCCCATACCATCACGCCGCGTAATACGCTAGTATGGCGAAGACGAATACACGCTTCCAATGTACGTTCGCCGCGATGTCGCCAAACACGGATGCGACCATCATGATGCTGTAAACCGAACCTGGATTCATACGAAAAAATGACGTTTTGCCATTCTTGCACCCAGGTTCGTCAATGAGTACACCATCGCAAGCGCTCCTGTCTGTGATGCAGCGTCAAGGGTAACTGCAGCTATGGTCTCCGAGCTGATAGTCCATGCTGCTGCAAAGGTCATCGAACTGTTCGTGCAGATGGTTGTCTTGCAAACGTCCCCATCTGTTGACTCAGGGATCGAGACGTGGCTGCACGATCCGTTACAGCCATGCGGATAAGATGCCTGTCATCTCGACTGCTAGTGATACAAGGCCGTTGGGATCCAGCACGGCGTTCCGTATTACCCTACTGAACCCACCGATTCCATATTGTGCTAACAGTCAGTGGTTCTCGACCAACGCGAGCAGCAATGTCGCGATACGATAAACCGCAATCGCGATAGGATACAATCCGGACTTTGTCAAAGTCGGAAACGTGATGGTACGCATTTCTCCTCCTTACATGAGGCATCACAAGAACGTTTCACCAGGCAACGTCGGTCAACTGCTGTTTGTGTACGAGAAATCGTTTGGAAACTTTCCTCATGTCAGCACGTTGTAGGTGTCGCCACCGGCGCCAACCTTGTGTGAATGCTCTGAAAAGGTAATCATTTGCATATCACGGCATCTTGTTCCTGTCGGTTAAATTTCGCGTCTGTAACACGTCATCTTCGTGGTGTAGCAATTTTAATGGCCAGTAGTGTAGTTACAACAATGTCTATTTGCTCCTGTTATTTTTATTCAAGGGTTAAACCAGATTTGAAAATTAAAGGAACTCAAAATAATATTGATATAAAATGGCTACAGCGGTGATTTTTCATTATTAGTGGGTCATGAATTTGCAATCAGATCGTATGATACGTTAGTGAAGAGTGGTCGCCGTGCTAAAAGATCATGGTGCTCCAAATGCTGCAACGGATAAGTCTGTTGCTGCAAACAAGTTCATTTCATGATATAAGACACGTGACGTAGCTGTGTGATCCTTTGAGAACAAGTGAACGATTAACCTCTCCTCTCTAGCCTTAGCCACGTGGCGCTGTTAAGTTTCTGCGTGGTGTTGAGTACCCCTCTCATGAACCTATCAAACCCATATTCCCATGACAGCCATGGGATCCCGACTAATGCGGGCTATGATATCGTTGGACAATGAACACGAGTCTCAATATCCAGAAATCTGTCACTGGCTAATTCCGACGTACTTGAAGAGGTTTCTTACACGAGCAAAACAAGATAGTCCCTCAAATGCCAAATGTTTAAATGCGATTTCTGGTGGAGAAACGCACTGCATAAGCTTTCCTCATACTGTCTTTGTGCCGTTGATCTGAAATGCTAATCATCTGCATATCCAAACATGTAGCATCCCACATGCCATTATGCCGTTTGTTGCATTCCGCCTTCGTGGTGATGCAGTTTTAATTGCTATCCGTGCTCTTTATCGTCGATTCAAGATCAACGTATTCAAATACAGCATAAAGAAACGAAACGAAATTAAACACAGCGAACACGAAACGCTGCTCCGAGAACAAGGTGAACATTTATCTGACGAGGGAAGTACCCCAGCTCGAACGCCTAAAACCGAGTACAATTGCGTTTACAATACGAAGCTGTGCCTCGTATAAAATCGATATTTTAAGGATGAAGAATCTAAAGATTAGAGAAGCACAAGTCACTAAGAAATAGTACCTGCCGGCCGGAGTGGCCGTGCGGTTCTAGGCTACTCAGTCTGGAACGGAGCTACCGCTACGGTCGCGGGTTCGAATCCTGCCTCGGGCATGGATCTGTGTGATGTCCTTAGGTTAGTTAGGTTTAAGTAGTTCTAAGTTCTAGGCGACTGATGACCTCAGAAGTTAAGTCGCATAGTGCTCAGAGCCATTTGAACCATTTGAAATAGTACCATGTAACAGACAGTTACGAGCAGCAGATCCACAATGACATAAATGAAGTATTATCTTGCAAAAAGCTGCACGAAATTTGCTGTAACTAATACAATATATTAACAGATGCAGTACATACCCGTGCGTATTTTACGAACTAGTAGATGCTGTGCTGTGGAACGTTATCCCTTCATTCGTCATCAAAGTGTAAACGTGGAGTTTCCATGATGTGATTAAATACTAAAGAATGGAAATGGTATGCACATTTGGCAAGGGCAACATGTGGGCATGCTACATTGTCTTCTGTGTATCCGCACTGCAATAGTCCAATGGCAAAAGGCATAGTGCCCACACTATCAAATGATGCGATAGGAACATCACCATCGTATCCAGATCACTGCCATGCATAGTTAACGCAAGTTTATCCTTCGGTGCAGAACGCTGACTGCGGTTAAGATAGTGAAAGCGTATGACGAGATATCGATCATGTAATGTGACCTGCGGTTTGCCAATTTGGAATCATACAAAATCAACAAGAAATCTGCAATAGAGTTTGTACTGTCTAAAGAAATATACATCCAGAGATGGGCAGTATTTGGTTGTCTTCAGTGGCAGTAGCTGTAACGTAATATTCTTATTGCGAAAATATTCTTCTATCAGACTGTAGTCTTTGTGCCCTGACTATGAATCACGAAGTAATAGACCATTCTCACCAATATATTCACAGAGAACTGTACTGTAAAAGCCTTTTATGTGCACTTTTGTCATTTTTCCACTTTTATTCACTTCAGTATGGATGTTCCGTGGATAAATTACTACTAGTTTCTTTGCAACCTGCGAACCAAACGTCCCCTGTGTTTTCTGCAAACAAATGCAAAGGTTGTTCGCTAATCAACCATCCATCGACATAGGCACATCTATTGTGTAATTGTCTGTGGCACGATGAACAGATTGTACCACACCAGCTGTTCATTTTTCACCACTTTGTGATAGTGGTGGAAGAGACGATAATTGATTAAAAGTTGGCTCTGGCCATATTCCCATATGCATGCCTTAACAATGTTTTGTACGTAAAGAACATATTGACATTCTCGTTCTAATAATATGGTCTTCTTCAATCTCTTTCCGCGTCATGACCGCAGTGATATGCCTGGATGAAATGTAATATTCGTCTTTGAAGCCCTGACGAAATGCTTAGAAGCTTTAAAATTGTCCAGAGCCACTGCCCTAGCAGCTTGCAGATTCCCCACTTGAATGTGCCGTTTGTAGACTACTGATCCATTGCCTCCGGCTTTGTCAAACTGTGCTGTGACAGATTCATCTTTAGCCTTTAATTTCGATGTTTTGTTTCCCTTGAACTGGCCTTGGTCTTACTTTTTGCACGTCGCATAATCCAAAAATTATCTCGCAGTTGGACTTTGAGCGTATGTAGCTATAATGGTTCAAAAGTCTTCCATGACGTCACACCTTCACCTGCCCATGTTAGGCAAAATTTTTCTGCCTGACTCATGTAGTACTATCACCGTGAGAGGGTGGTACGGGACTACAAGTCCCACCGCCACACCTCCAAAGTGAATTGCAGTGACGCAGTCACTGCCCTGTGGAAATTTACTGCCTCACCAACACAGTTAGACCGCAATACACCGGTGATGCTGTATTGTAACTTATCACCCCGGACTACAAGTCCATTTAAAAAAAAAAAAAAAAAAAAAAAATCCATGACGTCACCCGTCACACAGCGGGGACTACATGTCCCACCGCCACACCTTCACCCGCCCATGTTAGGCAAAATTTTTCTGCCTGACACATGTAGCACTATCACCGTCAGAGGGTGGTACGGGACTACAAGTCCCACCGTCACACCTCCAAAGTGAATTGCAGTGACGCAGTCACTGCCCTGTGGAAATTTACTGCCTCACCAACACAGTTAGACCGGAATAGACCGGTGATGCTGTATTGTAACATATCACCCCGGACTACAAGTCCATTTTTAAAAAAAAAAATCCATGACGTTTGCATATATTCCAGTACATTGTTGCATAATGGATAGTGAAGTTCTGTATGTCAGTTCAATTACTAGATAAAATTTGTCCAATGTTTGGGCCTCAATACTCAGTAATTCATTTACTTGATAGATGTTGTTCAGTATTTGGGTGTCATTACACTGTTGCACATTGGGTTGTCATTTTGTTGGGAGTGAAGGTGTGCAGTGACTGGGACTACTAGTTCCTTCAATTGACGGCAAGGACGTTCTCGGACTGTTAGAACTCTCATGCCCATGAGGTGGTGTAACTTATGGGAGTCGAAGTGTGTATTCACTGTGACATCCACTTCCATCATTTTCTGATGAGGACGTTCCAGAAATAATTAATTCACATCAATATTGCCCAGCGTTTTGTCTTCAATACACTGTAGCACACAGCGTGGTGATATTGTTGCGAGTGAAGGTGTGTATTCCAGTTCCTTCAGTTGATAAACGTTGCCCAGTGTTTGGTCATCAACACATTGTAGCACTCTGGGTTGCGATATACTGGTAGTCCGGAGTGAAGGTGTGTATTGACTGTGATTTCAAGTTCCTACAGTTGATCGTGAGGACGTACCAGAGATGTTGGAACTATCACATCCACGATGTGGCGAAACTTATGGGAATGGAAGTTTGTATTCATTGTGACCTCCATTCCATCATTTGCCGGCGAGGACGTTCCAAAGCTACTGGAACTCTCATACCTATGCGCAGTTTTTCTTTCCCCGTCAGACTCCCAATCACTGTTTCTATCTAATGTGTCACTATGCATTTCTGTTGAATCGCCATAGTATTTTTGCATTATGCTGTCACATAGTTGCCGTGTCGTTCGAGTCCGCAGCTCGTGGTCGTGCGGTAGCGTTCTCGCTTCCCGCGCCCGGGTTCCCGGGTTCGATTCCCGGCGGGGTCAGGGATTTTCACTGCCTCGTGATGATTGGGTGTTGTGTGATGTCCATAGGTTAGTTAGTTTTAAGTAGTTCTAAGTTCTAGGGGACTGATGACCATAGATGTTAAGTCCCATAGTGCTCAGAGCTATTTGAACCATTTTTGCGTCGTTCGAACAAGACACAGTCAGGGCAAAAGCACCACAGGTGCAAAGATGCGAGCTTGCGCCAGTGCCATAGAGACTCGTCACTTGCGCGAGTTCAATCTGTGCCACGTGTGGCGCTGTGGATTAAGATATCGACTTCGCCTCGGCCAGTTGCCGGCCGAGTACAATCCGCCAATGACCGGACGAGAATGCACAGAAGCCTACCCGGAAGACAGAAGAGTAGCCCACGCCCACTTAGTTATAGATCATCGTCCAGGGCCGCCTTAGACAGGGAACGTCGTTTACTGAACTCTTAGACGTGAACAGACTTGTTTTAAATTGCGTTTATTTACACTTAGACATTGAGGGCCATTTTTGTGTTATATTACAAACACTGTTGTAGACTTTATAATTCAACAAGTCACAAGGATAATTAAACGTTTTAACTCATTCGTATGACTTTGTTACTAATTTGTTGGAGTGTTGTAGAATCGTCGTTCTCCTAACCTGTTAGCTGACCCTGGGGCGTAGCTGTGTAATAGTGACAGGGAGAAATTGTCATAGCGGTTACTGCACCAGGAGCCGTTTCACAAACTCACAAATTCGGCCTGCCGTAACAGCAGTGGCAAATCGGTCTCCATAGCAGCAGCAACGAGGCCTTTACAAAACTGGCGACGAGAGCTTACGAAAATAATACGCGTGCATGTGGCTCATCCTCAGCTCCAATTACTTCCTCATTGTCAGACGTGTAAGTTCGACTTTCCGCGCAGCAGGCTCATAATGTTCATAGGATTAATTGGCTTCAGCCTACTCATGTTTGACAGTACTTGCACTTCACTGCCGCACACTGCAATGGTCACGCTCTTACTGTCTGTACAGCTACGGCGCAGTGGGGCTAGATAGCGCTAGCGCCCGCACACGTAATTTCACAGTTGAATAACTTTGATAGCTGTTCGAACAGGTGCAACATTATGTTTTAAACGCGCTTGCAGTCGGCTTTGGCCGTTCGAACTGGGATTTTTCCCTTGTGAGTGATGTTGAAGTGCTATGTTTTCAGGCAGGAGTTTCATTTAGTTTTTCACTGTATGGTCCTTGGCGATCGATGTGATTTGCGCATCATTTGTCTGGTCAATAGATTTTATCCTGGAAGTGTTGAAGAATGTACTGGAGTTTGTTTTGTAGTTTCCAAAAGTTCCTGAGAGGCGCCGTAGACAGTACCACACTCTTGCTCTTGATGTGCATGCGGCATCATCTATGTTATTCATCTTCAACCCAATACCAGTTGTGCAGTGCCTCGCTGTTTGTGTGTGCGTAAGTGGTTGCAGATTTGAGACGTCCTTCACATCGATTATCATCGGTGGAAATACGACAACGTTTAAACTGAGAAGCTGAATTTTTAACTGCTAAATAGCAGATTACTTATAAAGTTTCACAAGTTTTGGATGAATTTCCGTTGATGATAAAACAACTAAATCTAAGAATATTATGATGGCAGGCTATTCAGCATTATACGTTTGAGCTAAGAAGACACAGTATGTCTTCGTTACAAAGCTGAATAAGCAGAAATGCTCCAGGCATTAAGTTAACAATTCACTTCAACACTATTGAGTAACATTTACCAACATTAGAGAATGAAATTTCATTTTTATTAACGCCCTTTTTAAACTAGATTCAAATGGTGCAAATGGCTCTGAGCACTTTGCGACTTAATTTCTGAGGTCATCAGTCGCCTAGAACTTAGAACTAATTAAACCTAACTAACCTAAGAACATCACACACATCCATGCCCGGGGCAGGATTCGAACCTGCCATCGTAGCGGTCGCTCGGTTCCAGACTGTAGCGCCTAGAACCGCACGGCCACTCCAGCCGGCTTTAAACTAGGCCCAGATATTTTCTCCTTGTCTCTATACATTGATGATGCCACAACAGGAACAAAACACTATTGGCAAAATACGGGTGTTTTTCATAGCCCTATCTCTTTGGGTCCACCGCTCGTGGTCTCGCAGTAGCGTTCTCGCTTCCCGAGCACGGGGTCCACGGTTCGATTCCCGGCGGGGTCAGAGACTTTCAACTGCCCCGAGATGTGTGGGTGTTGTTGTGTCGTCTTCCTCATCATTATTCACCCCCATTACGGTCGGAGGAAGGCATCGGCAAACCGCCTCCATTAGGATCTTGCCTAGTACGGCGGTGCGGGTCTCCCGCATCGTTCCCCTACGCTCTGATTCATGTGGACAGGTTTCCGACGTGATTATGGGTGCACGACGGGAGTTAAGAGACTTTTAACGCGGAATGGTAGTTGGAGCTAGACGCATGGCATATTGTATTTCTGAAATCGTTAGGGAATTCAGTATTCCGAGACCCAAAGTATCAAGAGTGTACCAAGAAAACCAGATTTAAGACATTATCTCTCACCACAGACAAAGCAGTGGCCGACGGCCTTCATTTAACGACCGAGAACAGTGCCGTTTGCGTTGAGCTGACAAACAAGCAGCACTGCGTGAATTAACCGCAGAAATCAATGTTGGACGCACGACTATCCAACCCGTTCGGAAACTTTTGTGAAATTTGGCGTTAATGGGCTATTGCAGCAGCCGAGTGAAGCAACTGTCTCTGCCAACAGCACGACATCGCCTGCAGCGTCCCACCTGGGCTCGTGACTATGTCGGTTGGAACCTAGCCGACTGGAAAACCGTGCTCTGGTCAGATGAGTTCCGATTTCAGGAGGTAAGAGTTGGTGGTAGGTTTCAAGTGTGGCGCAGACTCTATGAAGCCATGGACAGAAATTGTCAATAGGGCACGGTGGAAGCTGGTGGTTGCTCTGTAATGGTGTAGGCCGTGTTTACATGGAATGGACTGGTTCCTCTGGTCCAACTGAACCGATTATTGACTGAAAATGGATATGTTCGTATACAGGAGACCATTTGCAGCCATTCGTTGCCTTCATGTTTCCAAACAACGATGGAATTTTTATGGATGACAGTGTACCATGTCACAGGACCACGGTTTTCCTCGACTGGTTTGAAGATCATTCTGAACAGTTCAAGCGAATGATCGCCCCTCATGAACATCATCGAACAATCATGGGACATAATCGAGAGGTCAGTTCGTACACAAACCCTGCACCGGGAACACTTTCGGAATTATGGACGGCTAAAGAGGCAGCAAGGCTCAACATTTCTGCAGGGGACTTCTAACGACTTGTTGAGTCCATGCCATGTCGAACTGCTGCACTACGTCGGTCAGAAGGGAGGTCCGACATGATATTAGGAGGTACCCCTGACTTTTTTCGCCTCTGTGTCATCTACCAATGACCCCACTGTTCACTATTGTAATAATGTAGCAGAGGAAGGTAGCAGACCAGATCTGTAATAAGAGTTTACGCGACGTCTGAGGGTACCAGAAATCCAAACGCCATCTTTCAGTTGTTCGTAATCTTTAAAATTTCTCCTTCTTGGTTATGGAGAATACAAATGTCCTCCAAGATTTGGGTATATAGTGGTCACATGATATTTCTTCAGCAATAATGCTTGTTTAAAAGTATCTCACTTTCTACATATGTCGATACACTAGTTTCTACATTCCTCCACGAGTCTTCTGCACAGAGAGCTCCCATACACTTAATCACTTCCAAACGTTTCTTACCTTATTCCGTAGACAAATGCCGGATTGATTCAATGCCGTTTTATTGCTTTCTGTTATCAATGGTCTGTTCAATAAAATTACTTCATTTCATGAAGTCGATAGTGGTACTACATCTTATGACTCCAGAATGAGATTTTCACTCTGCAGCGGAGTGTGTGCTGATATGAAACTTCCTGGCAGATTAAAATTGTGTGCCCGACCGAGACTCGAACTCGGGACCTTTGCCTTTCGCGGGCAAGTGCTTTACCATCTGAGCTACCGAAGCACGACTCACGCCCGCTACTCACAGCTTTACTTCTGCCAGTACCTCGTCTCCTACCTTCCAAACTTTACAGAAGCTCTGCTGCGAACCTTGCAGAACTAGCACTCCTGAAAGAAAGGATATTGCGGAGACATGGCTTAGCCACAGCCTGGGGGATGTTTCCAGAATGAGATTTTCACTCTGCAGCGGAGTGTGCGCTGATATGAAACTTCCTGGCAGATTAAAACTGTGTGCCCGACCGAGACTCGAACTCGGGACCTTTGCCTTTCGCGGGCAAGTGCTCTGTCACCATGATCATGTTTTTTTCTAAGGAAATGGACTCAATGAAAACCAGATTTCAGACATTATCTCTCCACAGACAACGCAGTGGCCGACGGCCTTCATTTAACGACCGAGAACAGTGCCGTTTGCCTAGAGTTGTTAGTGCTGACAAACTGAGGTACACCGTAATCAGTACGCAAAAATTGCGGATTGTGAAACTTTTCTTTTAGGTTCACATAGGTGTTGCTACGAATGCCAGCGAGGTGACAATCCAAAACGGACATGTATTGTTGTGAAAAGATAACTGTAATCAGAAACTCTAAAATTTAAATAAGGAAATCAAATTTCTTCACTGTTACTTGAGAGAACTATTTCATGGAACCAGTCTTTCCCTACAGTATTAATTTGGTACTTTATTGTGAGATGCTAATTGGTAATGATAACTCCCTCACATTAACGATGATGAAAATAATACGGATGTTTCTGAATAAAGTAACCTCATGTAAGTTAACCTGCAGGCCTGGTTCAAACTTTTATCTTAAATATTTGTTGAAAATTACTGTCAGAAAAAGTTATATTCAAATTAGTTGCATTTTTTATGAAGATCAAATTCTGTTTCAATACTATGCAATAGCTCACTGATCACTATAAACCTTTTTGGCTTTACTCAATTAATAAGCTGTATTTCAAACCAATGGTAATCACTTAGAGGCTTTGTTAGAAAAAAATTTTTTTCATTATAGTTATGGGGTTAAGGTTTATTTTAGGACTAACTGACAAGCCCGGGTATTCATTTTGCCAATTTTCTAGTAGAAACAAAACTGTATATGTACCCCTGCAGTGGAGGCGGTGGGATGTGATCCAGGGCAGTTTCGTATGCGGAACGCAGCTGCTTTGGGCGCCTACAACGCTATTTTGTAAACGTCTCTATGGCAACGCCTCTTCATAACTATTGTTTTTGCCTACAGGCGTTCGCGCTTCGCAGTCGAAAGCTGACAACAGCGCTGCCAGGTGCTGGAAATTTCCTTAAGTTGTCTCGACTGTGGAAGTATCTTAACAGTAAAGAATAAATGTAAACTACTGGCCATTAAAATCGCTACACCACGAAGATGACGTGCTACAGACGCGAAATTTAACCGACAGGAAGAAGATGCTGTGATATGCAAATGATTAGCTTTTCAGAGCATTCACACAAGGTTGGCGCCGGTGGCGACACCTACAACGTGCTGACATGAGGAAAGTTTCCAAACGATTTCTCGTACACAAACAGCAGTTGACCGACGTTGCCTGGTGAAACGTTCTTGTGATGCCTCGTGTAAGGAGGAGAAATTCGTACCATCACGTTTCCGACTTTGATAAAGGTCGGATTGTAGCCTATCACGCTTGCGTTTTATCGTATCGCGACACTGCTGCTCGCGTTGGTCGAGATCCAATGACTGTTAGCAGAAAATGGAATCGGTGGGTTCAGGAGGTGTGATGTAACAAAATAAAAGTGATGCTGTTATTCAATGGAAAGACTGGAATTTGAGATTTCGCTTACTGTTTTATCAATCACAATTGGTGTAAGAATCATGGATTGACCATTGTCATAAAATATTGCATTATGAAATGTGAATAGTCTTTACTTGCAGTTTCGTGTGGCTTGAAGCAGTCACAGCTAGCGTGCTATTGATTAAGAAATTGCATTGTCGTCTTTCTAATTACTTCATGATCGTAGATACGATCATACCCGGTCGTGAAGTTATTGTTATGAGAAGACAATTTCCTAAGGGACCAGGAAGTTCTTAAGGACGCAAAAACAACTGTAACATCACACAAATGGAAAATTCAATATTAAAGCTGATGCAAGAAGACGATAAAACAGTTTTCTTTTTGTCAATGTAACACGCACTTTGGACTGCTGATCTTGGCGTCTTTAATCTTAGCAAAATGCATAATTAAAATGAAAATAATACTGAAGAGATGATAGGAATGAGCACTGCTAAGTGAGTCAATATTTCCAGAACAAATATTTATTATAACTAAAACTTATATCGTACTTTATACTTAGTGCTACAATGACGGTAGATTTTTATGTCCGTTTCGTGTCACTTGAGCGCTATTTTATGTAGCCATTGTCCTTTTGAGTCGCCCGTGCGTCGTCACGATAAGTTATAAAACTTCTTCTTTTTACACTTCACTCAAACATAGACGTAACACGTTTTCACACATTTGGTAAATAATTAGATCAGACCGCCACAAATCTGCGTCCGTCTAACTTAAAAAAAACAGTACACGTGTTTAGCGCTCAAGGCTTCATTTGTTCTCCAGCGAACAAAATAGTGAAGGATCGCATATCTATCCGTATTCTTCTGTTTGTGTTGCCGCCCAAAGACGACGAATTACAATATTTAGGAAATTCCACCGTTGCTATGCGATGCCTTATTATACATTAATCATTTTTTATAAACAAGTATTTGCCTTCTGGCTGAAAGTGTTAACTATTTGCTGTTTTAATGAAGCCAAAAATAGCGAATATCACATCGCCTCCCATGAGGAGAGAGGGAATACCGAAGGATTACCTCGATCCTCATGTCTTCGTGAGATATTCGTGGTTATTGGTATGACACATAATGTTACTGGCGTATTAAGTACATACATTGAAATTACATTTATAAACATATATTAGATATTTATCTTTTTCAAAATAATGTTTTTCACTCTTTGTTCATCAGTCACTTCATTCCTTAATACCAAGATTCACATTTATGTGCATATTTAAGTTTGGTCCATATTTGCTTATAACAACAAGTGAACGTTAATTTTTCACTTCGGGGGACAGAATTCAGAATTTACATTGTCTTGAGCTTAACAACTAATCCATGAGTACAGTGAGTGTTTATTTTCACTAAACTAGAGTGGACAATGTTCGCGACTCTGTTGACTCATTGTGGTTCAATTACAGTTTAATAACGACTCACTACATTTGGTGATGCTTTCACTTTCTGTGTTAGCTGTCTACGGCGTTCATCATGCAGTACATCTGTCCTTTCCACCGTGGTACCAGGTATTCAAGTGACTTCCCGGGTTTTTATTTACAGCATGAAACAGAAGAAGTGGAAAATTATTAGTATAATTACAAGCTATTAGATACATTGGTTAAGGATCGCGACTGGTCTGG
This sequence comes from Schistocerca serialis cubense, assembly GCF_023864345.2. Lineage (NCBI taxonomy): Eukaryota > Metazoa > Arthropoda > Insecta > Orthoptera > Acrididae > Schistocerca > Schistocerca serialis. Next base: position 330,056,282 of record NC_064644.1, on the reverse strand, counting down.
AGTTCAGAGTCTTCCTATAGTGTTCATTCATTTTCTTTGTCCATCAAGAGACAGGATTATAATTCATTTTTGCAGTGTTCAGGAGTGCCGGTATTAATGGCTTTAAGGTCTGAGTAATCTGACAATCTACTTCTCACTCATCTTAACTTCAACTCAAGTAAATTGCTTAATTTACGTATGAAAATGTAGTCACACAAGTGTGCAAATGTCTTTCCTTCAGTATGTACGATTGAAGTCATGGCGGTTAATAGTTTAAAGTTTGGATCGTTTCGTCACCCACACGTCAGCCACTCACAGTGGCTGCACAGTGTTGCGTGAGCTCCAATACTTAGTATCCGTTCGCGCTCAGGCTGTAACAGAGGTGCCGGTCGTCGATCGCTCCTTTTTTTTTTTTCCTTGAGGACTTCGTATCACGCGAGTGCATCGATACAGACACCTCGCGCGCGTTTTCCATCGGAGGAGCCGGACACTGAAGCTGCCTACGTACTTCCCTGTCAACTGCCTCCCTTGAAGCTCACAGGTAAGTGACGACGAATATTTCAGCTGTCACTGTGTCACTGCACTTAGAACAACACTGAACTTTGCGTTGCACCTATTGTCGTATAACACTGCCACTAATACACACTGAACAGTTACTTTTATTATGCACGTCGCACTGTAGCGTGCATCTTCACACAGCATTCGTACTCAGTTCCTTTGTCGATACAAAACAATCAAATTTGCAGGTTTCCTCCACTGGTACAGAAAGACTTATATTCTACTATTTACAAAAGATCACTTACGAGCTAATATTTACAATTAATGGTCACTCCTCTTGTTAAGTCCAGTGAACAACCGCCATATGAATGGACTCTTTATATCGCAAGGTTTACTTTCACTAGTGAACCTAAAAATATTCTTTCAAACTTTCTTTTAAGGGCTCTTCTCCTCAATATGAAAACTACAGATTTCGCAAAACACGTTGCATTTATTCTTTAGTGCACCCAAGACCATTTTCTACTGGCACGTAGTATATTTACTACTTAACGAGTACGAATTTAACGCTGAATCATTTCTTTTGTGCTTTCCTTTGTGCTTGCCAAAATTTTTATATTTGAGGGCAGACTGGATAACAGTAGGTCTCCCTCTTCGCTTCATGTACTCAGCAATCGTTCTCTGAAAAAAAAAAAAAAAAAAAAAAAAAAAGTAACGCGTGTCTACTATTTTTCGCATGAATGGAATTACCCACATTTCACTGGGTTTACGCAACCTGTCCATAACAAACATTACCAAAGCTAGCGAAGTTCATCGCACTTGCTGTCTCATTTCTCATAAGCACTGCTTTGCCTGCAAGCACACGTGCCTTTTACAAGTCGACCCTTGGTCTGGGTTAATGAACCAGGATCAAAAGGAAAGGGCACAAGGAAAATGGATTTCATAAAAGGAGTGTCTTAGGAGACATTTTTACAATAAAATCTGCATGTAAATAAAATTATCATTATAAACATAGGCACATATATATAAATTTTTAACCTCTTTCATTACAGTATGCTTTGCTACTTCTACATCTTACTCTCGTTATAGTCAGTATTAAGTTTAAATATCACTGCATTGCTTGTTCTTTGCACTGAATGGTCGCTAGATTACACTACAAACCTTCTGAAGATCTTTACTTGGACTTATTTATGATATAGGGGGCTTGCTGTGTGGTTAATTAGTGCCTTGATTCTACTGTAATCAATTCGTCAGCTAACATTCCTCATATACTCTTTAAATTGGGCTCAGATCACAGGGAAACAGTTTACTTTCATAGCAATTAATGGCCTCGTGGAGTACTTTCGCTACGGTATTCATGCTTCATGATTTCTCTCTTTGTACTGTATTTCAACTAACTTAGTTTACTACAGCTTGTTGTCTCCTTGCATGAACACATGTGGGTTACCACTTGTTTTCTCATTTAACAGCACGCTTTAACTGAACTTTAAGCTAAGATATTTCCTCCAGTCCTGTTCACTGTCTGGTCGTGCTGAACATGTATTTTTTTTAAGCAGGTAATTTGGGCGTTTACAACAGAACTTCAAGTACTTACATTACTAAAAATAAATCTATAAATCTACTTGTACTTTGAGAGAAGTGCTTATTTACGCATCCTCCTCCATTTATCACCTTTACATATTTAATAGCACCGGGCAATCACCTTGCAAGCACATTTTTTTTGTATACTAACTTAAAGTTAAATTCAAATTCTTTCTGCAACCTTAATTTCCTGCTTCAGTTTGTTGAAGAAATAGCAGTTCATGTCCATCACTATAAAATTTTTTTCCATACTTAACATTTAATACTTAAAGTTTCCATGTAGCAACCGTTACCTTGTAGTCTGGGCGCTGTTCAACACAATACTTATCATTAACAGTTCACACAAGGAAATTTCCAGTACGCAAGAGGTTAGAAACCAAAACTGATTCTATCTGCAGTTGAGGCTGTGTCTGTAAACGAACTCTCTGTTTCAATAGACCAATCGCTCCCGATATGGAGCAACCCTGAATCGGCAATGATAAAACTTTTGAAACAGAAGACACCTGTTTGAAGAGACTTGATGCCATGACATTGATGTTTGCTCCTGTACCAACAATGGCTGTGACAGGGAAGTTGGCAATAGAAATCTTAATCGATGCCTGAACCTGTTCATCATAAATGCCATTAATGTCTTGAGCCTCTTTGTCAGGTGCAAGGTCATCTCATAAGTCGGTCTCATGGTCGTACCAAATCGCATTAACATACTCAGAACCAGAGTATTCGTTAGTGCCCCACTCAAACCTGCAGCGACCTCTAGGAGGCTGAAAGGCGCTGCCTCTAATTTTCCGCAGGATGTTTAGTCTGTTTGTCATCCATGGCCTTAAGTGTTTGTTTCGTTTCATATTGGTGCTGGTTATGTGGTACAAATGTTGGTTGAAAGGGGTCTAATCCACTGGGTGCATTCACTTGTGAATAGAAGACTTGAGACGGCTGCTGTCGCCCCATCTTTTGGTTGCCGGCAAAACCATTTCCTTGTGAAGGAAAGTTCGCATTTGATGCCGTTTGAAAATTGTTCCGCGGTCCTCTGTCCTGTGAAAAGTTGTTCTGGGTGGCCTCCGCCTTGCCCATGCCACTTGCTATTTTTCCGCCTATAACTTTGATTGTACACTGGCCCATTTGAAAAATTACCAGTCGTTTGTGGAGAATTTCCATACTGCTCAGGCGCACAATTAAATGGCCGGTTTCCATATTGCTGTTGTACCTGGTGGTTATAAATTGGGTGGTATCTCTGCTGATTACTGTAATTGGTTTTCTGCTTCCGTTTAAAGTTATTGCTGTTTGTGTTTTCATAACGGCTGGCAGTTTGGTACTAGCGATCGCAGTAGCGCGCTCTCTCCTTCGGCGCATTGTTGTCCGCGTGCAATGGATTCTGCTGGCTGCCAGGGAAGAATTTACCGCTGCCAACCTTGGAGCGCACATCCTCGCTAATTAAATCTAAGGAATTCAGCACAGAAAGGAATACATCCGTGTTTTCTTCGGACACATTTACTAGTTTCTCTCTAATAGACACAGGGAGTTTGCTTTTGAGAATCATAATTACGTCCTTGGAAGTAATCGGAGAGTACCAGAATTTAATTTTTGCCAGATACTTCTCAAAGTATCGCCGGAGACTTCCATGATTCTCATCGAAAATTTCCGCACCATACACCTCCTTCCTTAAACTCTGCTGTACCCCATTACTCCAAAATTTTGCCAAGAACATTTTCTCAAACTCTTTATAAGTCCTTCACGTGTCTACCATTTCCATTCCCCATAATGCTGCTTCACCAGAAATAAATCCAGTGACAAACTGAATACGCTGTCTGTCCAGCTCCTGGGAAATATGCCGGAAAAATTCTTTAGGAACACGATGGGGTGCATTTCTCGCTTCTGCGGATGAAAAACAGGAAAAGTTCGATGCTTAAATCACACTTTCCTCCTGCATTAAACTCACAATTGTGGCCGGATCATTTATTTTCCCGACTCGGGGCTCAACAGGACTGTTGTTTTGCATGTAATCAGGCGGTGAACCATAAGGAGTTGACTGACATTCGTCACCGTCTATAGAGTTGTTCCCTAAAGTTTGCGTATGTGTGTGCGGATTTTCTACCCAGTTTCTCAGCATTCTGACTTCGTCCACTACTTGCTGCTTCCACTCAGGAAGATCCCGTGTAAGTGTTCTCCGAATCTGTCCCAATTCAGACACCACTGTGTCTCCCGACTTACCAGAAGCAGCTAAGATTTCACATGTTACATCCTTGACAGTCTCCCTAAGCTCCTCCTTGACCTTCTTTTCGATTAAAATATCTTTACCCTTTATCCATTCACTGCAGTGTTCCGATAATGCCTCCGCGTGTGCTTTCACGGTGCTCTTAGCTTGTTCTTCGATACTGATTGAGTCTATCTGCCTCGACAGATCCTCTACTACACCTTCAATGTCAGATACCGCATTTCTAACTGAGTTTATTCCTTTGGTAGTTGCCTGAATTTTTGTATTTAATGTTCCAAATACTTCACCTATTTCACCTTTCACCTGTTTCTGCATTTTCTGAATTTGATCGCTGATCTTAGTTTGCATCTCACCCAGCTGGGTATTTAATTCAGCCGTAATTTCTTTATGCAGATCTGTTTTGATTGTGCCTAGCTGTGTTTCTACTGATTCGCTTACAGCATCTAATCTGGCGTTAACAGTCTCATTTTGTGTTTTTACTGATTCGCTTACATCATCTAATCGGGCGTTAACAGCCTCAATTTGTGTTTTTACTGATTCGCTTACAGCATCTAATCGGGCGTTAACAGTCTAATTTTGTGTTTTTACTGATTCACTTACAGCATCTAATCGGGCGTTAACAGTCTCATTCTGTGTTTTTATAGTCTCATTTACTGCGCGATCGTGAAGGATATGGAATACTGTTAACGTCTTCACTACCGTCTCCTGTTGTCACCTGTCTCTGTTTACTATCTGCCATTTTCGTCAGTAAACCACGTGCTACGCAAGGCTTTCGTCGTTTGTCAGTGACGTGGTGAGTCCGCTAAGAACAGCGCTCTCGCGTGAGCAACAAATGAAATTATGAATTTCTATCTGGCGAGAAGACAAGATGGAACCTAAACGTTTCAGACAAATGAATGAAGATGCGCTTCACTGCAAATTGCACACAGTATCCACCATCTTGAAAATGTAATACAGCTATTCTAACAACGGAGAAAAAAATTTCTATTATCAGACTACGAAGAATTTTACTTTGAAAGATAAAATAAAACAGATTTTCTATAGCGGGAAGAAGATACAAAGGATATGAATCGACTTGGAAAAGCAACGTTGCTACTGAAGCACTACACTGCGTGTGTAAAATTCTGACTTACTTTTTGATAGCTTGATCACCGCTATGTTGTCTTAGCAAATTCGCGTCTCTTTTCTTTTCCTTCCTCTCGGTAATTAAACTGCGTTATCAACCAGCGTATTTTCCGTCTTTCTCTCAGAGGGATGATGTGTACATGAAACGACAGAACATTTATTAACACAAGCACATAGAAAATTTTCCAAGTATTTGAACTAATTTTTGGTCAAGTCCCTGTTCGGGCGCCAAGTGTGATGTAAAAAAATAAAAGTGATGTTATTCAATGGAAAGGTTGGAATTTGAGATTTCGCTTACTGTTTTATCAATCACAATTGGCGTAAGAATCATGGATTGACCATTGTCATAAAATATTTCATTATGAAATGTGAATAGTCTTTACTAGCAGTTTCGTGTGGCTTGAAGCAGTCACAGCTAGTGTGCTATTGATTAAAAAATTGCATTACCGTCTTTCTAATTACTTCATGATCGTAGATACAATCATTCCCGGTCGTGAAGTTATTGTTAAGGGAAAAAAATTTCCTAAGGGACAGAAAGTTCTTAAGGACGCAAAAACAACTGTAACATCACACAAAAGGAAAATTCAATATTAAAGCTGATGCAAGAAGACGATAAAACAGTTTTCTTTTTGTCAATGTAACACGCACATTGGACTGCTGATCTTGGCGTCTTTAATCTTAGCAAAATGCATAATTAAAATGAAAATAATACTGAGAAGATGATAGGAATGAGCACTGCTAAATGAGTCAATATTTCCAGAGCGAATATTTATTGTGACTAAAACATATATCGTACTTTATACTTAGTGCTACAATGACGGTAGATTTTTATGTCCGTTTCGTGTCCCTTGAGCGCTATTTTATGTGGCCATTGTCCTTTTGAGTCGCCCGTGCGTCGTCACTATAAGTTATAACACTTCTTCTTTTTACACTTCACTCAAACATAGACGTAACACGTTTTTATACATTTGGTAAATAATTAGATCAGACCTCCACAAATCTGCGTCCGTCTTACTTAAGAAAAACAGTACAAGTGTTCAGCGCTCAAGGCTTCATTTGTTCTTCAGCGAACAAAATAGTGAAGGATCGCATATCTATCCGTATTCTTCTGTTTGTGTTGCCGCCCAAAGGCGACGAATTACATTATTTAGGAAATTCCATCGTTGCTATGCGACGCCTTATTATACATTAATCATTCTCTATAAACAAGTATTTGCCTTCTGGCTGAAAGTGTTAACTATTTGCTGTTTTAATGAAGCCAAAAATAGCGAATGTCACAGAGGGTAATACGGAACGCCGTGCTGGATCCCAACGGCCTCATATCACTGGCAGTCGAGAAACAGGCATCTTATCCGCATCGCTGTAACGGATCGTGCAGCCACGTCTCGATCCCTGAGTCAACAGATGGGGATGTTTGCAAGACAACAACCATCTGCACGAGCAGTTCGACGACGTTTGCAGCAGCATGGACTATCAGCTCGCAGACCATGGCTGCGGTTACCCTTGACGCTGCATTACAGACAGGAGCGCCTGCGATGGTGTACTCAACGACGAAGCTGGTTGCTCGAATGGCAAAATGTCATTTTTTCGGGTGAATCCAGGTTCTGTTTACAGCATCATGATAGTCGCATCCGTGTTTGGTAACATCGCGGTGAACGCACGTTGGAAGCGTGTATTCGTCATCCCCATACTGGCGTATCACCCGGCGTGATGGTATGGGGTGCCATTGGTTACACGTCTCGGTCACCTCTTGTTCGCATTGACGGCACTTTGAACAATGGACGTTACATTTCAGATGTGTTACGACCCGTGGCTCTACCCTTCATTCGATCCTTGCGAAACCCTACATTTCAGCAGGATAATGCACGACCGCATGTTGCAGGTCCTATAAGGGTCTTTCTGGATACAGAAAATGTTCGATTGCTGCCCTGGCCAGCACATTCTCCAGATCTCTCACCAACTGAAAATGTCTGGTCAATGGTGGCCGAGCAATTGGCTCGTCACAATACACCAATTACTACTCTTGATGAGCTGTGGTATCGTGTTGAAGCTGCATGGACAGCTGTACCTGCACACGCCATCCAGGCTCTGTTTGACTCAATGCCCAGGCGTATCAAGGCCGTTATTACGGCCAGAGGTGGTTGTTCTGGGTACTGATTTCTTAGGATCTGTGCACCCAAATTGCATGAAAATGTAATCACATGTCAGTTCTAGTATAATATATTTGTCCAATGAATATCCGTTTATCATCTGCATTTCTTCTTGGTGTAGAAATTTTAATGGCCAGTAGTGTATTAAAACTTCATGCATGGCGCGGCATTTTTTCACGCACCTCACTGTTTATGCTGTCGTATCTCACAAACTATGATAGGTAGGTGGTTCTTACCCCACAGCAATTGTTGCCTAACAGTAAGGGGTATGTGTACCAAGTTTGGTTGAAAAAGATTCAGTGGGTTAGGAGATGTGGAACACATATACATACATCCATTCGTGTTCATAATATGTGTGGATTCAGGCGAGGATTCAATCAGGGGCAACATGACTTAGGTCAGACGTTAATTAAATTTTGCTCAATATTCATAAAAGAACACTCAATAAATACCGACCTATGCGTTTTTACAGTAATAAAGAAAACAGTACTTCTCCTGGGGGCGACGATGTGAAGAGCTGCATCGACGTTGACGAGTATTACGTAGAAGTAACTTCACCGTTTACGTGGCTCGAACGTAGAGCGTCTCCTACATACCAGTTCTCATGTAGCACAATACAGTCATTCCACATTTTTACATGTGGAACCAGCTTCCATCGGAGGTTCTAATTCGTTCAACTGGAGATACTTTACCCCGCTTCCACACAACGATGTGGGCTGTCTGTTGGTTAACAACTGACTGGTGCTGTGTTCTCATCTGGCGCGCTCTCCTGGGTCCTTGACTTTTCCACTGGTGTGGTGACACGTTGTGGAAATAGTACTGGTTAGAAAGAAGCCCTTTATTTCATAACAAGCTACTGCAATGAAGACTGAGAAGGGGCCAGTGCCATCCGCGATATAGGTTGGACTCGGCTGGTGACCAGCACGACAGTTGAGTTGCTAGATCAGGAAAGGAGTGCAGTGGTGTGCGTTAGACAGCACACAGCGCCCACACCAGCTGGCCTGCTCTGTTATCAGTACGAAGTGTGCCGGGCCAGGTGCGATCAAACAATGGCCCCTAGCACTGGTGATGGCGGTGGCATGTACCTGCACAGAGTGATTGCAAGCAACGTCAGCACGTACCCACATGGGAGATGACAGGTGGGCATCTAGATGGCACAGGCTCGAACTGCAGTCTAGCAAGAAAGTGGCCAACTGCAGATGACAGCCACCCAGCATGTGGCTCACAGGTGAAGAGTAATCAAATTGACAACATCCAGACGTAGTGGCTAGTGAAGACAATGCCTGATGGTAGCACCTCGCTGACACATCTTGACTCGAAAACTGATGTGGACCTTCCCTCATGACTGACGATAACTGAGACTGAGTGTCTAAATTTGGCGTTTTATGTGCAAACATGTTCCACTACCGTTTCTGGAACTGTAGCGTTTTTTTTTCTCCAAGGCAAGGTGCAAGACCCAATAGATGAGCAAACAGGATATCATTGCTGCAGTTTTCCCTTCGTATCAGCAACTCCATAGGCCTGGCGGTACTGTAACGGTGTCGCAACTTCCGCTTTCAGAAGCCCCAGGTGTCGGCTTCCACAATGTCAGTATGCTGAATACAAGTTCTTCCACCAGTGCACTTGCTTAATGAGATGTCTTGTCAAACCCTCACTTATGTATGACATCGTTGTGCTGTCAGACGCTGATGACCGTATTACTGAGCGACCTAAAGATGCAACAACAAACAACAACATCGTTGTGCTGAGCTGGTCACAATAGTTGTCCATTTCGCGCAGTGGTACCGTGATGCTACGTGATCTCCCATTTGGGAGATCTGGTCCACTGGATCATCTTCTGTTTGTATTTGTGGAAAATTTCTTAACAACGCATTTAATAGTTTAACGTATATGTAGAACATACTACAACTCTCTCTATTCTGATCCATTGTGAACCACAATGTTGACTGGCTGTTTATTAAATTAATTACTATTTTCCAATATTAACCCAATCTACCAGCACCTAATGCAATGGGAGCTCAAGTTGATGGATGGTTTACCGCCTAAAGTAAACGTGGATTAATGTGGATTATAGAAAGTCGAGTCAGAGACACAACGATACCAGAAATCAAGGCATTCAGAGCCATTACTTTATTGCTTCGTTCATCTTGCTATTTCTGTGTGTGCTAGAACATCTGCCCTCTGGTAGTGTGTCCCTTTTGTGTTGCTATTAGTTCGCCCAATGAATGGAGAAGGTGAAGTTCCAAGGTATCTTTTAGGTAGGTCAGGTTCTGAGCAGGAAGCACCTCCAATGGTTTATCTGGTCAGTACAACAAGGATTGTGTTACATTCACAATAGTGATGTAAGTGATAGTGGCTGAGAGAAGAAAAGTTGCTGCTGAGATGTCACAAGCTGCATCATTAATCAGCAACCCACTGTCTTGTAATTCTAATCTCACCTCTCCTTTAAGTCGACCCCACTCATCTTAATTTACGGTAATAATATTACACGGAATATATCCAATGCACGCTTACCATTTGGAATTAGGCTGTGCGGTGCGAGGGTCACAAGTGCGCATCCTTCTCGTAAAAACAATTGTACCTCGTATGTCTTTGTGTTAGTATGCACCACTGGCGTCGGGTATACCACAACCAGCTATCTCTGACAGTTACAGAGTTCTTCCGCAGAAATTAGCATGTAACTCGCCCTTTCTTTAGAAATCAGCATCACCTCTTGTATTCTTATTTGTGTGAGTTCCCCACTTTAGGTGTACTGTGCAACATTTATTCCCTGTACCAATACTTGTTACCGAAAATTGGACTATCACATAGTGTTGGGCCCTATTGGTGCCAATTCTTACTGTTGAAACGCGATAAAATAACGACAAGTCTTGTTTTTTTGGTGTAATTATGTGCTTTAGTTCAGACGTTAGTTCCTTATGGAGCATCTGTAGGCCAAGCAGGATTTGTTCTGGGGGTAACAGAGCAGGGCTTAACTGCCCAAACACCACATGATGTATGACAATTACTTTTACTGTAGCATCCCCCATGCTGTCAGCTAGTGACGTAGGAGTTACGTCACAACTGCTCTAATATCTAGCAGATACAGCGAAGTCCATATCACGTTCAGATCTTGAATCACTAAGCCCACGGTCGTTATTGTTAATAACGCCACCTGGGAGAGGAAGCTACAGTCACGCCCACTCCCCCTCTTTTTAAGACTGGCTGCTCATGATCCATACACGCGCTATGACCTTTGTTGTTAGCAACGCCACCTGTGATAGAAAGCCACAACAACTCCTCCCCCCCCCCCTCTTGATAAAACGGGATGCTCGAGTTCCCTGTACACTTTACGAATGACATAAATCCTTTTTTTGTATTAAGACACCTTCATGTTACTTCATTCATTATAAAATAAACTCCATGCCATGCCTGTCGTTACAAAATATATCAAAATAAAATAAATCTCCCCATGTTAACAAACAATAACCCAAGCAAAACAAGAAAAATCACACAGACAAGACATAATTGATAAAAAAAGCGTTAGATAGCAAAGATCATATAAATTCGTCTTTCTTTCTACAATCGTTTTCGACAAATGTAACTTCCTTTTTCTTGTCTTCAAAATATTTTTGTTTCTTCAAGACCAGAAGATGATAATTATATCCATGGGAACTGGAAGTAAAAAATAAAGACGAATTTATGTGAATGTTATTTTATCCATGTTGGATCTTGTGAACTCCATGACCGTTAATAATAGTTGGTGAATGACGCAACGAGCAACATATACTTATTTAATATTTTTTTCTAGTGCCTTAATGGGTTTCGTGCTACCATGTCCATCTTCAGATGGCTAATATTTTCAGTTATGTAGATATTTTGTCCAATAGCATGTCGTCTGCCGGCCGAAGTGGCCGTGCGGTTCCAGGCGCTGCAGTCTGGAACCGCGAGACCGCCACAGTCGCAGGTTCCAATCCTGCCTCGGGCATGGATGTGTGCGATGTCCTTAGGTTAGTTAGGTTTAACTAGTTCCAAGTTCTAGGGGACTAATGAACTCAGAAGTTGAGTCCCATAGTGGTCAGAGTCATTTGAAGTATTTGAACCATGTCGTCTGCTGCTGCACTGTAAAAGAATATTTGAATATTTAATACCACATCATAAGTCTTTCATCAATAAAAGCACTTTATTTGGATAGAATATAAAATAGTTTTATTCATTTAGAGAAGTTTCAGTAGATAGTGATTTGTTTTCTGTGGTTTTTCCATGTCGATGTATATGTTGTTGAATTGCAAACAGAACACATATTGTAAATAAACTACTGTGGCACACTTCAAAATATTCTTAATGTCACTGTTGAGCATCACACATGTGTTAAACACTTGATGTCTCTGTTTACAGGATGGGCCTTGGTAGCCAGAAACCGGTTATGGCAATTAAATAAATCATTTAAAAGGAATTTAAGCAATCTCGGCTACTGAAGGTTTGTTGCCAAGTAACACAAATCATTCCTCCTAATATGTCAACATGAGGCAACTCGAACAAGACATAACATTTGGAAACGTTTTCAATGGGTTCCTTATTTCCTGCATAATAACCACATCCAATGGACAAGCTCAAAATATACATGGTAGCCTACCCGTCTGTTTTCATCACCTCAATGTGTATGTCAGTTCCTTTTTCCCCCTATCTTCTTCCCAGGTAGTGGCATAGGTATTGTCAGTAAGGCACCTGGCGTACTTTTAAAGGGATGAAAGCACCTCATATGGACAACTGCCCTATTTAACATTTACAAGAAATGTCATTTCCGCAACTTGGTGCAGCTTCTAAGACAGCACGATAAACTTCATCGTCTTATTCTTCAGAATATATGGGTTAGTTAACACCACCCATTGGCCAATCCGATATTCTGGCAATTTGCCACTATGCTGCCCTATTTCCTCTTGCTCGTAGAGTGCTCTGGTGTTCACCATCTAGTCCCACTTCCATATATCCTTCAACGTTCTAGTGAAGTTCAGTATGCGTTCCCCATTTTTCATGTATTTAGGTTAATAATCTTTGAATGGTAATGGCAATTTCTTCGCACACATCACCTCAACACTATCATGCACTTTTGAATTTTACACCACCATGACTTATGTAAGCATCGCAGACATTATGGTGATTATTGATGTAAGATCAGCAGCTTCATGTTCATTTGAAGAATGCATTCGGTTCTCTTGTTAGCCTGTGGATACAAGGCTAGTTACTAGTTTACAGATGTATAGGAGGTGACATAGTTGTGTTTCATTATATCTGACGTGATGTTGGTGCCTTGGTTAATGTCTTAGGACCACCAAACTACAACAACCAGTTATCCACGATCACTTGCACTTCAGTGCTCACTTGCGGATTTGGAAGGCGATCACTGCAACATATCACGAAAAATTCTCTATAATAGTCAGAATGTAGTGGTTCCACACTAATCTCCGCTAAACAGGCCTAGGTGTCCAGTCTAATCATTTTGAATAATTTGGTTGCCTCTGGTAAACTGTGAAACAGCATTTGCCGATTTAATCTACACATTGTGCATGTGGCACAGAATTTCTCATATACTGGTCGACTTCTTGCGTGCACGTCTTCCACCAATAATATTAGACTACTCTGTGACCCATTGCCCTGCGTCTTGTGTGTCGAGATAGCACAGGATCATGTGCTCCTTTTAACACTTCCTCTCAAGCACAGCAGGCACTATGATACATGGCCCAAGCCTTGCTGTCTAACTGAACAATCCATCATGAACAATGAACTACAGCTGTATTTTGAATACTTTGCAGTCTGCATCAGCAGTTTCTGCGTTCTGCCATTCCACAAGACTATGACCAAATGTTCAGATTACTCAAATTTTGCTGCTCAGTCCATCTAAATTACCATGTTTCTAACCTGGTTTGTGAATCGCTTCAAAGTGGAGTTGACTTAGCTTCTATGCCCACCGAGTCCGCCTGATCAATGGACCTTTAAACCTAAAAATGATTTTAATGCTGTGTGGTCTGCTAATACTTTGAATTTCTTGCTGTTCCGATAATATCTGCAGTAAGTTACGCCATATGTCAAACTTAACATTTCCTCTTCAGTGTTTCAATAATCTTCTCTGTCTTGTTTAATTGTCATGATGTATAAGCCACTGGATACTCTTTATCTGACACTTCTTGGCTTAGAATACACCCTATCGCCTGGTTGTAAGCAACACATGCCACGATAAAATCGTTCTATTAACTTGGGAATAGTAACACAGAGCTAGTTGTTAGTCTCCTACAGTTTTTCAAGCTCCAAATGAACTTACAAACTTCTTTAACAATTGTGTCAATGGTCTTGCAATATCCACAAATCCCATTATACATTTCCTATTGTAGATGGCTAATCCAAAGAATGACTATAGTTCTTTACTTATCTACTGTATTGGGAAACTGTACACTGCATGTATTAATCCTAACTCCATTTTTACACAATCCTTGTAGTCACTGTCCCTTGATGCAGAATGGCACATCTCAACACTTTAATTCGAGTGTACGGACCCAAGCTCTTAAACAATTTTCTCAATCGTTGTGCATGTTCCTTCATATCCTTTGAAAATACAGTGATATCTGGATACATTATGCATTGACACTGCTTCAAACCTCTTAACACTTCATCTGAAAACTGTTGAAATGTGGCTGGTACATTCTTTCTACCAAACAGCATTCGCCAATTCTCGTAACTATTTATCAACGAAATCGCTAAACAGTATGTTTTGAGTAGATATTTTATTTAGACAAGACCAAGTTTTGGCGTCTCAATAATGCCATCTTCAGATCTCTGCATATTAAAAACGAGCACACATGTAGTTTACCATTGCTGACATTTATAGAAAGTTAAGCGTAATAATAAAAGTCCTTGAAATGCAGGGGCCTGATGATGGCATTTTTGAGATATAGAAACTGACTGTCTAACTAAAATATCTACTCAAAACATACGTATGTTTGGCAATCTTTCTTGGCAAATATCTAACAGGGAGTTATTTCAGTTTCACAGTGGATGAACAGAGAATACTGGTAATGGCCCAAAGGGACTGTAAAAGCAGTCTTTGGCCAATCCTGTGGCACAAATTCTAATTGATGGTAACCACTTTTCAGGTTTATTGTGAAAAAATAATTGCACGGATCCAAGTTATCCAGGGCCTCTGTAATATTTGGTATTGGATATGCATCTGTAACCATTGTAGTGTTCAAGTAGCATAATCACAACGTAACTTATACTTCTTTATACCCTCTGACGACTGCTGCGCCACCATTCAACTGCTGGTTAAAAACTCTTACATTGCTAGCTGTAAGTGATGGTACTCTACGTAGTTTCTGGTGTATGGTGAGTTGTGTCTAGTCAAAATTTGTGCTCTGTTATGGGTGTTGAATCCTACTAATACCTTCTCCATGACAATCCTATCTTCCTCTTCCAAATGCTCTATTTTAGCATGTAATGCAGCTGTCCTGGTAGTTTGCTAATGACTAAGGTCTACACTGACCGGTCTGAATCGTTCTCCCCCAGAACGTCTACGTTGATAACTGTAAAAGGATTCTTAAAGTCACTACACTGGTACCAAATCTATCCACACTATTATCAGTGTGGATAAATCTGATGCCAAGTTCACCATCTTCATCTATAACACGTACAAAACTTCTGCATATAAAACATTACAATACATCTAATTCGTCATTGCCCTCTAATGGCTCTCCACACTTAAGACACTGGTCAATAGTTCTGTACCTAAGCCCACCCAAAGCGATTCCCCTGTGTTCTGTGGCACTTTCTCACGCAGATTGAGTTTGATGACTTTGTACACCGTTTAACTGGTTCAACTGTAATGGAAAGAGAACCTTGTGCAGTGCATCATCGGCAACAGTCTCCCCCGTCCGGAACAATGTGCCAAGTGGTACACCACGAAGATCAAATTATGAATTATATTTATTTAAGAAATCTAATCCTAGTATTGTGAAGCACCCTTCACTTATTCTGGGTAAAACTTCCATAGTCTCTCGGAACTGTTTTGCTTCAATGCGAAAATCCAGTATCGGTGAACCTCATCATACTACATCATTATTTCCTACCCCACATAACCTACAGCATAGAGGCTTCAACCTTCTCTTGCCCAAGACGCCCAAAATCGCCTCAGACACATGACTGTTTCTAAAAATAACTTAAGCTCTCTCCCGTCTATTATGCATATTGAGCAATACTTCGCCTCTGCCCAGTTCATTTTTTACCTCTGCAATCCTCTTCCCAGTGACCAATCAAATCACACTTGCGACACTGCTGTAGGCGACACTGTTTGTGAATGTGGCCAGCTCGCCGAAAGCTATACCACCTTATGTTTGCAGAGAAGACATTCCTTTTGGCGCAAACCAACATCGCTGCATCTGTTTCTTCTAGCTTGGTAGATATCCTAAGGGTGATTGTAAGGTTCTTCGGGTTATGTGTATGCATCCTTCTTGACATATTGGGTGGGAAGCCACCTTAGGAAATCATCCAGTGCTCTTCGATCTGCTTCCTGAAAAGTAACTCTATTCGTCTAGTCGTTCCCTATCAATGAGCATTTATCTTCCTTTTTTTTATCGAGAAACCTTCCCACCAATTCATTTAACTTCTGTGTCATTCCACGCAACTGCTTACGAAAGAACCTCGTGCTATTTTGTTTCTTATCGCCCTGCAAGACCCCTTCCTTAAGCTGCTTCAATGCTCGTGCATTCCTCAAGCGACTGTTCTACATCACGTATGCATTTTCTTTACCCGTTAAGCACAACTTGGTCATCTGTGATAGCTGTTCGTCTGAACAGAAGCTCAGCCCTGTGGCTGCTTCTAGGTCACCTGTAAACGCCACCACATCACCTTTTGTTTTGCCCGAATCGTGACTTCCGCAATGTCAGCGTCATGAATACATGTCCTTGCATCAGTGCACCTGGTTACTGAAGTGTATCATGATACTCTATTTACGGTGTCATTTTGCTGAGTCGGTCACAAGAGTTGTCCCCAATTGCCAAGCGGATCCGTGGTGCAACATTTGAGAAACTTTTAAAAGTGCTTACTTTAAGAGTATTCGTTGCAAATAGTCACAAATGATAATTAGTTTCGATCTCTTGATCATCAAATCTTATCTCATTCATCTCGAGTGGAGAAAATTTTAAATTTTGATAAGAGGACTCAGGCATGAACTGTAAAATAAGAGGAATAGCACCATAATGGACTTGTAACATTGTTCCATGACTAGCGATTTTCAAAAACCATTAGGCTATAGTCAGTTTCCGAAACTTGTCACAAATAATGGAAGGGACAGTGTTAATGCAACTATCAGGCACAGCGAAATTGTTCGGCTTAAGATGACGTGTGTGTGTAGCGTTCAATGCAGCTTTCTTGTACAGAACTTGTAGCTTGTTGACACGGAATTTCATTAATTCCCCACATTCGTGAATACTTCACAATTCCATGGTGTGCTGCCTCCTTGGCCATTACGGGAAGATCACTTACATTTGATGTTTGTTCATGATTCTGATAGATTTTCCCAGTGGGAAATGCAAGAATTTTGATGACTAAACTTCACTTTTTATAAATTACACTTTAGCCTGACTATTGGCAGTTGTGAAAAGGGAATACGAAAATGTGGTGTACGCGGCGATAATATCGTCCAACTTATTAGCGCGACCTTGTTGTTTTGATACAAATTGTTATATAAGTAGTTGGACACGGAGGGTGCGCTGGCCATACTGACTGATAAATGTTGGTATCGACGCAGACTAGGAGGAGCATTAATCATCGAAACCTTTTCTGATTGATTTTCTAAAGTCCTCGAGACAACGATGGACGCCATATCAGTATCAGTTTTCCTTTCTAAAGATGGGTTGGCAGTAGCAGATCTCCAGTCTTCACATCTACCTGGCTTCTTCCTCATTTCTGTTTCGGAATCACAGTCGACTTTTTAGTAATCTGATATGCACACTTCATCCGTGCCTCATCACACAAGCAACCTGCTCAGTATTGCATGAACTAAAATGCTGTAGCACATAAGCCTGTCGACGGATCAATGATTTTATTTCCTCTTATGTGTCTCTGGACGACCGCGTTACGGGCTTAAATGAGTATTTCGCCACATCTACATCTCAACTTGACCAACACGTAGGGTCGCAAACCACCGAGTTGTTTGAAGTATCAGTGGTTAGCACAAATGAAAAATTTTTTCTGCAAACGATAAACGTTAACACGACCAGGAAATCAACTGCAGGAATTCATTCGGCGACTACATGACACAACAATAGTACAATACAAATGACCGATTTCCTCGTCGATCCACTATTGCCCGTAACAACAGATATCTTTAAACATTCTCTCTGTCCCAGTAGTCTGGAAACAGGGACTCATAAAATCTCTACTCGAAAAGAAATCTGCCAAAGAATCCTCTGACTACAGGCCCATTTCATTTCTATTAGCATTAACTAAGGCTTTAGAATACGTAACTTACGATCATCTTACAAATTACGCAACATCAAACAACCTTCTAAGCGAATACCAGTCTAGTTTCGGGAAAATTGGCATCACGCCGACTGCTGTTATAAAAATGACTGACGAAATGGAACAAACTATGGATAAACAAGAAGCGACTGTTACGTGCATTTTGGATTCCAGCAAAGCGTCCGACAGAGCAAAGTTTGAAATTCTACTTCCTAAATTCAACGGTGAATTTTTTCCTGCAAGTGCTGTACAACGGTTCCACTGATACGTTACATCCCGCCAACAGTGTGCAATGATCGGAACAAAGAGATTACAGTGGAGGTATTTAGTACCAGGGGTACCACAAGGACCAGTACTGGGTCCATTACCTTTTCAATACATGATAATAATGTATCGACTGTAAACTCCCACTGCAAATATCATTTATACAGTGACGATCTGCAGTTTCACCTAAGTGCAAGACCAACAAGCCTGAGCGCAGCCATCCAGCACGTAAATGCTGACTTACTTCAGTTATCAAAATGGATGCAGAACATAATACTGAAACTTAACCCACCTAAAACGTAACCAGTCTTAGTCGCTTGAAAAAAACTTATTAACACTCAGTTCAGAGAATCTCTTCCACATTTAATCCGAAGCAGCCCAGAAATAACCTTTTCTTCTTTTGCAAAGAACGTGTGGATAATTTGGGACATCACTTATAGTTGGGTTCTATTAAACAAACAACTATAGCCTATAAGAAGACGTCAGCATAACTCCATCCACTACAGAAATATAAAAAAGTATTTCCTATCGAGCTTAAAAAGAAACTCGTAGTGTCACTAACACTCACCAAAATTGAGTACAGGGATCCTACTCTCCAAAATCTTCTGTATGAGAACACACACCGCGCCGGCTGGAACAGGAGATGAATAATCCAGTGTGATACATTTGTGATCTTTGCTGTTTCGACAATATTACGCCTGCAGAGGAACAATTATCATTGCTACGTGTCGATAAGCGTAGAGATTATCATACCCTGTATTTGCTCTATCGTTTTCTCAATCATAGCACTACGTCATATTTATCATCAAACTTTACACTACTATCTGAACAGCACAGCAGAACTATTCGTTCTCAACAAATTAAAATCCTTTCTGTGCCATCATATAACACGGAAATGTTCTCTAAATCATTGTCTGTATCAGGAAACAGACTTTGCACCTATCTACCTCAAAACATTAGAGTATCCTTATAAACATCAAAAGACAGCCAATGGCCAGTTCTCTATAACAATAGCTCTCTCTTCCATCTACTAGTCTACAACTCACTCCCTTCAACCATCCCTCCCTCACCATTTTCTTTCCTAGAAGTTACTGTCAGGTTCATTCAGTCTCCTCCTCTTTAATTATCTCTTCCATTTCTGTAATACCAAACAAGGCCTCAAATCAATGAAACTATTCAATATCAATCTTAATGCCTTCATTACTGTATTGTGAATTTTACCAATGTTATTATTCTTGCCAATTATTATTTTGATTAATAATGTAAATTATCATTGAGATGCAATAGCTGATCGTCATCTAATAACTAGTCAATATCATCCTTAATGTCTCCCCTATTTCATCATAATCGTTAGTGTAACTGTTATTATTACTGCCAATTATTGTTTTTGTTGATGATGCAAACTATTATTATTTTTATGACTCTTGTACTTCTTGTACGTGTAGTTACTTGTCAGATGTAAGAGATCGCCTTAAAGCCCTAATATGGTCAAGCTAAATAGCCAACAAATAAATCAATAAGTAATCATCCTTTGGATATTGTAGCTCTTATTAATTTCAGAACTGGTAAAGGAAAATTGTAGAAAATTATCGCCACGCTATTTTTCTTTTACCCATACTTATCAGCACTTCATGTTCTATCTTGTGATCTGTTTTTTTATTCTGCTTCACATAATGCCATCATATATTTTGCACTGTTAGTCTCATATGAAAAATTCTAGTGTTAGTAAAAGGCTACCATGGTCACTGATGTGTTTCGAAAGCGTATCAGCAACGTTTCCCGTCTTTTAGGTTTCCCCACTTATCGTGCCACAGGTGAGTGGGCTGGGCCCATGACAATTAAAACTCCCTGGTGATCACAGGGATCAAACCTGAATCTTCCGTGTGGCTAGTGGGCACAGAGATCCACGCTGGGAACTGTACCGATCCTTCATTACGTAGCATCTAAGGATAAGTTATCATGAAACTGAAGGTTGGTTGGAACACCACAGTGCACTACTATGTATGCTCCTATCAAAGGTTTTGAAACGTTATCATCCTCTGATATCTGAACTATTTTACGCAGTCAGTTACAGGAGGATTTAAAATTTAACATGGACTCCTATCCACGGTGTGCCTTGGTGTTTTTTGCAAGTATGAATGATTGCCTGAGAAGGAAAAAGTGTTGTTGTTATTGTGGTATTCAGTCCTAAGACCAGTTTGATACAGGTGTCTTCGCTGGTCTGTGCCGTGCAAGTTTCTTCATCTCTGCATAATTCCTGCAACCTACATTCGTTTGAACCTGCTTTATTGAAGCCGTGCAATTTTTGCCCTCCACCCTTTTCTCCGTTGCCAATCTTCCAATTCCTTAATGCTTCAGGACGTGTCCTATCAACCGACATCTTCTTTTATTCAAGTTATGGCATACATTACTTGATCCCCGGATGTCTCAGAATGTGTCCTGTAAACCAATCGCTTCCTTTCGTCATGTTGTGTCACAGCTTTATTTTCTCCCCAATTCGATTCAGTACCTCCTCATTATTTATTCGGTCTATCCATCGGATTTTCAACTTTATTTTCTAGCAGCACTTTCAGATTTTTCTGTTCTCTTCTTGTGTGAACTATGTATCGCTCACATTTCACTTTCGTCAACAGCTTTACTCCGGACAAATATTTTCAAAAGAGACTTGCTATCGCCTATATTTGTATAAAAATTCTCCGTCAGGAACGGTATTCATGCATTTGCGTGTCTGCTTTTTATATCTTCTCTACTTTGACCACAGTAATTAATTTTACTGCCCAAATCGCAAGATTCATGTACTAGTTTTCGTATCTTATTTTCCTAATCCAATTCCTCAGCATAATTTGACTACATACCATCAGCAAACTGAACATATGTAGTGACGTCTTTTATTTTAATATATGTGATTTGAATTGTCTTTGTTTCTGAAGTCTGTGGGGCTGATTATATTTCTCTGGATGCTTGTAGTGC
The DNA here is from genome assembly GCF_023864345.2 of Schistocerca serialis cubense. NCBI lineage: Eukaryota > Metazoa > Arthropoda > Insecta > Orthoptera > Acrididae > Schistocerca > Schistocerca serialis. Next base: position 330,035,021 of record NC_064644.1, on the reverse strand, counting down.
GCTCTACAGAACTGATAAGTGAAAAAAAACCGACGAATCACCCGATTAGAACCCCGAACTTTTGGTTTGATACCTACTTTACCATTGAGTCACAATGTGTAACTGTTCCAGAAGAATAGCTATAGTTCAGACGAATGAGTAAGACAGTTTCCTTTAAACTAATTCCTTTCAGGAGAGAATCAAAAATAGAATAATGAAACATATGATATTTCTGTCTTTCTCGGTGAGTTGAACTAATATAAAGCTCTCAAGTCGAGTGGATTCATCATATCCTGAAGATGATCTGATTTACACTCATCGAAACGTCGCGTTGTTTGGACGAAGTCACTAGTCTGGAAACCCGAGAGTTTTATCTTAAAGGTCATAAAAATTGCAATAAACGGGTTCATGCTCGAGGAGCTCAATTCGCGCTTCATTCTTCCAGGTCATTGAGAACACTCTCATCACAATAGCCAACTAAACGTCACAGTCATTTGCACCTCGTTCAGAGAGCTGCTTAACGACGCTTGTGCATTAACACGGTGGATGAAGAAAATACAGCAGGCTGCCATTTTAGTGAAGCGGCGGCGTTGCTGGTTGCGGAGGAAAGCGGGAGAGAAAACCTGCGATCGCAGGCAAGTGGCACGACAGGTCATCAGCCGGCACGCGAGATTGCTTCCGTGGCCAGCGCGGGTGGTATCTCCATTTAGTTCTCTGCGCGATATCACAACACGTCACGTTGTTCACACCAGGAAGTGACGGTAGTCGTTATTTTACTCACTGTAGAGAACTTTGTACTACAAGCATCCAGAAAATAAAACTGTGCCAGTCGGATTTCACAAGTAAATACAACTCACGTTACGCGTCTTGAAACAACCAAGGCCAATGAAAATACTTCTTCGATAAAGAATCTCACGTTGTAACATAGCAGCCTAACTGACGCCTATGATGCAATCATCCTTAAAATTGATATGATTTTAAATTTGAATGTGTTTATTGATAGTTAAGTTTGGTTCAAATGGCTCTGAGCACTACGCGACTTAACTTCTGAGGTCATCAGTCGCCTAGAACTTAGAACTAATTAAATCTAACTAACCGAAGGACATCACACACATCCATGCCCGAGGCAGGATTCGAATCTGCGACCGTAGCGGTCGCTCGGCTCCAGACTGTAGCGCCTAGAACCGCACGGTTAAATTTGCTTATGCTTATTTACATATGTTGGTTTTGTTGTAAAGTATTACGGAACACTGATTCTCTGAGAAGGAAATAAGTAGTCCATGTTTTGTTAGAGACTCTCTGCAGATAATTCTTTGTATTTAATTCGTGGCTAAAACTGTATATTCTGCGTGCTGCTCGTAACAATATATATACTGCTAAAGCTGAAAACGTGCAGTAGTGTTTAATTTGCCCAAAAGTTTCCCACTGAACATGGTACTGATGACAGTTGACAGCTCCTTCTACAGGCTGAAACACCGACGAACTTTCAGAGGTTGTGGTTGGCCAAAACGTGGACTCTAGAGTGCATACTTTAATAGCTATGAGCACTTGTTCATCTTCGTTAATGTGAAACGTCTCTTCTACAGCTCTTGTTTACTGGGCATTTTTTTCTTCTTTTGGTCCATACTACAACTTACAGTAGTAGAGATATGTTTCACAGCAGCGAATATGAATAACTGCTCATAGCTTAAGGTATAGATTTTAGAGCCCATGTTTGCTAGGCTATTTTTCTTGTTTTGGTCCATACTACTACCTCTGACAGATTGTAATCGGAGTTCTGCTTCATCCTGCATGTACTAGTGGAATAAATCGCTCGCGTAGTAGTTTAATTGTAGAGGGCTGAGTATAGAGTTAGCTAAATATTGTTTTAGTGTTATAGGGCGCTGAACTGTGAAGGCAGCAGCGTCCTTGCATGAAATAATCAGAAACGAGGGCGGTTAAAATTTATTACAACAATATATTCTAAAACCAATCTGTGCCAACAAACACAGCACAGTAAATACGGTATTGACATTTGGAGAGTCACAAAAGACAATGCATGTAATACAGATAAAAACGCAATAGAATAACTGTAGCTAATATCGGTCATAGAATAACAGTACAGATACATACAAAAGAGGGAAGATTACTGTGGCTGGATGAATACTTAAAATGCAACACACTAAAACCTCATACCCAGTATTTTGAGAAGGGGTACTGACAACACATAAAACCTTTAAAAACTTCTGCTTCATTCACTTCATTGTCAAGCAGAACAGAGGTCAGCTCCTGTGGGAGACAGTGATCAGTCCTCAGGTCGTCAAATGGAACACAACTAAAATATCCTGTATCGATAACCATGTTTGAAATCATTGACACACTGATGGTTTCTTGCAGCGAAAGAGGAAGCCATGTGCTATGGGACAATTTTCCACTCTTAGCCTTGTAAGGGCTACTTCCTCAGCAGGTCATGGTTGGAAGGAGGTAAACTATAGTCGCACTGAAGGTTTCACAGACTGCTGCTTATTGCTCCTCACCTCCAACCAATGAGCCTCCCACCGACACATAGCCTATTTGGCTTGGAACCGAGCAGAAAATTATTTTCTTCTATTGTTTCTGCAAGAGAAGGAGAGCGTCTTGGATATCTTGCACATCTTATCCGCTAGGTGCACCTGACCAAATTGCAAGAAGGGCACTTTGGGAATCAATTTCTTTCCATGATATTGTCTGATCTGCTGAAGAGCCTTCAGAATAGCAAACAATATGGCCTAGTAAACCGAAACTAATCTCGGAGCCATCCCAAAAGACACAGTCAAAGAATGCGACAGAGCTGTTGCACAGCAGAAGAATGATTAAGTGTAGGAATAAAATCTTATTAGAACCAACTGAGACGACACTAAGTGAAACGCGTCTGCTCTGCGCACATCAGTGGCATGACGAATGTCAACACACGGAAGAACTGAAGTCCAGACAGCTAGCTCATTGCGTCACTGTGTGCAAGAGAAACGTCGGGAACCTAAAGAAGCTACATGTAGTAACTCCGCCTAGGGATGACCCAAGAACGCCTTTCACGCTGCCTAAAGGAATGCTCTGAAGCCCTGAACTAGGCCAACCAAGAGCGCTGACAGGCCCAGAAATCAGGAGCAAATTCGGTCATCCATATGGGCGAATCACATCATCGACTGCTGTAAAACGCTTGCCTTCCTTCCACGCACTCTCAGAGTTTGGCCATTCCATCTGCATCACGGATACTGATGAAAGGTCAGTTCTAATAGTTGCAGGAGGCTCTGGTGAGTACAATGAAGTGTCTACAGCCGTGCGCCACCTTGGAGTCCTCTCCTACGAATCCGCAGCTATGGGACTGTGGAGGAAACTTTGACTATGCGAGCAGCACTCCTGCCGGTCATGATGGTAACATACTGAATATAAGAACCAGGCTGATCTTTCTTCAATGAAGAACAGATCTGCCTGTCTGCGAGCTGTTCAACCTGGGAGTGGGGCGCATGGGCCTCCATTATTGGACAGTATAAGCATCACCTTACCAGCTGTAGGCTGGGACCACCTCTTGGGCTGTCTTCGGCTTACATGCCATCTCGACAACGAACAGCAGGGGCATGCAGAGTTTTGGGGCCAAGCCTAAGCGCAGCTTCGCTCAAGAAGAGCACTGAAGCTCCGACAGACGTCCACAGCCATGCCTTGCTTTAGCGAAGGGCCAGACGCCGGACCCTCCTATGGCAGGGCCACAGCACTGGCCTCCGACAACGCCAGAGCCTGCGCCTACAAATTGCTTACCTGTCGCTGATGTGCTAGTCTATGCCTTCGTGCAATGCGAGCTTAGCACAGCTGCTGCCAGGCAACACTGGGGAGAAGAAAGAGTGAATGCAAAACTCTTGCTAATAAATGATTGTTAATTGAATGATGTCCCATTAGCGCCCCAGTGCTCCACAGGACTTCACCAACGCACCTCCGCTCATCTGTTCTACGCTCATGTAGAAGGCAGTATCTGACAGGCTCCTACAGAGCACACGATAAAGCCCCTGGCTTAGAACCACAATTTTAAACTCATAAAATTCGAGTGATGATTTAAACTATCGTTAAATTTAAACCTAATAATGTAATGTGGGATCCAATTCTTCCTGAACCTCATCAGTTACAAAACTAAACTAGGCCTCTTTAGTAACCAGGTGGATCCTCTACTCTAATCTTGGCTTTGGACCTTCCAATATTAATTGTAATACCTCAAGGCTCTTCCTAACATGGATTCCAAAGAGTCTCGTTGCCCTCTGATGGTTACTGAAAAAATGTTCCATTGGTAGCTGAGTAGCAATAATAGCTGCTGGGGTTTTTGAAACAGACAGAACCGTCTATGCTTGGCATTCCATGAACAGAAGAAATCTAATGGACAGAGGATGTGCCGGCCGCGGTGGCCGAGCGGATCTAGGTGGTCAGTCCGGAACCGCGCGACTGCTACGGTCGCAGGTTCGAATCCTGCCTCGGGCATGGATGTGTGTGATGTCCTTAGGTTAGTTAGGTTTAAGTAGTTCTAACTTCTAGGGGACTAATGTCCACAGATGTTAAGTCCCATAGTGCTCAGAGCCATTTGAACCATTTGACAGAGAGTGCTCACTAGCCTTTGAGTATAGAGAGGCTGTTAGATTGCAGTAGGGCGCATACGGCTTTCAAACAATTAAGAAAGAAGAAGTCAGGCAAACTATATTGGTGGAGTTTTATGAGGTTATGTGTTAATATCAGCTTTTGTGCGATTTCTCTGGGAAGCAAACAGGCCGCGACTATCGACTGTCATCTATCTTGACACAGGTGTGTATCAGTAGTAAAGGAGCATTGAGAGGAGAGGCTCATATAGGCGGTTTGAATATGTATATTCAAGAACTTTGACGGAAGTTATGGCAGAAAGATGGTGGGAGACGAACGGAAGAGGTGTATCAAACCAGTAATATTTCAAAATTAATGCTCATTTTGTGTACTGAGTTGTGAGAGAAGATGGAGTATGAAGGTCGAGAACAGAATTCTTGCGTGTAGATGCGCCAGTACTAACAGATGTCGACACTATCGTAATGAACGAAAATGTAGTGAAGGGAAGCAGAGAGGGCAGGTGAGGTTGGTAATCAGTTCATATCTGAGAGCAATCTAGAAGTTTGTGGGTTGGATAATGGCAGTGGCCTCAGGGAAGAAATCGCATCAGCGAACAGTAAAAACGTTTCAGTTCAAGCAGAGGTTGTTGAGTTTAACTTGATGATGCGAATGTTGCAACAGAATTTGGCAGCGTTATTATAACTGAATTTTCTAGTCTTAGAACTAAGATGTCAATTGATTCTATTTCCTTTTATCTCACATCAGCATCGAATGTTACCTCTTTAACAATAACCTAATCACGGTTCACTCTGTGATGCAAGAATGTATAGTTAATTGGGAATGCATGTGGGATCATAGAATCAGTGTAGCTTTTCTTGGTTCTCCTTGTACAAGCGCTAGAACGTCCAAAAACGAAAGAAAGAAGATAGTAATTTGTAAAGTCATCTGGGAGATATTTTTTTCAGATGAGGATGACTGCTGTTGTGTCTGAGACAGCAGAGGATTCTGAATCTAAGTTTTTGAAGGAATTTTGGTCAGTGTCGACATCTGTTAGTACTGGCGCATCTACACACAAGAAGCGGTTCTTCGTGTATTTTGGGTATGAACCGCTTAAAGGTGGTTTGAAAGTTTTACGCCAAACGTGGCTGTTCAAAGTGTAGTCTTTGGATAGTCGCGTAGGTGATGAAAAGGTAATTTTAGAACTCGACAACAAGTTTCCATTACACGTAAAATAATTATTGGCAGACTAAAGAGCGCAGCGTGCAAGTAATGAAGGGTAAACTAGTGGTAATGGCAAGTTTTGGCAGGGGAACAACAATAGTCGCAGTCCATTTGAAATAAACAGAATGAGAAGTGATAAAGAGTAGAATTCCTAGAGAGACCGTCGCTCTACTGAGCACACATGGGACACAGGGGATATCTCGAGGTGACAGCAGATCGTCTTTTCTTCTTCTGCAGTGTCTACCTCTTCAGTTATTCTTTGGACAATCGACACTAACGTTATGTGGCGAAGGATGTATGTTTTGTGTGACATTGGGAATAGAGTAAGACTGTGTTTTTACCTAGTACTGTTTGTGTCTGTGTTTCTTTGGCAATCAAAACCAGAAGGAAAGCGAGGGAGAGAGAAGTGTTTGGCGGGTGAAACTTATTCCCAAACGATCCACTATTCTGGAGTGGATATCTGTGACGCTCACAGGTCTACCCTGTGTTAATCGAAGTTCTATTTCTCTCTTTGCCGATCTGCCTCCAAACGCTCTCTAGGCTGTCTGCACTTACATCTACAACTACATATATATTCATGCTCAGTTAAGTCGCCGTATGGTACACGGTGGAGGGTACCTTGTACCATACTAGCCACTTCCTTCCCTGTACAACTCGCAGGAAGAGCGAGGGAAAACAGCTGTCAATATGCCTCCATACGAACCCTTTCTCTTGTCTTCTTGTCCTTACGCGAAATATTTGTTGACAGCAGTAGATTAGTTCTACAGTCAGCTTCAAATCTGGTTCTCCAAACTTTCTCAATAGTTTAGGTGCATCCATTAGTGCTTTACTGAATGACGGGACAACAGCCGATATGTATGCTAAAAATGTAAAGAACCCCGTCAGCTACAATTTCATCTCCAGTTTATTGGCTGCCAGTTTCAGCGTTACATTACGCCGTCGTCAGGCCCTTAAACGACAAAATTACCAGCCACGTTAGTATCAAGAATCACATCAAACAAAGTTATAAACTGCAGATACACAGAGAGTATATGTCATTAATGATCTTATCTGAGTAAGTCTGAATATAAGGCCATCGCGTACTTATATTCCACAAGCTAGGTCCCTTATGTTAAAAGACGGTAAGAACAAGATCTCTCAGTGGGTTACCGCACTTGGATAAGCCGATAACGAAGTATGTGTTCACAGTGTAGCAATGAAATTACATATCAGGTAATTTATCACATATAATAGAAGCCATATAACTTCAAATGTGTTATCTAAGCGGTATGCTTGTGACCTACAATAAAATAGAGATAAGTTAATGTCAAAGAGTAAATGAGTGGAAGTCTTGACAGCGTTAAGTATGTTACTAGTAGTACCAAGATAGATTACCAAACAGTATCACACGATAAGTGATAAGAAAATTGCAAACAGTAATCAGTGGAAGACATCATAATTAAAAACAAGTGAGCTACGTCAGTAGTATCCCAGGTCACGTAGTATTTGTGTGCGTCAGTTAATTGATGCACACCAGCTGACATAAAAGAGAATGTACTACTCCACCTAATAATTAGAATGGTGTATTGTACACTGTTTAATATGGACTAAGGGACAAAAAATAATTTCATAGTCAACCATTATATACCTTAAGAATGGCTGAATACAAACGGGTAGTACAGTAAAAGAAACTGTGAATGCTCATATGCGTCATATAACGACGTAACAAAGCAGCTGATAAAAGAAATCACAAAGATAATAGAAACAAAACTGATCTTACCTAAGTACCCTAAACTACATAACCAATCTTCACACCTGAATTAAGTACTAACATATGTAGATATGATTCACTTTAAGGAACACTATCGTGGTACATGTGCAATTTCTTAGTAATACACTGAGGTGAGAAAAGTCATTGGATAGTGAGATGCTCATATACTGTAAGGTGGCTATAATTTCGTACCTTAGAAACACTCACCTATATACTTTGCCTTGATTTACAACCGGAATTTGGTATCATTTGATAAGTTGCTGATCGTATATATGAATATTTAAAGAAGACTGACATTTTGACGCGCACCTTTTAAATAGTTGTTAACGCTTATTGCACGAAAGGTGATGGAGTGTCTTTATTATACAAAATGGCGTAATTAATGATTGCCTGTACTATTAGAGGTTGGAACGCCAGTGGAAATGAAACGGCAGGCGTAACTCAGGCTCTGGGTGGAAAAGCCCGCACAGGTGTGTTGGTTCTGCTTAACAGAGGAGGACGGTCGGTGCTGAAGCGCAATAGAGTAGCGGCTGGCTGGTATTGTAGCTATGCCAGGAGGATAATTGGAAACTTTGAAAATCTTGGACGCAGCAGAGAGGAACAAGGAAGCATTACTTCGGAAATCATGCTGGCTGCGTTATTTCTGAGGAATTTTACTCTGAGAAGCGTGCCATTGTAGGAATTCCTAATTAGCGGGGATAGGCATTTCCTAGCAAACTTTCCGCGCTGGACGACAAAAGACTGAAATATGTGTTGGTCGGCGTTTGGAAGATTCTGTGTAGAGGTAGAATATTCAGTGGTTTCGAGAATATGATTCGCCTTCTGCAGTTACGAGGGAGGGGAGCTGAGCTTTCCTGGAAGCCAGCTGTCGAGAGAATGACGATCGCTTAGTGTCAGCGTTTGTTGGTACAGGCGGACTTGCTGTCTTTGCTCTCAGGAAATTTTTATAATCAGAACGGTTAGGCACTGTACTGTTGCGAACTTATACGATTCTGGACTTCGCCTCAGGGTAGGGAGTCGTCGGTGAGTGCGCAGTGTTCAGGATTGAAAGCACTTCCTCTCTCTATACTCACATTGAGACGTTATCTGAATTCTGTCCTTGTGGCTGGGAGCTCGCGTTTCTTGTCTGTAGAACACAGAGAGGAGAAGACAGTATTAGATCATACTAGTCAGAGGACCGCCTTCTGTCGTCCTAGTGTTTGAAACAGTTTTTTTATATTTTGTGGTTGGAGTTCTTCCGTCGTCTCAGACGTGTACGAGAACCAACACTCCAACACACCGGACGCAGCGCATATGGTGATATTGCTAATTGCTTCGGCTTATTAGGACTATAAAGCAAAACAACTGTGATCACGTAAAGTTTTTTTCACTAAGGTTGCACACCACTATAAATCATCTTTGAAAGTAGTGTATTCTAGTGTTTGGTATGTAGATGGTGTCAGTCATCTCGCATTATTTATATTATATCGCGTAGCCATAAACAGAGGCACATTTGGGCATTTGATCAATCATATTAGTCTATGGCAGCAGAAGGCCAACGTGAGTGCCTTTGTTAACAGCACAATATCGTCAGCAGCGCCTTTCCTGGACTCATGACCATATTGGTTGGACTCTAGACGACTGGAAAACCGTGGCCTGGTCAGACGAGTTTCGATTTTAGCTGGTAAGAGCTGATGGTAGAGTTCGACTGCCCTGCAGATCCCACGAAGCCATTGGCCCAAATTGACAACAAGCCAATAGGCAAGCTGGTGGTGTTCCTTAAAGGTGTGGGCTGTGTTTACACGGAATAGATTAGGTCCTCTGGTCCAACTGAACCGATCACTGACTAGATCGGCTACTTGGAGACAATTTGTAGCCATTCATAGACTTCATGTTCTCAAACGTCACGGGGCGACAAATGTTCACGACTGTTTTGAAGAACGTTCAGGACAATTTGAGCGAATAACTTGTCCACCCACATCACCCGAAATGATTCCCATCGAACATGTATAGGACGTTATTGAGAAGTCAGTTTGTGCACAAAATTCTGCGCCGGCAACACTTTCACAGTTACAGACGGCTATAGAGGCAGCATGATTAGATATTTCTACATCTACATCTACATTTATACTCCGCAAGCCACCCAACGGTGTGTGGCGGAGGGCACTTTACGTGCCACTGTCATTACCTCCCTTTCCTGTTCCAGTCGCGTATGGTTCGCGGGAAGAACGACTGTCTGAAAGCCTCCGCGCGCGCTCTAATCTCTCTAATTTTACATTCGTGATCTCCTCGGGAAGTATAAGTAGGGGGAAGCAATATATTCGATACCTCATCCAGAAACGCACCCTCTCGAAACCTGGCGAGCAAGCTACACCGCGATGCAGAGCACCTCTCTTGCAGAGTCTGCCACTTGAGTTTATTAAACATCTCCGTAACGCTATCACGGTTACCAAATAACCCTGTGACGAAACGCGCCGCTCTTCTTTGGATCTTCTCTATCTCCTCCGTCAAACCGATCTGGTACGGATCCCACACTGATGAGCAATACTCAAGTATAGGTCGAACGAGTGTTTTGTAAGCCACCTCCTTTGTTGATGGACTACATTTTCTAAGCACTCTCCCAATGAATCTCAACCTGGTACCGGCCTTACCAACAATTAATTTTATATGATCATTCCACTTCAAATCGTTCCGTACGCATACTCCCAGATATTTTACAGAAGTAACTGCTACCAGTGTTTGTTCCGCTATCATATAATCATACAATAAAGGATCCTTCTTTCTATGTATTCGCAATACATTACATTTGTCTATGTTAAGGGACAGTTGCCACTCCCTGCACCAAGTGCCTATCCGCTGCAGATCTTCCTGCATTTCGCTACAATTTTCTAATGCTGCAACTTCTCTGTATACTACAGCATCATCCGCGAAAAGCGGCATGGAACTTCCGACACTATCTACTAGGTCATTTATATATACTGTGAAAAGCAATGGTCCCATAACACTCCCCTGTGGCACGCCAGAGGTTACTTTAACGTCTGTAGACGTCTCTCCATTGATAACAACATGCTGTGTTCTGTTTGCTAAAAACTCTTCAATCCAGCCACACAGCTGGTCTGATATTCCGTAGGCTCTTACTTTATCAGGCGACAGTGCGGAACTGTATCGAACGCCTTCCGGAAGTCAAGAAAAATAGCATCTACCTCGAAGCCTGTATCTAATATTTTCTGGTCTCATGAACAAATAAAGCGAGTTGGGTCTCACACGATCGCTGTTTCCGGAATCCATGTTGATTCCTACATAGTAGATTCTGGGTTTCCAAAAACGACATGATACTCGAGCAAAAAACGTGTTCTAAAATTCTACAACAGATCGACGTCAGAGATATAGGTCTATAGTTTTGCGCATCTGCTCGACGACCCTTCTTGAAGACTGGGACTACCTGTGCTCTTTTCCAATCATTTGGAACCCTCCGTTCCTCTAGAGACTTGCGGTACACGGCTGTTAGAAGGGGGGCAAGTTCTTTCGCGTACTCTGTGTAGAATCGAATTGGTATCCCGTCAGGTCCAGTGGACTTTCCTCTATTGAGTGATTCCATTTGCTTTTCTATTCCTTGGACACTTATTTCGATGTCAGCCATTTTTTCGTTTGTGCGAGGATTTAGAGAAGGAACTGCAGTGCGGTCTTCCTCTGTGAAACAGCTTTGGAAAAAGGTGTTTAGTATTTCAGCTTTACGCGTGCGTATTTCTGCAGTGGACTTCCAATGACTTGTTGAATCGACGCCACGCCTAGTTGCTGCACTCTGCCGGGCAAAAGGAGGTCCAACACGATATTTAGAGGTACCCCACGACTTTTGTTGCTTCAGTGTAAGAGAACTAGACTATGTGCCAGAGCCACATGTGCACGCCACGTCCTTTCACTGATACGCTGTAAACAAATAATCCGTTATCGGCTTATCCAGGTCCTATGGCTCACAGATTGACAGTTCTCAGTCTTATCGTCTTTTAGCATAACGATCAAAGGTTGTGTAATATCTATATGCGGCGGCCTTACTTCCAGACTTGCTCAGGTAACATCATTTATGACAAATATGTTTTCATGTACCTTCTGTTTGATACTTTGTTTGACGTAATTCTTGATAATAATACGGCTGATAATTTTGTTGTCAAGGGCCTGATGGCGGATTATTGTAACACTGGAACCGGTAGCCAATAAATTGGGATAAAATTGCAGCTGACGGCGTTCTTGACATTTTTAACATTTTCTCAATAGCGTTTCGAGAAAATAACGTCGTCTTCCTTCCAGGGATTTCAATTTTAGTTCACGAAGCATCACCGTAATACTCGCTTACAGCTCACCTCTGAACTGCTTCCATATATTTCTTCAACCCGACCTGGTGGGGAACCCATAAACTCGACCAGTACTCGAAAACGTACTGTGCTAGTGTTCTCTATGCGGTCTCTTTCATAGGTGAGCTACAATTTCCTAAAATTACCTCTGTAAGCCGAAGTCGAATATTTTACGTCCCTACTACCGTCTTTGAGTGCTTGTGCCACATTACATCATTACGCAATATTACGCCTAGGTATTCAGTCGGTGTGCCTGTTTCAAGCAGCATGCTATTAAAGCTGTTTTCGAACCTCATGGGATTGTTTTTCCTACTCACCTGCATTAACTTGCGTTTTTCTACATTTACGAAATGCCATTTATCACACCAACTAGAAATGATGTGTAAGTGCTCACGCTACAGTGTCATCAGCAAACAGTCACTGATTGCCACTCACCCTGTCCATCAGGTAATTTATGTAGACAGAGAATAAGAGCGATCCTGTCGCACTTCTCTGGGGTACTTCTCACGATACTCTTGTATCTGATGAACACTCGCCGCCAACGACAACTTACTCTGTGCACAGGTATTGTCCAAATGTGTGTGTGGATTCCTAAGGGACCAAACTGCTGACGTCATCAGTCTATAGACTTAGACACAACTTAAACTAACTTATGCTAAGAGCACCACACACACCCATGCCCTAGGGAGCACTCGAGCCTCCGGCAGTCCGTGACATGCCGCCTCTAACCGCGCGGCCACTCCGCGTGGTTGTGTGCTATTACTCTCCTTAGTACGTACGAAAAAGCTTTCAACTGGAATATAGCGACTTAGGTTGAAAAAATGACAGCTCACACTGGTAATTAATTTATGGTGACTTATAGTGAGCCAACTAATTGATTTGTATGTTGCAGCTATAATATGTTAGTGTGACATGTGGAACCCTATGTCTGAATGTAATGGTGTAACGTAGGTCTTGGTAGCGTGATATTTCTCTAGCTTGAATTATTGCTAGAATATGATGAGATAATTAGTGATAAAAGATAGGTGCTAAAGTTAATCTATGCATGTGTTTGAATCGCATAAAAGATGCACACTATTTGTGATAATGTAATTTCCATGGTGTTATTAAGTTCTTGGTTTTATTCCATGGATGATAAAAGAAATTTGTGCATGAGGATAAAGATGATATGAGAATGGAATGCATGGGCTCACAAAAGCCATGTGTAGTTAAAAATAGATGTTTTGGAAGGAATCTTATTGGTTCCAAGGAACTGTATGCGTGGATTGAGCACATTAAGTACTAAAATACTTATGCAGGGTGTAAGATAACTGTTTACAACATAGCATAGTGGTGTACATGAAGTCTTGACGGAACAGTTTGATATAGGATACTTGATCTTTCAAGCTGGGAAATAACCTCAAATTGGCCTACAAAAGCCATGCACGAGCACAGGTGTTCAATATATTCTTGTTTACTTAGGCCACCGGCCTAATCATCTATTTGGTTTACTTTATTAATTTAGAATTTCACATGAGGTTTATGCAAACAAAGACTTTGTGAACGTTATGCAAAAAGTTATTACATTTACAATGCTTTCTATATTTATACCTCGCAAGTGCAGTGGTTTCATAGTGAGAAGGCTAGACAAAGAAAACAATTTAATCTATACTAATAACAATTATTAGTATAGATTAAACTGTCATGTGTGTAGGCTAGACAAAGAAAACAATTTAATCTATACTAATAACAATTATTAGTATAGATTAAACTGTCATGTCTGTAGGCTAGACAAAGAAAACAATTTAATCTATACTAATAACAATTATTAGTATAGATTAAACTGTCATGTCTGTCTGTCTTTGAAGACGTTGATCTCCAAAACTACCAGACATCTCTATGGGGCTTTTACAGGTAAGCTGAGTATGGTTTTGGGCTCCGTATAGGCTTTACTTTATCAAAATATGATCAGGAAAAATGAGATATCCATAAATATTATAAAAATGTCTGCATGTGTTGTAAGGTGGCAGATTGAATGAATGTCAATTTCGCACCCTACATGAGAGATTTTGTATGTCATAACAAGTTGATGAGTATGTCACCTGACATACTTTGGCGATGATGAGCAGATTTGCCTATTAAAATGTACAGAATGTACTGCAAAGGATGATACTCAGTTCGACGGTATTAATACTCCAAACCCAAATCCTGCATGTCAATGAGCAAAAGTTCAAAAAAGTTGCTAGAGGAAATGTTTTAGCTTGGGGGCAGATGTGGGTTGCACCGTCACGCTCTGAGTACAATGGAACACTTTTATAAAGGGGTTGGTGACCCGTGGCAAAAGGGGCAACGAACGCTGTGGGTGATACATCGAGGAGGGCAGGTAATGGGACCGCGCTGCTTGCTATGGAGAAATTCTTTAGAAAACTGTATTGAGGAATGTCCAGATGGATACAAACAGACCAGCGATGCAGTTGATCACATGAAATATCTGTGGTGCACTCATGATGTACGTGTGTAGCATTTAGGCGTTAGGAGCGGGCACAAAATGTCTGATTGGCTGGAATAAACTTGGAAGGAGCAGAAAGGGGCGAAATTCCGATGCAGTTTGAAGGTAGGCCCTTTGCGATTGGCAGAGGTAGTTTCCACAAGATGAAAGGAATGCTCCCATTGGTCTGAAAAAGCCATTACGTGAAACACGAAAGGACACAGGTGTGGGACAGCTTGCTACAAAAGACACAAGACCGAAAACTTCGGGGACTCTCCACTGAACCAGCGTCAAGTGTAGAACAGGGAGCATCACACTCTGTATGATGTCAAAAGAGGAATTTTGTGAGAACACTGCGTTCACTTCAGCTGACATTCAGCTAGAAATTAGCTGAAGAGTCATTGATCTCCAACAGTGGAGAAACGTAACAGCCACAAAATTAATTGTTCTTGTGAGAACTGAGAGGAAAATGTAGTATACACCAAGGCCAAGGATATGAGACCAATCAGTCTGTCCTCCTTCAGTCTCAAAACATTGGAAAAACTGGTTAATGTATACATAGTGAAGAGGAGGCTAATTAGGGGCCCTCTACATTCAAACCAAAATGCATATCAACCAGGTAAATCATGTGAGGCAGCACTCCACCAACTCGTTGGGAGGGTGGAGAAAGGGCTTCACTTCCAAGAAATAGCCCGCTGCATCTTCCTGGATATCGAGGGGGCCTTCAATAATACGACCTTCGATTCCATGAAGGGCAGCAGAGGTGCATGACCTAGGGACCACTATATGTAGGCAGACCAGAGCCATGCTTAGTGGAAGGGAAGGCAGAGGCTATCACGATGAATGAAAAGATGGTAATTAATGGCAGTAGAGGCTGCCCACAAGGAGGAGTTCTGTCCCCTTTATTGTGGAATATAGTGGTGTACGAACTCATTGAGGAACTAAATTCCAGACAATGCTTCTGCCAAGGATACAGATCTGACCTTGACATAGTAATACTTGGCAAATTTACTGACACAGTTAGAAATATGGCAGAAAGAGGATTGGACATTGTGAAAAATTGGTGCATTAAACAGGATCTGAGGATTAATCCTAAGAAGACTGTTGTGGTGCCATTTACGAAGAGGCATATCCAACACTCAAGTTGGAATCTAAAGCTCTTCGATGAATTTCTACCTGTGAAGGGGATAGTGAAATATCTAGCGGTAACCTTAGATAAGAAACTAACGTGGACCCCTCACATTAAGAGTATCTGATCCAAGGTAAAAAGCACTCTAGTGAGTACCAGAAGGGCTTGTGGTAAAAACTGGGGACTAAGCCCCAGAGGTATGCACTGGATATACACCACAGTGCTTATACCCAGGATTTCCTAGGGGGCTGTAGTGTGGTGGAAGGAGCTAGAACAGTGGGATGTAAATAAGGAGCTTGCTAAGGTGCAGAGACTGGCCTACTTACCCATAACACGCGGAATTAGCAACACACCAACCGCTGGGATGGAAGCCATGTTGGACATGCCTCCACTACACCTTTGGGTCAAGATGGAGGCAGCAGCTGGGGCATACAGACTTAAAAGTGGCAGAAAATGGATCTCATCGGAATATCCAGAATCACACACTAACATATTGAGTGAGGTAAACATAGGAATGGTTGGAGAAATGCCTGCTGACTACATGATAACTCCCAACTGCTTCAACAAGCCTTACATTATAATAATTGGAAGTAGGGAACAGTGGGAAAAAGCAGTTCGACACCGTACAGGTGACATTGTTTGGTTCACTGAAGGGTCGAAATCTGACCAAGGTGTTGGGGCAGGGGTGTACACGGTTCAGCCACGACTGGAGGGCATCATCTCTCCAAGAAAACTGGCCTCTGTATTCCAAGCTGAAATTACTGCAATCAGGGCATGTGTGGAGGAGAATATGTGTAGGTGCTACAATGACTGTAGCATCTACATCTATTCAGACAGCCGGGCAGCCCTGAAAACACTGGCAGCTCCTGCAATAAGATCTAAGATTGTTGCAGAATGCCACAGGGCTCTGGTGGAGCTAAGGGGAAGCAATAGGGTAAACCTAGTGTGGGTCCCTGGCCACTCAGGGATTTGTGGCAACCAACAAGCCCACAGATTTTCAGATTTTCCAGGTTGGGGGCAACGACTCCATTTATTGGACCGGAACCTGTCCTGACAATCACCAAGGCTATGATCATACTAGAACTACGGAACTGGCTCAGGAAACAGCACGTAGAATATTGGACCAAGGTCTATAAACAAAAACATGGTAAGGTAATGATGCCCAAGCCATGTTTTAAAAGAAGCTCTGTAATCCTGGGATTGAAGAGATCAGACTCATGACTGGACTGATGACCGGCCATGGGAATTTCAAAAACACCTATACAAAATTGGTATAACGGAAGACCTTAAATGTAGGATCTGTGATGAGGGTGAAGAAACTGCATCACACCTAATCTTCGAATGCATGGCATTGGAGAGCAAAAGATACAGAATCTTCGGGACAACTAAACCTGAAGAAATTATTCTAACAAAAAACTGGTAAAGGGACTCATTGAACTATTTAAGTGTATTGGTTGGCTTTACTAGATATACAGGTAACGCTGCCGCACAATCAACTCGGTTTCGGTGCGGTCAGTGGCGGGTTGGACCTAAGCTGTTTTAGCTTCCCTGTCAAAATCAGATCAAATCAAAAAATCAATACACGCTGCTCCATCTATGCACGTGCATATCACCATAGTTCCAGACTAGGGATGAGTGCATGTTTTCTCGGCTAACGAGAAACATAGGACAGTTTCTACTGATAAAATCAGTAAAGATTTTTATTAGCTATTTATAGGATTTTCAGACGGCGAGAGCAGCACTGCAGCTGACAGCTCACCGCAGCTAAGGGAAATGGCACTAGCAGAGGCGTAAACTTGTTGATTCATCAGCTTGCGTCCACTGTGCACTCGAACAACCTTGAGTAATCTATTGCTCATCTTGTCACAAAAACTAACCATCCTCCGTAGATTTGATTGTAATCGTAAATAGTAGCGAACTTAGAACCGGAATCGAATGATTTGTTGTAATATTGGCCAACTTCAACCTGTAGAGAACCTTCTATTTAAATTTGATATTGTCGTGTTCTGTGTAATTTCGGCTAAACAGGACGTAATGCGTTATCTTGACAACTGTCCTAACATAGTCATGTCACAACCTACGTAAATTCGTGTACTTCTTTGACAAAAATTCTGAAATTAAACAAATTGTGAGCAGCTAAAGACCAACGTGCTCTGTCCTATAATAAGCGTCCACTCCTAACACCAGTCACTGATTCTTGAGACGCTAATGCACTCACAGGGTGTTTTTTCTGATGTCTGACAAACGCGAAAAGGAGTGGAGTGTCAGAGTGTGTGTGTATGTTCCGCATCTCCTCTGAAACCACTGCACCGACGTTAACCAAACTTGGTACACGTATCACTTAACTGTCTGGAAAGAATTGCTGTGGGGGTAAGGATCACCAACCCATCAAAGGAGTGTGGGTGGAAAAGAAGTGTGGGCCACATCACGCCAGATTTTATTCATCAGGTATTTGAGAACGAGATCACTTAGTGTTCTGCAACAAATTTTGTCATAATTTCACGCCTCAGCGAAACTTTTTCTCGCTGACACGCCCCAAAAAAAAAAAAAAAAAAAAAATGGTGAAAGAAGTAAAGTTTATTACTTACTAGATTTTCGCTGTTCATTTTCGCATCCGGAATGACGTTTTAATTTATCAATTCCTTACTACTAACTGTATTGGAAACACATTTTGCAGATAGGGTTCACATATACCACTGAATGTAGCTGCGAAATTATATCATTGTACGACACATAGCTCAGGGTATATGACGTCATAAACACTGAGATGCGTGAGAAAGGATCACATCTTGAATGACTTTTAAATTTATTATTACTACTTCCCCTTCCCCCCTCACCGCAACCGATTTCAGTGAAATTTGGTTAGAAGATAGTTTGAACACTGAGGAATAATGTGGTGTCTAGGAAACCTGCTTTCTTGGATCGCTAGACAACATTCAAACAAATCGTCTTAATGAGTTTTATTATAAAATGAAAAGAACACAACATTTAATTTTGTGGTACACAGATGTGTCGATAGCAAAGGGCGACAGACAAAATAAGAAATCTCTTCAGTATAACAATTCCCAAGTCCACGTTACATAGCCGGCCGGAGTGGCCGAGCGGTTCTAGGCGCTACGGTCTGGAACCGCACCACCGCTAAGCTCGCAGGTTCGAATCCTGCCTCGGGCATGGATGTCTGTGATGTCCTCAGGTTAGTTAGGTTTAAGTAGTTCTAAGTTCTAGGGAACTGATGACCTTAGAAGTTCCATAGTGCACAGAGCCATTTGAACCATATGAACCACAGTACAAACAAGTCATTAGAATTGATGCTTCTGTTCAAGTTGTTAGTCTTGAAGCTGCTATAGTACTGGCTGTGGTTTATGTCCTCTTCGCATAGGGGTCGCTGCTGTCGCATTGACGACCTGAAGAGGAGTCGGTCAGTATGCAATCGGCTGACGTCTTCTCACAGCCCTCTCTCCTCTATCGTTCCAGACTGACGTGCCGGCGCTTGACTTTAGGCCGTAACATTCCTTGCCCTCCGACCCAAAGCGAAGGACCGTCATCGTATAGGGAGGTCGACAACGTCGGGGGAGGCGGGAGCGTGAACACTGTGGTGGACTGGAAGCTGTGACTGCAGAGGACGTCGTACTTCCAGTCATAACCCCCCCCCCCCCCCCCACACCAGTCCGGCCTTCAAAATGGTTCAAATGGCTCTGAGCACTACGGGACTTAACATCTGAGGTCATCAGTCCCCTAGACTTAGAACTACTTAAACCTAACTAACCTAAGGACATCACACACATCCATGCCCGAGGCAGGATTCGAACCTGCAACCGTAGCAGCAGCGCGGTTCCGGACTAAAGCGTTGTATCAAATTCACTTGACATGAACTGAGGGCCGTTGCCAGACCATATGAGTTCAGGCAAACATTCGAGGCAGAAAATAGAAGACAAAGCTGAATTGTGCTGCGTGACGTTGTCGAGTTCATAGACACAGCAAAAGGAAACTTGCTATAAGTCTACTACAATTAACCAACTAGTGTTCCAAAAAGGTGCTGCAAAGTCTATGTGCACACGTTGGCATGGTGATTGCGACTTAGGCCAAGCAGAGAATTTTTGTGTCGGAGAGGACTGATTTTCCTCATATGAGTGACACCGTGACGTCATCTGTTCAATTTAGTGTCCATACCCTGCCAGGTACAGTGTCGACGTACGAACTGCTTCGTACGAACAATCCCCCAGCGTCCTTCGTGAAGTAACTGCAGAACTTATTTTAGCAAAGCTTCGGTGATCAACACACGTGACTGTCCACTGTCATTTTGAACAACAGTCAAACCTTGCTGTATAGCGAGGCTATGCCGACATGCAAAGTATCGGCGCACTACTGAGTTATCTACGCTATGCAACGAGCGAGGCCAAGATGTGCGAATATATTTTAACAAAATTTTCAAATCTGAATCGGCTTCCGTGGCCTGTGCAATTTTCCTATAGTTCAGAGGAAAAGATTGAAGCAATTCAGAATCATGAGCATCGATATGACAAGAAGATGCAGCTGAAGCGTCAAAGTCTGTGTCAGGGACAATCGGAAGACGTGAAAACGCGTCCGCATCACCATGTTTAGCTGTCGGACGACACACAATCCCGTACTGGTATTGATTCTACAACAAAGCCCATCTTTGTAATTCTGAACAGTTCGATATAGGAATCGGCTTCATCGGATGAAACAAGGACTGCAATGTTTTGTGATCCGTTACTAAGTAGAATTTTGATCCGTTACTAAGTAGAATTTTCTGCCATACAAATATTGGTGGAATTTGGTGACACTGTACACAATAGCCAATGCCTCTCTCTCTCCATTTGTGAATAGTTACACTGAACTTTGGACAACACTTTTGATGCGAAAGCAATAGGCCTGTCTTTATCACCAAATCTGTGCGAAAGCACTGTACCGATTACATAAGAGGAAGCGTCAACTTCCAACACAACTGGTTTCTTAGGATCCAGGTGAATCAAGCATCGATGACAGAGCAAAGCATTTTTAAGTCTTTTAAAAACTTCTTGGCACTCATCCGTCCAGACAAGCGATGCAATGGAGCTGCGATTTGTTTAGCATTCTGTATGAACCGAATATAATGGTTCATTTTCCCTAAGAATACTACAATTCTGTGACTTTGCGGGGAACTGGCAGGTCTCGTATGGCTAACAAACGTGACTGAAGAGGATGGTCACCTTGACTGTTTATGACATGACCAAGATACTGCAATTCAGGTATAAAAAAATCACACTTGTCCAGTCTACAGTATAGTCCTGCATCGTATTACACACGACACAAAGAACACAAATTTTAGATGCGTCCTTCAGGTGTACGACCTGTTACGACAATATCGTCCAAATAGTTTGAACAGTTTGGTACTTGAGCTGTCAGCTATTCCAAATACCGTTGGAAAATGGCGGGTGCCGAAGCACCGCCAAAAGGCAAACGCAAATATTTAAACAAGCCCAAATGAGTGTTCACAATACACACAGTTTGAGATTCTTCATCTAGTGGTATTTGAAGATATGCATCGCGCAAATCAATTTTTGGAAAGTAGCGACCAGCGCCTAATCTATCGACGAGATCCTCTGGGCGTGGCAGTGGACAAGTATCAATGACAATTTGTAGGTTGACCGCTAATGTCACCATAGAGGCGAATGCGACCCGAAGGTTTGGGGAGAAAAACCAGTGGACTGACCAATCGACTAGCTTGGATGAGCGCAATAACTCCGTTGCCTTGCAATTCTTTAAGTTCAGAAGCGACTATGTCCCTTAATGCAATGGGAACAGTCCTGGCCCGGAAAAATTTCGGCTGAGTCTTGTCACTCATAGCAATATGCGCAACAAAATTGTTAGCCTTGCCTGAACATTCAGAAAAGAGTTCAGGGAATTCTTTAAGCAATCTAGCTACACTATCTTTGGCATTGAATGCAGTCACTGACAACGTATTGTCCTTAATTTGAAAGCCAAACAAATCAAATGGCCGGCCGCGGTGGTCTAGCGGTTCTAGGCGCGCAGTCCGGAACCGCGCGACTGCTACGGTCGCAGGTTCGAATCCTGCCTCGGGCATGGATGTGTGTGATGTCCTTAGGTTAGTTAGGTTTAAGTAGTTCTAAGTTCTAGGGGACTGATGACCACAGATGTTAAGTCCCATAGTGCTCAGAGCCAAATCAAATGAATCAAGGCCAAATATTTTCTCACAGTTGCGTGGCTGTAGTACAGTAAAAGTCACAGTTCCCATATGCGAGCGGTACATCGCAGGCAATGTACGTTTTACGAGAATGGGAATGCCTTGTCGATTATTAGCCGTCAAATGTGTTCTAGTTTTAGACACGCGTGGGGAGCCTAACGGTACGTATGTGTTGTCATTCAGCAATGTAACAGAGACACCCGTGTCCAACTGAAACTTCACACGTTTTCCACTAATATGCAAATGAACAAAACGTTTGTTGGGCTGGCATAGCACTGAAGAAACGGGTCGCTTGCTGGTTTTGCTAATGTCTGCAGCAGGCTTCGGATACACTGCATTGATTACATGGGCCTTGTGACTAGATTTTTGTGAGTGGGCAGAATTCTTATGTTTGTTCCGTTAAAAACCTTTCTTGACACAAGTGTAACACTGTGCTCGCCTGGACGGGCACATTGTAGAGGACTGTTTACGCGGCGTGGTGCGTGCGGGGTGTTGCTGCGTAATGCTCCGGTCCCGCTCAAGGGACAAGTCAACCCGACAACTGGTGGCTGCTGAGATTTATCAGCCGAGACGGCACCTGAATCATACCGATCGAGAATTTGCACTACATGTTGAAACGAGGGATCTGACTTTCAAAATCTGTTCTCTGAGTTTGACATCAGTTACAGTGTACACGATTGTATCACGCAACATAACATCTGAATATAAAGCACCACAAGCACATATTAATTTACATTTCCTTGTCATACCCTGCAAATCAGTTACCTAATCGCGAGAAGTTTGTTCTGACCTTTTTTTGCAACGAAAGAATTGATATCTAGCTGCCACCACTTTCACTTTTTGGTCATAATAGATAGTTAGCGAGTCTACAACCGGTTCATAGGAAAATTCACTCAGAGTTGGGTTAGGGAACAATTTCTGAGTGAGGCAAAAAATTGTGCTTCCTATCATCGACAAAAAGTTATGTAACTTCACAGTACCTGATACGTTGTGAGCAATTACTAGAGTTTCATACTGTTGCAACCACTCGAGCTGCTCCTCATCGCCGGCCGGAGTGGCCGAGCGGTTCTAGTCGCTTCAGTCTTGAACCGCGTGACGGCCATGGTCGCAGGTTCGAATCCTGCCCCGGGCCTGGACGTGTGTGATGTCCTAAGGTTAGTTAGGTTTAAGTAGTTCTAAGTTCTAGGGGACTGATGACCTCAGATGTTAAGTCCCATTGTGCTCAGAGCCATTTGAACCATTTTGATCCTCATTTTTTTCGCTAAACTGGCGAAAAGGTGGTATGGCACTCAGGGCTACGGTTGTTGCCTGTGGTCCTGCATTGGTGGCTTGATTTTGCAGGAGCTGCTGTACCGTGTTTAGCAGCGAGGCAATCTGTTGCGTCTGAAACTGAAAAATTTGTGATAGCTGCGTTGCATCTGTCACTTGCAGCTGAGGTGTCTGAGGAGGGGGTGAGAGAGGTGGGTTTGTTATTTTGTGAGAGACAAATGCACTAAACGGACAAGGCGAGCAATAAAAAGAAGAACACAAGCAAAAAAAAAAAAAAAAAAAAAAAAAAAAAAAAAAAAAAAAAAAAAAAAAAAAGAATTCTGCAACGCCCACGTGAAAACGCTGCTTAGCAAAAACACTATGACATTACTAAAACATGTAAACACCCCTACAAAGAAAAGACAAGGTAGAATTAAGGCACCAGCGAAACAAAAAAGCCCACGAGAAAAGAAAACAGAGAATCTGTGGTGGCTGTCGGTTCTGTGTGTGTCGCATTGGTGTTCGTTCAACCTTCTCGTCGCAAAATGTTAAATCCAGCCTAGTAGTCAGTTTGGGGTGTCTGGGAAACCTGCTTCCTCGGATGGCTAGACAACATTCAAGCAAATCGTATTAATGAGTTTCATTATAAATATGATCCAACGGCCTTGCCACAGTGGTAACACCGATTCCCGTCAGATCACCGAAGTGCTGTCGGGCTGGGCTAGCACTTGGATGGGTGACCATTCGGTCTGCCGAGCGCTGTTGGCAAGCGTGGTGCACTCAGCCCTTGTGAGGCAAACTGAGGAGCTACTTGATTGAGAAGCAGCGGCTCCGGTCTGGTAAACTGACATACGGCCGGGAGAGCGGTGTGGTGACCATATGCCCCTCCATTATCCGCATCCAGTGACGCCTGTGGGCTGAGGATGACACGGCAGCCGGTCGGTACAGTTGAGCCGTCCAAGGCCTGTTCGGACGGAATTATAAAATGAAAAATTACAATACTTAATTCTGGGTTACTCAGATGTGGCGCAAGAAAAGGGCGACAGTCAAAATAAGAAATCTCTTGAGTATAACAATTCCCAAGTCCGCGTTACATAGACGATACAAACAAGTGCTTAGATTTGACGCTTCTGTTCAAGTTGCTAGTCTTGAAGCTGATGTAGAACTGACCGCAACAAGTCGGGTGCGGTGCTAATGTCCTTTTTGCATAGGAGCTGCTGCTGTCGCGTTTTCGTCCTCTAGAGGAGTCGGTCAGCATGCAATTGGCTGACGTCCTCTCACAGCTTTCTCTGCTCTATCGTCCCCGACTGGAGTGCCGGCGCCTGACTTTACGCCGTAACACTATTTATTCATAGACGTTTGAATTTTATTATATTTGTGAAAATAGTTTCGTTGGCTGATATGTGCCATGTGATACGATTCAAAGTCGTAAGTACAGTGCTTATATTATCTTCAGTGTACGTAATGTACGCATTGCATGATGTATAGCTAGTATGCGTACTGTCCAGTATTTGAGAATGAGAGCACTTAGTCACTTGCAACGAATCTTTACACATAATTTAAACTTTTACGAAACTTTTTCTCTCTGACAATCACCACAAGGCGATGAAAGGAAAAAAGCTTATCAATTTTTACATTTGCTCTATTCATGCACTAAAACTGTTGCATTAGGCATGACGTCATGTCATTTAATTTCATTATTTGTTTGGCACTAATTCTATTCGCTATACATTTATCAGACAGTATTCACATATACTACTGAATGTAGCTACAAAATAATATCACTGTACGGCTCAGGGAGAGAGGTGGAGGAGGGGGTGGATAAATAGAGAAGGGGGTAGCAGATGGACACAGTTAGGGGTGGGAAGAGGAGATGGGCAAAGAGTGAGGGGTGGAGGAGGTGGGCAGAGAGGAGGAGGAGAAGGAGATGGACAGAGAGGAGGGCAGAAGAGATAGATAAGAGAGAGGAGGAAGGAGGAGATGGACTGCTAGAACTGAAACAAATGCGTACCCAGGCAACACCCGGTACTCAGCTAGCTGTTAATATTATGTTGACAAAATTTACAATATTTTGAGGAAAAATTTACACAAACGTCAATTTTACATCCTCTGTTCCGAGAGCAAGGAGTTTTTAATATTAAAGGACGAATTTAACCAAAATGTCGTGCGGCGCGCAAGCGCTGTAGTTTAGGTCGTTTTTGTAGGCCAATTTACACTGTTTCCAGAATTGGTAGACCAAAAGTGTCCGGTATCAATTTGTTCGCCTCGACTTAGCCTACACCATTGCGGAACTTTTGAACAAAATGGTTCAAATGGCTCTGAGCACTATGGGACTCAACTGCTGTGGTCATAAGTCCCCTAGAACTTAGAACTACTTAAACCTAACTAACCTAAGGACAGCACACAACACCCAGCCATCACGAGGCAGAGAAAATCCCTGACCCCGCCGGGAATCGAACCCGGGAACCCGGGCGTGGGAAGCGAGAACGCTACCGCACAACCACGAGATGCGGGCAACTTTTGAACAGTTATCGTCCATACTCTCTTTAGGGACTCTCTGTATGCTTTGTAGTTTTAAGGGGGTGCGTTTCTAAAGACAAGCTAGTGAGAATGATGACAGCACTACACAAACAATGATGATGTAGGTAGGGTCGGTGTAAGACTGTAACCGACGCATTGCTTCTCTTGGAAGTGAATAAATGCTTCTTTAAGCCTGCATGACAGACAGTGTCAAGTACCGCTACACAGAGGAGGCGCAGAGGGGCCATATGGGAAGAGGTAGGATGAGGCATCTGGTTATACAATAAGGTTAAAGGGGGTAATGTCACAGCAGAAATGGCACGTTGTTGCAAATTGAAACGCTAGGGCTTAACAATAGGGGGAGAGAGTGTCTGAATGTGTGTGCGATGCTTCCATGTACTTTGGTTCTTGCGCTGGTATTCTTTGAGTCGTAGTGGCACTTTTTAGCCAGCTTTTGTGTATAGAGAAAATAACTTCTGCTGAGCCAAAGAGACATCAAAGGACACTGGTCAGCAGCTATTGGCGCTTCTACATGGGGACCTCTATCCGCTAGCGTGTAACAGCACTCTTCGCTGGGAAGTCGAAGGGTGAGGTTGTCTGATCTCGCCATCACTTATAACATAAGTTTAGGTAGTTGCAATGTGCAAAGATTTTGTTGAGGTCGGGATACTAATATGTTTCTCAGAATTATAGCGACGTTTAAATCATACCGATGTATCTATTTCAGTTAGGGAGTGCGACGATAGTTTCAGTTAATTAACGCGATTCTTTGTCCCACCGCTATTTAGTGATGGGAGAGCGCTTCGTTCAACTCATGTCTTGTTTCAGTTAGCGTGAATTTCATAGTGTGAATGAATTGTCTGTTTGCTATCAAAATTTGTTGCCTCGAATTCTTTACCCGTGTTTTAATTTTACATTCAGTTCGTGAGTTCGGTATTTCTTTCTGTTGGCACGTTAAACTAGACCTCGTGCCTTTCCGCCACGTGGAGAGTCTTCCGCTCAACTTTACTATCCATGCTGTTTAAATTGAATTTCGTATCGAATGAGAATTTCGTTTCGCCCTGTATATATCTGTATGTTTTGTATCTCCGAGGTGGAGAATTTCTACGCAAGCTGCCTACCACGTAGCTTATCAACAAAGCCAACCTTTCTCTGACCCGTGTGTTTCTATCTGGTGTACAAATTGATATTTATCTTCTTTTCCTTCTGTGGGTTTGTTGTGAACGAATGTGAGTGTGCATATACATGAGACGAATCCATCGTTATAGCAATCCGAGGTCTTTCCCGTGTGTTCAGAAATAGTTATTGAAATAGTTACTATGTCATACACACAGTATCAAGCATTCCTGTAGTGAACTTGAATGTTCGTAATTGATATTTTCATATGGCTTAATTCGTAAAATAAATGTTAACTGGATACTAAAGTGTGCT
The DNA here is from genome assembly GCF_023864345.2 of Schistocerca serialis cubense. NCBI lineage: Eukaryota > Metazoa > Arthropoda > Insecta > Orthoptera > Acrididae > Schistocerca > Schistocerca serialis. The sequence goes on along the minus strand of NC_064644.1, from coordinate 330,008,171 downwards.
AGTAACGTTACTTGTGCAACCCGTCCAAATTTTAATCTGGCTCGCTCATAGTTATGTGGTATTTTAATCAGATGACTTTAAGGAGACAGACTAAAATTTGGACGGGTTGCACAAGTAATTTTTTTTTTAAATATTTCATTTGATGTTCATAAAAAGGTTTCACTTTGAATCTAATCGAATAATAGGCAGGGGGATAACATGCCAGTGACGCAGTGCAAAACTAGTTGATTCAATTATTAATCAGTTCGTAAAGTAACTGATCGAAGCTTACTCAATGCAAACTAGCGTTACGGTCCCTTTTAATCTGACCATTCGAAAGGGTTGTGAAGCTGAAGCGCGAGCACCCAGCATTCAGTATTACGATTGCAAGAGTAGACCAGTCTCATTCTGTGGGAACGAAATGAAATAAGAGATGCCAAATGGAAGACTGAGTCTGTGACAATAATAGCGTGTACGTGCTGTTTCAGAACAGAAAGAAAAGCAGGACACTGAGTGTTCAGTACAATAATTACCATAACTGGGAAACTGAGTTCAGCTACTGTGCTCACTTCTGAACTAACTATGGGGAGTAATATAACATGGCGGCCTAAATGACGGCTACGATGCAGCGGTCACACGCGCTAAGGCTATGATTTAATATTTAAATTAACGCAGTAAAGCTACCTGCTGTTTGTAGCAGAATATATACTGCTAAAGGCCAAAAAAGGAGTAATGTTCCATTTAATCAAAAGACTATCATTGAACATGTTGCTAATGCCTGCAGTTGATATCTTTTGTATGTACTAAGAGACTAAATCACCCACGTGGCAGTCAGTATACAGAGGGCTGTTAGACTGCAACATACACTCAGTTTCCTGGTAAAAGTTGTGAAACAGGTAAGTGGTTGATTTTCGAAATTCACGAAACACAATAACGCAAAAATTTAAGTGGAGAAACAGCATCTCTACGGCCTATCCATCTTCTTGGTAGATTTTCGTCGAGATACGCCGTAACATGATTTGGTAGTGGGCTGGGGAACCATCTTGTTGAAAGTAAACTCTGCTGTATACATACAAGTCTCGGATGGCAGGTAAAATGGATGTCTGAAGCTACTGAAGGTACACCTCACCGGTAATTGTGCCGTCAAAGAAGAATGGCCCAATCAAGCCCTATTAAGGCAACCCACACCACACATTTACTCCTGGTAAATTCACGGCTTTGTCTACATGGATGTACGGATTTTCGGTGGCCCAGTAGATGCAATTGTGGCGATTTACTTTACCATTGAGCTTGAACTGTGTCTCATCAGACCACACAACCATCTATGCAAACTCTTCATCGTTGCGCACCATGTTAGTAAACCACTCGCAGTACTCCATTCAACGATCTGGGTCGTCCTCGTTCATTGAGTACAGCAATCGTGGGATGTAGCACTTCCACTTTGCTGTTTTCAAAATTCGCCGAACACTTGAGCGACTCACTCCAGTTTCACGGGCACACTGTCTCACAGACTTCTGTGGTGAGCGAGTGAATTGTTGTAACACACGACGGGAGTTAGCTGGACTTGTTACTGTTACAGGTCGTCCAGATCGTTGTTTGTGTACATCTTTAACACAGCCTTCGGCTTCAAATTTGTCTGGAATGCTACGAATCGTTAAACGTGTCGGTGGCTCTGTTTGATACTCATTTCGCTATTAATGTTTTAGTACTTAAAATACCACTTCAAAACTGACTTCGTTACATCGAATGTAAGCCTTGCGCCAGCCACGTTTACTCCAGTAACTAGGTGCAACTAAGAACAAAACACTATCGGGCGACTGTCATCTGAGAAAACAAAACAACGCAATACAACGCTTGTGTGGCGATTGCCGGAACTACAAACTATTACACTACCAAAGATGAGACAACTCCGTCAGTCAATTAGTTTGCCAGTTATGGACTTTTAAACAGTGGATACATTTTTTTGGACCCCTCTGTATAGTATCAACAGTAACAATAAGTAACAGAAACAAACACAAATAAACTGATGTATTTTCTGGTTTCAAAGATAAAGAATGCTTTTTTCGACTGACAGGATTACATTGTTTGCTTTAATTGTAGTTCTGGCAACACGTAATTCTTTTGATACTTCGCTGTCATTTTGATACTTCAGTAGCATTTTCACACGTGTGTAGAAAATCATTGGCGCGGCATTCTAGTAGCCAATAGGACGAAAAAGAGTAATACAAGAAACACAATTTTAAATCAAGCACAGCACTTAACACGTGCTAAATTATCTTCAAGTAAATCTTTTATCCGTAGCGGATGCAGAACAAGCGACTATGATGAGATAAGTTTATCAGAAACAGCTGCAACATGTCGCCTTTTGTGTTGGTAGAATTTTTACTTACGGCACTCGCATTGTACTCGTTTTCCGATATTTCCGCTAACGCTCGGCTCGCTTCGGGTTCATACAGCGGGGCTCGCGAGAAATGCGGGCCTCCCAAACATAGGTTGTGACGTCACAGTAGTCGGCTTGGCCGTCACACTTCGCAAACACTCGGCTCCGTTCAGGGCACACAGGATATCAATGTGTAATTGAAAAGGTACCCGCTACACGTCTTGACTTTGTCGTAGCTTGCATGCTTTTAAATGAGCAGTCAAGAATTATTAAACTCGTCTGAAATGGTTACTCGCTCTCCGCCGGACCTGCAGTGTGATGTGCGGTGTGGAACGCGCCACGGGCTGTCTTTCTTGTGGGCATGGGTTTGGAGTTCACGACGCAGTCCATTGAAAGTTTTGCTTGATCTGCACATGTGCCCGGCCATTTCGCCGCCACTGGATTTGAACAACGAAGAGAAACACGTTTCCAGTTTGAGAGCAAAGTTATGGCCACTGAGCTCATGTGGGTATGGAGAATGGAGGAAACAGCTCATCTCCTGGAATCAGTGCTAACAACACATACACACACGGTATTTACTGCCTACTGCCTACCTCTGTGCTACACATTGATAGATCGCAAACGTTGGTAGCAGATGGCAGTGCCACGAAAATCATCTGATTTTAGCAGCGCCAGCAGAGCCATAACTTAGTGAACAAACTAGTTATCAGTTCACACGTAACGTTTTGTGCTAGTTATTTGTTAATTTCTTGCAAGTGTTGCTGTGTGTTCTTTCTGACGTTAATCGCAAAAAGTCTCGCATTTAAAAGAGAAAAGTAGCTGCTGAACGCCGCCAATTCCAGGAGAAATGGACGAAAGACTGTTTCATTACCATGTATTGTTTGCTTGTTGTGTAGTGAATCACTATCTGTTGTGAATAAATATAACACGAAAAGGCACTTTCGTACGAAACACTTTGCTCAACCAAAACTTACATGGAAATTGCAGAAAGGCAAAATTAAAATATTAGTTTATAATTTGTGTAAACAACAGCATATGTTTGCCAAACCGAGGATACAGTACTATAATTAGATAGTTTTATTGTGAGTAAAAGAACTACATATGGTTACAGCCTTTTTCTGACAACAAATTCGTGAAAGAGTGCCTCCTGGACATTGCAGATGTACTATGTCGCGACAGAAGAAAATGAGTTCGAGCGCCGGCCGGGGTGGCCGAGCGGTGCTAGGTTCTACAGTCTGGAGCCGCGCGACCGCTACGGTCGCAGGTTCGAATCCTGCCTCGGGCATGGCTGTATATGATGTCCTTAGGTTAGTTAGGTTTAAGTAGTTCTAAGTTCTAGGGTCCTGATGACCTCGGTAAAATCCCATAATGATCAGAGCCATTTGAGTTCGAGAAAATAAACTTGGCGAGACGAACAGTCGTTTGCCGAATTACTATGATAGCTGATAACATTTAAAACAGTTTGTGTGATCCGCCACAATCAAAGCATTTGCGATAGGCTTGTTCGAAAGCACTCATTTGTTAGATACAATTCGGCGATTTCCGTTCGTGGTGTAGATGTGGAGTTCAATACAACGGAAAAATTACGAGCATTACAGCCATCAAAAGGAAAGTTGTTTCTTTACTATTAGCGTTGCACAATTTTGCAACGAAAGTATTTAAGGCAGCTATTGTAGAACGTCGTAAGTAAAGAAACAACGTTCACGACGCTTAAATAAATATAAACATCTGACGATGGGGTGAACATAAAATGAATGTACTCCCAGAAGCGAGTGTTTCGGGGCATAATTTGTCAGCGCAGCGTGTCGTGTGGGCATAGCGTGGGTGTGTTACACGATAAACATTTACGTCAAGGATGCTACAGCTCTGACTTTATGTTGCTGTGGCGTCATATGACGAGGTGGCCCACCTGTTTAAACAAGTAAGCGAATCAGGCACGCGAATCACCAAAGATTGCACATGCCTTGTTTATAGCATTGTAGCGGTCGTTGTTTATGTTACCAGTTAGCTTAATTGCATAACACTGGTTTGTAAAGGACGTGGGAGCTGTTTGTGTAATGCTGTGTAATTAACGAGCAGGAAAACAAAAACAATGTTATTTGTGCAACGAGATTAATACCACGGATTCAAATAGACAAAAACCCCCACGGTGCTATAAATAATCACTAACAAATGTGTGCCACCTGATAATGAGTCGTTACCAATACAAAAGGCGACTGATTGCAATTATTTATGAAATCTTTATCGCTAAGTGGAAAATACAGAGAAACGACACTTCGGAATATGAAATAGTCATCGTTTCATGAATTGCTCCCGTACTAAGGCAGTAGTCTTTATGACTTAATTCTTATAAGCTCGAACCAGTCAAGCGAAAGTAAGGCCATTTTTGCATTCAGCGACACTAAATTCCTTAAGATGATCGTTTTACCGAAGAGACACTTTGACTGTCCAGAAGTACTATTGTGATGACAAGATGGATTTGAACGGAGAATTGAAGGAGACAGGCAAAATGACGGTCATGTAGTGGTTAATAAAGAAAGAACAAGAGAAGAAAAGAAAAGAAAAGGTTGAAAATGTGGGAAGAAATGGCGAATAAAAAGGGGGTTTTAAAATCGTTAATGACCGTGAAAAAAGGGAAAGAATGAAATGCAAATCGGACTTCGTATTACAGAAGTTATCGGACTTCGTGATACGGGAATGCTATTGTTGGGGGGGTCCTTGTGGCGTTTCTGAGCAAAAGTCAAACCAATTTCCACTACAAAAATTATTTGAAACAGAACCGAGAATAACAAAATGTGATTAACAGGGGGAAATGGCGTAGATAAGAGTTCATCCTCTACCATGTTAACACGTCTTCTCTCGTGCGGCGTCCAGGTCTTGTTCTCCAAAAATTTCTCTGCTTAATTTCTGCGTGAAAAGTCGTTGCTGCTCCGAAATTTTGCAATCGTCCAGGAATCACTAATTTATACAAATCAAAATCATCTTGACACTGAATGCAATTTATTTTACGTTGCTACTTCCATCCTCCGAATTTCATAACAACTTCCACAATATGTCTACACATTAATAAGTTTTTTCGTCTTAAATCAGATCAAGACTAGCTAAATAAGTTTTTACGTCTGCATTAAGCTTCCGCTCTCAAGAGACAATAGACGGATAGAAAACAAAAAAAGAGTTACAATTTTAGTATTTTCTCTGCCGTCGAGCGCTCATACCGCTGCGACGGTATAATTTATATCTGAGGGAACGAGTGTAGCGCGGCGAAATTCAAAGTCCCGCTACAGTCATCAGCAAACATCAATTTCTATGTTCTCCCTACAGGGTCTTTTTTTTTTTTTTGGTTATGGTTTTAGGGCGCAAAACTGCTACGGTCATAAGCGCCCATTCTGTGGCTTCTGTGGCTTAGGAAAAGTAAATGTTAAATCAGCACCAGTGGGAGCGAAACTCAAGAAGGAGGGAAACTAAAAACGGATGGAAATCTTAGAAAACTACTATTGAAAGGTGGAACGGTTGTATTCCCAAAAAAGAGCTTCAAATGACCGATTTCATATCACTGACACCGATAAACTCAAGGACGTGATCGGCTGAGCGCGTGTCATCTGCTATCTATCTATATCCGTATCCCGCTCCAGCTACTTCCGGACCTGGGTGCTGACGAGTCCTCTCCATTTGGCTCGGTCCTCCCATCACTTTTCTTCCTCCACTTGCTGCCACGTCACACCTCTCCTTTCCACGGATATTCTCACTCCCATTTTCCATCGTGTTCTTTTCCCATCCACCTTTAGTTCTTCCATAATTTTGAGGAGTCTCAGCCCATGCATCCTCTTAACATACCCATACCATCTTAATCTCTTTTTTTCAATTTCTTCTCTCATACTTTCTTGTTTAAGGTCCTTTCTAATCTCAACATTCCTTATTCTGTCCATTCTTGTTTTTCCCTAATCTGCTCTGAGAAATTTCATTTCCCCTGCTTGCAGTCTGCTTCAGTCCCTTTCCGTCATTGTCCATGTTTCTCCACCAAAGATGACAATAAGGAAGTAATAATTCTTATACATAAGGAGTTTTGCTTTCTCTGGAACTTCCTTATTCCAAATCAGGTGTTTAATTGTTTGGTAGAAACTGCCTCCCTTCTGTAACCTTCTAACAACCCTACCACAACAAAGGTCAAATTTAATAACGATTGTGGTGTTGCTCACGCTGCTAAATACTACATTTTCGGGCAACAACAGTCATATTATGTGGCAGGTGTCATTAGAGAACAGTTAATAAAGTTATTTCAGGTAATAATCAAAAAACTAGGTACTCATCTTTTTGTGTTTCCCACGCTGGTCTCGTATTATCATGGCTCAATCGTTGAAAATCTAGGTGGTTATGATTCCAAGCTCGGATGCAAAGAGGCCTAGGTTTTATCCTGCTATATTCAAAAGTTTTGTAGATGGGCTTCTCAAACCATTCTTGGAGGTTACACTTTTTCTGGACAATGGTGATGAAAAAAAAAAAAATAATCAGCACTCCGAAATTAAGTTACACTTCCTTTTAATTGCTTTTATTGCAATATCACGTGACACACAAACATCACTTCACAATACAAAACATACTTGAAAACATCTTAATCACAGTCACTGTTAAAGTTCACATTTTATCAGCGGACTACAATACGCGTCTTTCCAACATGACGTCCAACATTTGACTTTCTCAAGGTCCGACTCTCTAACAACTCAACAACTTAACTTAACTAACAATCGCTTACGCGCCCAAAAATCAGAGTTACAAGTACGTCAAAGATCATAGTGACAAAAGAAGCCCGCATCTCGTGGTCGTGCGGTAGATTTCTCGCTTCCCACGCCCGGGTTCCCGGGTTCGATTCCCGGCGGGGTCAGGGATTTTCTCTGCCTCGTGATGGCTGGGTGTTGTGTGCTGTCCTTAGATTAGTTAGGTTTAAGTAGTTCTAAGTTCTAGGGGACTGATGACCATAGATGTTAAGTCCCATAGTGCTCAGAGCCATTGGAACCATTGGACAAATGAAAGAATACACATAAGAATAATATCATTGCAATATAAACATATCGATGTATCACAAATGAAATCAAATCTGAATGTTGTCTCAGAAATATGTCAACTACTTTGCAGAAACACAGTAGAATATTACTGGTATCGAGAGGTTCAGGTGAGGTGCCGTAATGGTTGCGTAATTCAAGTACCATTACAACCTCCTATTAATTTCGTTAGTTATTCTTCCATCCCTAGATATTTCACTCCCTAAATAAGTGAAAGTTTCTACCACTTTGAGGTGTTCTCCATTCAAGGTAGTATTTTCGTTGATCACTTTCTCTCTTCCAAATACCATTACTTCACTCTTATCTTTATTTATTTTCAATCCATACCTTTTCATTATTTCCTTTCACGTATCAAGTTGTAACTGTACATCTACCTCTTTATCACCCCATATTACCATATCATCTGCAAAAATCATCTTCCTGTCTTTTTCTTTTACTATATCTTTAACTGCCCTATTCATTCCCTCCATCACAACATTAAAAAGTGCAGGAGATAGAATACTTCCTTGTTTAAGTCCTTGCCTTATTTCGAAGTATTCAGAGTTCCCCAATGGTGTTCTAATTCTACAATTGTGTCCTCTGTACTTTCTCTTTATTACATTAATGTATCCATCTTCTATATCTATCTTCTTCATTTCTTTCCAGAGTCTTTCCCTGTTAACTGAGCCATATGTCTTTTCTATGTCTATAAAAACCATTATCACCCTTTTGTTATACTCCCAACTTTTTTCCATCAGTTGACAGATAGAAAATATCAGGTCGATCGTGCTTCTTCCTTTCCTAAAACCATGCTGTTCTTAACTCAGCTCCTTTTCTGTCTTTTCACTTATTCGATTTAGTAAAATTCTTTCAAAAATCTAGGCTGTGTACTATTTCTCCACACACATGATAGTACTCTATACACTGTCATCTGCTAAAAGAGAAGATATATCAGGCGACAGCTGTAAACGGGCGCGTAGCGGATTAAAATAGAGGCACTGAAGTAAAAGGTGTCTCACCGTCCACGGTTGGGAGAGTGGGGACAAAGCAGGGGAGGATAGCCACTTAAAAGGTGTCCATGGCTGAAAAGACAGTGCCCTATCCGGAGTCTAGTTAAAATTACCTCCTCCCGACGACGAGGCCGGGAGAAAGAGGTCAAAGCACAGGGAAGAGGTTTTACCTCACGTAATTTAGTGTCGGGAAGTGTTGACCAATGTGTGTGCCATAAAAGAGCAACACGACGACATAAAACGCGCTGTGGTCTCATTGTGTTGTGAGCCTTCTGAAGGAGGAAAGGACCGGTGGCATCGTAGGGGGGAGGGGGGAGGGGGGAGGGGGGAGGGGGGAGGGGGGAGGGAAGGATGCTTCTGTGCCATATATTGTACGTAGTTCATATTACACAGGGCGATTGACAGTGGTCCGTCATTCACAAAACAGTCCAGGATGCCAAATAATGTTACAACTTAGAACTCCTATATAACAGGCTGAATCGTCCGCCATGTCTTCCCCATCTCTGAGAATTCGTCACTGTTTACCTTGTGGGTGGTTAACTTATTAACGCAATTTTTTACGATATTTCTAATAAAATGTAATATTACATGGCTATAGAAACGTAGTCTCGGAACTTGCATGGTAGTTTGCAAATATTAAATGAAAATAAGGGTGTTACACAGTAGCAGCCTGTGTCTATTTATTAGTCTTGCCTGTATATAGCCACTTGTAGAAGAGGTGTTTATTTATTTATTATCAGGAGGAGGTACTGTAAGAAATGTCGCACATTTATTGTACAGAGGTGGAGGAGAGTATAGTTTCACCTGACAGTGAAACGAATTTTTAGTAATAGTTTCATCTATCACTTAACCAGTATTCGCTTTATGTACTTGATGATAGGTTTGTTGCTTGTTGAGTTGTGGTAAAAACTCGATTCTTTGAAAGTTATGTTACTTGTGCAGGTTCCCTCTCCATGACCAGTCCGCTATAATAGTATCTGAATTATCACTCATTCTACGGTGCCTATACAATAAATGGGGTTCAGTATTAATCAGTTTGTGTATGTATGTTTATGATAAGACGCATATATACACAAAAATATTCCTCTCCACCTTGCCAATTGCGAAAATATCTCAGGAATCGAAAAAAAATTGAGACGAACTGCTTCAGTACAGTTTTCCACATAGAAGAAACGCAATTGCACGCAACTGGTTTCACGTTTATAACTACTTTTATTAACATTTATTTACAATGCATAAGTGAACGTCGGGTGGTTCCCAATTGTCTCTAGAGTCACTAGGAAAGCTAAACATGCAAAAAGCATTTTTGCAATTGTTAGTGCAGTTCACAGCTAAGCAGCCGCCCATATTTACGACGAATTCTTCAATACATTTCATTAGAAATCTTCACTCCATCGTGCAGGAAGTGGCAACTGACCCTTAACATAGACAAATGTAATGTATTGCGAATACATAGAAAGAAGGGTCCTTTATTGTATGACTATATGATAGCGGAAAATCAAATGGTTCAAATGGTTCTGAGCACTATGGGACTCAACTGCTGAGGTCATTAGTCCCCTAGAACTTAGAACTAGTTAAACCTAACTAACCTAATGACATCACAAACATCCATGCCCGAGGCAGGATTCGAACCTGCGACCGGAGCGGTCCCGCGGTTCCAGGCTGCAGCGCCTTTAACCGCACGGCCACTTCGGCCGGCATATGATAGCGGAACAAACACTGGTAGCAGTTACTTCTGTAAAATATCTGGGAGTATGCGTACGGAACGATTTGAAGTGGAATGATCATATAAAATTAACTGTTGGCAAGGCGGGTGCCAGGTTGAGATTCATTGGGAGAGTCCTTAGAAAATGTAGTCCATCAACAAAGGAGGTGGCTTACAAAACACTCGTTCGACCTATACTTGAGTATTGCTCATCAATATGGGATCCCTACCAGGTCGGATTGACAGAGGAGGTAGAGAAGATCCAAAGAAGAGCGGCGCGTTTCGTCACAGGGTTATTAGGTAAGCGTGATAGCGTTACAGAGATGTTTAGCAAACTCAAGTGGCAGACTCTGCAAGAGAGGCGCTCTGCATCGCGTTGTAGCTTGCTGTCCAGGTTTCGAGAGGGTGCGTTTCTGGATGAGGTATCGAATGCATTGCTTTCCCCTACTTATACCTCCCGAGGAGATCACGAATGTAAAATTAGAGAGATTCGAGCGCGCACGGAGGCTTTCCGACAGTCGTTCTTCCCGCGAACCACACGCGAGTGAAGCAGGAAAGGGAGGTAATGACAGTGGCACGCTAAGTGTCCTCCGCCACACACCGTTGGGTGGCTTGCGGAGTATAAATGTAGATGTAGATGTAGACTTGCATGTAAACAAGTCTGAATATTCCATACCTTGGGGAAAACATCGTGGACAGTTCAGCTCAGGTTATAGGAGTCTTATTACAACTACTGACGTATTCACTGGATAAAACTGCAGTATCGACATTTTGATCGACCGCACAAATGGTCGCCGGCGGGCGCCTACGATTTCTCTCCAGAGCTCGCCGCCTTCCGATGGGTGGCGCCACGTTCTCCACCACAAGACGCCGTCTTCGGTTTGAGTCGCTGCAACCAAACCTAACCCACGGCACGTCTGTTTAAGTCGCCGCACTCCGAGCTCCAGCCCAGATCTCGAAAGTCTTGCAATGAAAGTAGATGGACCTAGAACGACGCTACTGACCTGGGAATAGACCACAAGTGATTGAACATGGGGCTAATAGCCAGTGAGCCACAGTATCATAGAACTCTGACAGTGTGGAACAGTTACATACAAGGCCAAAAATTTACGTACTTATCTTGTTCACCTGCACATATTGCAGATAGGGTAAATTAATATACTCGTGTTTGAACCATTTAATAAATGTGGTCCACTTATGGACAGAAGAAAAACACTTAGATGACATGGTCTAGACCCAGATTTCTCAATCTTTTTTTTTCCTCTGGAGAACTCCAAAGTAAGTTTCAAACTTTCGCGACACCGCAACAAGTGACTTTTTCCTACATAAAAACAACACGTGAAGTATGCACAGTAATATGAAACAACTATGAGATACAAATTTTACAAATTTATTACGGGAGACTCTTTACTAGGAAGATGTGAAAGTAAACATAAGGCATGCAATAAAAGAAATGTGTTACTCGTAAGCAGGAATGTAAAGAATAGCAAACACTTAAAGTACATAAAATACATATTTTGTCATTATGGAATAACTTTGAGATATTAATCTCGCAAGCTAATCACTTAAGGCTCTTGAATAGAATTATATGAACATAAAAAGAACTTATGTCTTTTAAGCAGGAACATAAAAAATAAACATTAACGTCAGAAATACAGGTTGATTCAGGAGGAAACGTATATACTTTGAGGTCTAATAGTGATTATGAAAGAAAAGCTTCATATGGACGTAAGCTCTATTCTGAATACTTTCCGAGGTAGAACACATTTAATGTATATTGTTATTTATTTTCAGTAATATTCAAACATTGTCTTTACTCACAACCTCCACAGTAGTGGAGAGGATAGTCGAACAATTTGATGCAGGACACGTGTGGTCTGTCAATTCGAGAAACTACCTGAAATTGGTCTACAAAACTACCGAAGCTACAGCGCATGCTCGTCGTGCGAGATTTCCAAATTGTCGCTCTCTCTTTGCGGAGACTATTAGTCCTAGACGAAAAAAATCAAGAGTCCTTTTTTGTAGGAAATGTAATTTGGTTTTATACTGCGTCAGGTTTTCGCTGTAGAGTGCAGTTTTCCAATTACTCAAGAAAAAGGAATAAAAGTGATATTAAATGGTTCAAATGGCTCTGAGCACTATGGGACTTAACATCTGAGGTCATCAGTCCCCTAGAACTTAGAACTACTTAAACCTAACTAACCTAAGGACATCACACACATCCATGCCCGGGGCAGGATTCGAACCTGCGACAGTAGCGGTCAAAAGTGATATTAAATGTGTTCCACCTCGGAAAAAATTCTGAACATGGCGGTTGTCCATATGATGTTCTTTTGTTCAGAATAACTGATACTATTCCCCCCTTCCCCCCTCCCCCCTCCCACCTTCCCCACCGACTCACGTTGTATACAAAGACATAAAACTTAAAACTAGTGAGATACTTGTCCCTGGAGATTTTTGCAAAGTAGATCTATACGTGAAAGAACTTTTGACAGATACATACTCATCACGCCGTCTACATCAAGGAGGCGAGACATGTACACATTTTACGTTCTTCAGTGTAGAGAATACCGACTCGTACACGTCGGACTTGAGAAGGGCAGTAAAGGGACTGAGATCCAAAAAAACCTTGGGAGCAATTTCTTTAAATTTCGACTTCACGGCTTTATTTGATGACATTTCGATAAGTTGGACTTTTTCGGAACCGTTTAATACTGCTTTGGATATGTTTTCCTCGTCAGGTGCAGTCAACCACTGCCAACAAATAGTCACGATCGAGGGAAATTGTTTGGACATCCCTTCTTCCAACACAGATACCTGCTGTTTTATGTGTTTCTTTGACTGATTTTTTTCTTCCTGTATTCAACTCACTTGGTGCGGTAGCTGTAGCTGGAAAAGCAGTTAGATCGTTGTCTCCTATGGTCGAGATCAAAAGGGCGAGTTTTTCCAAAAATGAGCTGATTTAGTAACTTGATGATACGATCGTTTCATGTCGTCCATGCGTACATGAATTCAAAGCATTAAGTTTGATGAAAATATCGGAAAGGTAAACCAGCTCAGTACACCAAACTGGGACTTTAAGACATTCACAATAATCAAACTTATAATTATCATTAGTTTCAAAAACTGCAAGTAGTTAGCCTTTAAGTTCTTAGAGCTCTAGTAATTATTTTTGCTTTGGGAAAACCAACAGGTTTTGCTGCGAATAACAAAATGTTATGAACGCTCGTGATTTTACAGGTAAGCTTTTACAAACCTGGTCACTGAAATATCCGTTTGAATGACATCACCCAAACGATTCCGTGCAGTCGTTACTATTAAAGCCAATCTATGTAAAAATCAGTGAGTAGTTAATACTGGTGGGTTTTTATTGCGCACAAAAGCAAGAAACTCCTTTATATTTCCTGTTGATTCAGCAGCGCCATCAGTACATATAGCAATACAATGCATCCAATTACGTCCGATATCTTGAAAGAAACTCTCAACAGTCATTGTTGTTTCCAGTTCTCGACTAAACATTTATTGCTCAACAATTTTTGACATAGACAAATTGCACAAAAGATAATAGTTGAACTTTTCCGGAAATGTCAGTGCTTTCATCCAACTATAGAGTAAATTGTGTGTCTCTTAAGTCTTCTACAACATAGTTTTACATTCACTATGCGATCAAAAGTATGCGGACACCTCCCCCCCCCCAAAAAAACCATATGTTTTTCATATTAGGTGCATTGTACTGCCACCTACTGCCAGGTACTCCATATCAGTACTCATTATACATCGTGAGAGAGCGTTCTGTGGAACTTCGAACGTGGTCAGGTGACTGGGTGTCACTTGTGTCATACGACTGTACGAGAGATTTCCACACTCCAAAACATCCCTAGGTCCACTGTTTCCGATGTTATAGTGAAGTGGAAATGTGAAGGGATACTTACAGCACAGAAGAGTACAGGCCGACCTCGTCTGCTGACTGACAGAGACCGCCGACAGTTGAAGAGGGTTGTAATGTGTAATAGGCAGACATCTATCCAGACCACCACACAGGAATTCCAAACTGCATCAGGATCCACTGCAAGTACTATGACAGTTAGGCGGGAGGTGAGAAAACTTAGATTTCATGGTCGAGCGGCTGCTCATAAGCCACACATCACGCTGGTAAATGCCAAACGACGCCTCGCTTGGTGTAAAGAGCGTAAACATTGGACGACTGAACAGTGGAAAAACATTGTTTGGGGGACGAATCACTGTACACAGTGTGGCGATCGAATGGCAGGGTGTCGGTATGGTGAATGCCTGGTAAACGTCATTTGCCAGCGTGTGTAGTGCCAACAGTAAAATTCGGAGGCGGTGGTGTTATGGTGTGGTGGTGTCTTTCATAGAGAGGTCTTGCACCCTTTATTGTTTTTCATGGCACTATCACAGCACAGGCCTCTATTGATATTTTAAGCACCTTCTTGCTTCCCACTGTTGAACTCGGTGATGGCGAGTGCAGTCTAGCATCTGTGCCTAATGCAGGGACTGTGGCGGAGTGGTTACACAACAGTAACATCCCTGTAATGGACTGGCCTGCACAGAGTCCCGACCTGAATCCTATAGACCACCTTTGGGATGTTTTGGAACGCCGACTTCGTGTCAGGCCTCCCCGACCGACGACGACACCTCTCCTCAGTGCAGCACCCCGTGAAGAATGGGCTGCCATTCCCCAAGAAACCTTCCAGCACCTGATTGAACGTATGCCTGCGAGAGTGGAAGTTGTCAAGGCTAAGGGTGGGCCAATACCATATTTAAATCCAGCATTACCGATGGAGGGCGCCATTTTCAGCCAGTTGTCCGGATGCTTTTGATCACATAGTGTATCGACTAACACGCCATAATGCGGCGTTGAACTGCATTATCTGTCTGAGATAGTTTTGAAATCTCTTCAACCGTATCCGGTCCCAAAATAGTAGCAACAGTTTCTTTACATGCTGGTAAAATAAGCTCTTTTCCAATGATATGGGGTTTCTGTTTCCTGGCAATCATTTCAGAAGTTTTTAATCATGCCGAAAGGGTTTTACTTGAGTGTTTTTTTCGAGTTTCCATCATGACAAGAGATTCCTGAGTGGAAGTATACAGATGTTAAAATAATCATGCGATTTTTCAGAGACGGTGTGGTGGTTTCATTTCATATGCCTTTTCAGCTTGTTAAGTGCCATACGCTCAGTAGACAACACTGTGCCGCACAGTGGTGTATATTTTGGTGTATACTTGCCTTCCTCGCCTGTCCACGTCAACCCAAAATTTAAGTATTTTTCTTTATTGCGGCGATTATGTTGGACCTTGCCTGAGCCTGGTTTTATGTTCTTCTATTTAGTAGATAACGAAGACAGCACAATTTTTATTCTCTTTCGAATGTTAGTATATTCATGTGTAGAAGAGCTGTCGACGTCTAATACTTCGTCTTTCATTCTTTATGATGAAAAGAGCGCACTTCCGAAAAGCAAATCCACGAAGTTACTGAATATAGAATAAAATTGCACCAAGCAGTGGAACAAGACACGCGTTGACAGTTAAAAAAATAAAACGATTGAGACGTTTATGTCGGCCTTCTTACACGTAGTGAACATTAATAAATCCGACGAACTGATGGGACGGATTCGGAAATGGAGGAAAAAAGGTCCTATGAACAAGTGTCTAGAAATGCATATAGGCTTCTCTTGGCCAGGAATGCCCTTCTTACCAGTGCTAGTCTGCTTTTTATGTCCTCTTTTCTCCGTCCCTCATGGGATATTTTGCTGCCTAGATATCAGAATTCCTTAATTTCATCTACTTTGTGATAACCCACCTTTACGTTTAGTTTCTCACTGTTCTCATTTCTGCTACTTCTCATTACTTTCGTCTCTCTCCGATTTACTCTCAATCCATATTCTGTGCTCATTAGACTGTTCATTCTATTCACGTGATCCGGCAATTCTTCTTCACTTTCACTGAGGGTACCAATGTCATCAGCGAATCTTATCACTGATATCCTTCAATCTTGAATTTTCATTCCAGTCTTGAACCGTTCGTTTATTCGCAGTCATTGCTTCTTCGATGAATAGACTGAACAGTAGGGGCGGAAGACTGCATCCCTGTCTTAAACCCTCTTTAATCCGTGCACTTCTACGAGGGCTGTTCCGAAAGTAATGCCTCCCATTTCTTTGTGGTGACTTTGGATGTCCCCGCCAGATGTCGTTGGTGTAGTGCTAATGCTTGAACCTTCCTCTTCCATTTGCAGGTGGTTCTGTTGTTCTGCGGTAGTTGGCGCCAGCAAAGGTGTGTTCCAAATTGGCGATGAGTTATTGAATTTCTCACTGCTGAAGAAATTGCGCCAATTGAAATCCATCGACGCTTGCTAAAGGTATATGAAGATATAACAGACGTGGGATACAACAGACGTGAGCAATGTGAGGTGAGAGTACGGCGTTTTCAAGATGATCAAAAGTGTGTGCATAACAAGCGACGGCCCAGTAAACACTGCACAGGTGCCATTCCTCGCAATGTCAGTTCCTCATCCGTGCTGATCGGCGGATAAAGCCCAGAGAATTGTGTGCAAAGCTGAATTTCGGCTGGAATGCCTTGGAAACAGTGTGGGAACATCTTGGTTATCGCAAAGTCTGTGCTAGATGGGTCCTGCGGATGCTTAAAGAACAACAAAAAACTCATCGAATGGAAATTTGTTGGGACCTGCTGGACCAATATTGAGCTGAAGGTAGCAATTTTCTGAATAGCATCGCCACTGGAGATTAGACGTGGTGTCACCACTACGAGCCGGAATCCGAAAGACAGTCCATGGAATGGCGACATGCGAATTCTCCGTCAAAGAAGAAATTCAAGACGCAGCCTTCTGCAGGTAAAGTGATGTGCACAGTCTTCTGGTACAGCCAGGATGTGGTTCTTTTGGAAGTCCTGGAGCATGGAGAAACTATGAATTCAGCACGCTACAAGACGACACTGACTAAGCTGAAAGTCTGAATTTCCAGGGTAAGGCCAGAGAAGAAGACCAACTTTCACCTGCAACACGATAACGTCAGGCCCCACATCAGTTTTGAGATCATTGCAAAATTCGGCTGGACTGTCTTCCACATTCACCTGCAGCCCCGATTTAATGCCTTCAGACTTCCATCTCTTTGGGCCTCTGAAAGATGGACTACGTGGGTACACTTTCAAGACTGGGATGCTGTTGTCAAAGCTGTAAGTAAGTGGTTAGGCTCCGCTGGTTCGGATTTTTACAAGCGCGGCATGTAGGCCCTGGTTCATCATTGACAAAAGTGCATAACGAAAAGTGGTGACTTTGTGGATAGATGATAGTCTGCAGCTGAAATATTGCTCTATTGAGCTGTGCTGTTATGATTTATGTAGCTCCTGTACTTTCCGTGGGTAAAAAAAAGGCATTACTTTCGAAATGACTCTCGTGCTTGTACATATTGTATATTACTTGTCTTTCCTTACAGATTACGGCAACTTTTCTCATAATTTTAAACATCTTGCACTATTTTACTTTGTCGAAAACTTTTTCCAGGTCGACGAATCCTATGAACGTGTTTTGATTTTTCTTTAGTCGTGCATCCATAATCAGCCGCAATATCAGATTTGCCTCTCTGGTGCCTTTACCTTTCCTAAAGCCAAACTGAGCGTCATGTAACACATCCCTCTTTTCTATTCTTCTGTGTATTATTCCTGTCAGCAACTTGGAGGCATGAGCTGTTAAGCTGATTGTGGGATAATTTTCGCACTTGTCGGATCTTGCAATCTTCGAAATTGAGTGGATGATGTTTTTCCGAAAGCCAGACGGTATATCGCTAGACTGAAACATTATACACACCTTCGTGAACAGTCGTTTCGTTGCCACTTCCCACAACGATTTTAGGAATTCTGGTGGATTATCCCTTCTGCCTCATTTGATTTTAAGTCTTGCAGAATTCTTTTAAATTCTGACTCTAATTCTGGACACCCTATCTCTTCTATATCGACCCCCGTTTCCTCTTCTATCACGTCATCAGAAAAATCTTCCACCTCTAGAGGCCTTCAATGTATTCTTTCCATCTCGTCTCTCTCTTTCCTCTACATTGGAGTTCCCACTGCAGTCTTAGTGTCAACGTCCTTGCTTTTACTTTTAGCGAACGTTGTTTTGACTTTCCTATATGCTGAGTCAGTCCTTCCGGCAATCATTTCGTTTTCGATTTCTTCACTTTTTTAATGCAGCCCTTTCGCCTCAGCTTCACTGCCCTTCCCGGTTATTTCATTTCTAAGTTACTTGTACTTCTGTATTCCTGCATGTCATCGGTATGGGGTATGTAATTTGTTTTCAGTTACTTGTTGTGGTTTCCGCATTTTCATGACTTTATGAAATAATATTCGTAAACACACATTGTGTCACTCTTTACGAAATCTTCTGCTGTTCCGGTATTTTGTGTTTGGGCCTGACTGTACCTGACTGTATCTCACTCTCTCTCTTTTCGCGCGTGAAAAAGAGAGAGAGAGAGAGAGAGAGAGAGCGAAAAGTTAAGACAGTTTCAGTTTTGTTATGTGAGTTTGGTTCTGCTGACACTTCTTTGACATCCACCAGAAGAAAAAGAAATAATAAATGAATATAAAGCCCTCTGCAGTGGAACTCTGTTTTCTGCTCTCAAAAACTGTCAAAAGATCCAACTTCATAAAACACATAACAGAACTGAATCTGTCTCTCCCTCTTACTCCCATTCCCACCCACACAATCCCCCCCATCACACACACACACACACACACACACACACACACACAAGCGCGCGCGCACGTGCGCAAACACACAGAAAGGACACAGATATCTCAAGACTTACTGTTTAATAAAGTTCCTAATTCTCTCCAAGAAAATATTAAACAAGATAGCGGAACAGTTGAATATTTCGTCAAAATGAATACGATTTCGTAGTCATGACAACGTGGAAACCAAAAAATGAACAGCAACAAATTACCTACACTTCCCACCCACGACATACTTGCTTATTTAAAGCCCATCGCAAGTAACATGTCTTCACAACCGATAAACTGAAATATTTTCGGAACTAGTTACAATGACCTAGCAATCAAACGTTAAAAGGGAATTAATATAGTAGTGTAAACAGCAGACACTGTCATACCAATAATTGCAGTAAGACAATATAATATTAACAAAGTAAAAATAACGCAAGCACCAAAAGTTTCGTTTAACCCTTAATATTTCCTTTCAATATGGGCAACGTACCATAGAGAAATCATTGTTAGATGCACATGACATATTATATAAAAATATCAGGTAAACCACAAACAATAGAGAGCTACATGAATAATAGTATACGCTGTTAAGGTGTATATATATATATATATATATATATATATATATATATATATATATATATATATATATATATTTAAATGTCATGAGTTCAACTACTATAATCTCGAAATTATTCATATTACATCCATATTTGACCTGTTTCTTGACAGATTCGAGGACGATGGTGAAATTTCATTGAAATATTGTATGCCTGATAAAGAAGAAAATTACGTTTGCCCATGGGGAATTAGTTTTTCAAATGACTATCCAATAATGTGGTTTCTTCCACTATGCCTCTACTGTTGCACTTTTTATTTTAGTTCTTAAGCGCTCCATGTACATTAATTTTCTACCGCAAAAAATAATTGAAAACAAATTATATACTTCCTCCCTGACATGCACTCACCAATCTATAAAGAAACGATAGATTCCGCAAATGTATTAATAATTTACTATGTCCTCGAAAGCAACTATCAGAAACGTTTTCGAAAATAAATACAATAATCTAACAAGGAAACGTGAAAATATAATTAACATAGCAGTGTTGAGAGTAGAATGGTAGATAACAAAGCGTAAAACAATCTTGACACCGACAATTTCATTTGAGGTCCAACGTGTGTCTTGTACTATAGAGATATTTATATTTGCTGTAGATGAGAAACGGTACAAAAATATCAGCTGTACTGTAGCCGACAGACTGCAACAGGAACATCCCTATGTGCGCTTAAAGTATACATTTCGTTAAAATTTTATATATATATATATATATATATATATATATATATATATATAATGACCATAGTCCCAAAACTGTAAACATTAACATGGAAATTTTGACCTTTTCTTCGACAGAAAATAAAAATAAAATAAGCCCCACTGACGATCGTGACACTTCCCTTCAATATGTGTGAGGGAAAAGTAGGAAAACTGTGTTTCTTAAGGCATAATATTTTTCCAAAACATTTTTGTTTGAAAGCAAGCATAGGAATAAAATGCCATTTAACTTCAAGACGAATGTTGTATACCGGCATCCTTTACTAACCAAGTTTTCATAGAATCAGAGAGGTAAGAATACGAAGTACACAAGAAATGCAGTCGGAGAGACACATTAAAGACTGACTATTTCGTTAGCGAAGATAAAGCTGTAGATGTAGCAAGCGAATAGAGAAAATAATAGAATGTATAGCTTGCAAGTATCTGGGTGTGACGTTTACTAAAGCTGATAAAAACACAAAAGCCACAAGTAACGAAACGGGCAAACGGAAAAGGACAATACTCAAACGCAGACCACATCACTCTATAAGATGTGGGAACTGTACAAAAACACAAATATTTTCTAGCTATAACAGCAAATTCGGTTACATGGCAATTACAAGTCTTCCCATTGATGCGTAACTTTATATTAACAACAATGAGAATCTCTAATCCACTTATCGCATTCTGGTGACGTTTATAATTACTTTGCATTTCGTTTTTGTCTAAGGTCGAGCGGCCGCCTATAGCCAGAAACCGCACATTATACTCCCGTCATGGAAATTTCCGAGAAAAACTTGTTCAAATGTTTGACAATAAAATCCCCGAGTTTGTTTTGGAGATACCCGTAGAGAGGGGAGTCTTTAGATGTGGAGCTAACATCACACATTGAACAGCTACTGTCATTGATCCCCACCCAATAAGGAAAATTGGGTCATTTAGGATGAATAACGTAACTGATAACATCCGTAATGTATCATAATTGGTTCAGGTTAGTGAAGCGAAACTTTCCGCAAATCATAGTACGCCAAGGGTTGACTGTTACGCTGCGAAATCAACTAAGTTGTTTTCGAAAGGAAATACATACTTTTTCTTAGTCATTAGATACCTGCGAAAAGGGCAGCACAGTAATAATACCCATCTCATTTACACAGTAAAAGTTTTACAAAAAAGGAAGCGGAAAATTATATCGAGACGGTATTGTTTCATGTACGTTTTCTAGAAATTTGCTATGTACATTCGATGATGCATCGCCACACACTCCGCCATGATTATGGTGGTCGCCTTTTTTCATATTTTTATGGGCTAACAAAGGACGATGACCTCATTGCCTGCCATCGTCTATGAAACTTTGTTTCGACTTCTTGAAGAGATGAGGTACAGAGCGAACCAAAAGTCCATCGAAAAACTTTCAGAGGTTGTTCAGGTGTACATTCTGAGAGTTTTGGTATAACAGACCCGCGGTGTCTGGCGGCTCGTTACAGAGTTATTGTGTTTCGTTTGGACAGCAATGGTTTGGTCGTGACCAGCTCGGTCACCGGACATGATACCAGTGGGTGTTTTCTTTTGGGAACATGCAAGGAAACCCAGTTTTTGAGACTTTGATCGATACTCACATGAACCTAGTTGTCAGGATTCCCACAGCCGTGAAGGTAGTACGCCAAACTCCTGGAATCTCGACCGCGTAAGACACTCCATAGCTCATCGTAATTTGAATAATACTTATGACGGATCAGTTGTGCACTCTTTACGGCTGTACTGTGTACTGACAGAATAGACCGAACACACTCTGATAAAAGTGGACGTGTTTCTTCTGAGGGTTGTTGAATTGCTCATGTTGTGTGTTGTACGTTTGGGTTGTTGCATACTACAGGGTCATACACTATTGTGAAGGTATCTTAACGGAAGCAAGGTGGCTCCGGTGACAAACCGAATAAATCATAATTACATTACTACTCTGTGACAGCGGGTCTCTTACACCGAAGTACTCAGAAGGTATCCGTGAACAACCCTTGAAAGTTTGTCGATGGAGTTCTTGTGGTGTCACCGCCAGACACCACACTTTCTAGGTGGTAGCCTTTAAATCGGCCGCGGTCCATTAGTATACGTCGGACCCGCGTGTCGCCACTGTCAGTGATAGCAGACCGAGCGCCACCACACGGCAGGTCTAGAGAGACGTCCTAGCACTCGCCCCAGTTGTACAGCTGACTTTGCAAGGAAAGGTTCACTGACAAATACGCTCTCATTTTCCGAGACGATAGTTAGCATAGCCTTCAGCTACCTTTGCTACGACCTAGCAAGGCGCCGTATTCAATTGCTAATTAATATTATGAAGCATGTATCATCAAGAGCGATGTTCTACAATTATGGATTGAAGTTAAGTATTCCAGAAGCTACGTACTTTTCTTTATAGCATTCATTACGTATCCTGTTTCAGACCTCACGCCAGCCTGCGTGAGTTTAAGCGCGTGCCTTTCGGCTTCCTCTCATTGTGTCTAGACTGTCTTGCCTAGACACAACATTTTTGGTTCTCCCTATATATGTGGTGTTATCAGTTATCACTTACGTGATTATATTTCTTAAACTTAGTACAGGACAGTCCGTAATTAATGAGCAGTAGTTTTAATTAAATGGAAAGCGGAAATATCGAGTGTTCTAAGTGACATTTTTTTCACAAAATGCCTGTTTAGTGTTATTGTGTTTTCGGTATTCTGTTGCGTGACCCTGGACTTGCTCCAGCTGTCAAATCATGGAGAAAATGTTTCACACATTCATTACTCTTTTAATAGATGGCGCTTGGTCATTGTGCCAAGCAGTGCTTCCCTTTGGAACTCTAACTACCACGCGTCGAGATCTCGTCTATGTAGCTTGGAATGGTTTGAAGAGATAACACAAAAGTATTTGATGAGTGGGAACAGCTTTTGATCTGCGACATTTTGTACCTACCTGCGATATTTGCTACCTACAGCGGATCATCTTTACACAAGTTGCTGAGTCAGCTAAAACTAAGAACCTATTCCTCGTCATTCCTATGCACATTTCTTTGATTTTAAAGATGCTGCTGAAATACTGTTGACAATTCAGGCTAGTAAAATGTAGAAATCCAGTATAATCAATGTGCCTCATACTCATCCATCTCAAGTAGCCATTAAAAATTGTTACTGTGGAATAGAGGAATGGAAAAATATCAGTGTATTCAAAAGAGGAAAGACCGTGTGGCTGATGTACGCCATCTCGTACTTTATCCAAAGCTCCAGCCAGGTTCATCACTTGAAAAACAGAAAGACCTGTTTCCGATTTTTGTAAAGGACATCATATTCACCGTTGACTAGAAATTATGTAGTGCAGAAATGCAATTTCGGCCTGTACGCTGGCCACAATGTTGGTAAGAAGTTCTTGTGGCAGAGCGTTCCATTTCACCACCAGCGAGACTGAAAAATGCTGGATCACCGTTGGTGTGCGTGGACGTGCTGAAATACGACTCCCCAATGCATCGCACATGTGCTCGATGGAATTTATGTCGGAGGAACGGACAGGCCAGTACATTTGCCGAATATCCACTCGTTCCAAAAGCTGCTCCATCACCGCTGTTCGTTGTGTTCGCCCGCTGTCATCCGTAAAAATGAAGCCGAATGCACCCCTGAAAAGAAACACATTCGGAAAGAGCACAGTGTCACAATAATGTTGACCAGTGAGTGCACTATGTTCAAAGATTTAGAGGTCAGTAAGCACTTGCAATATTATGCCTCCACACCTCATAACACCTGAACCATCAAAATGATCATGTTGGACAATTCTGGACGTACCCTGATATGACGGGAGGTTCGAACGCTTAATGCCCATACGACCATTGTCGTACATGACCGTTTTCCTAGTCCAGGTGTTATGGTGTGGGCAGGCATAATGTTACATGAACGTACCGTACTTCGAATCTTTGATCCTTTGATTAATTTGTCAGCGTTCTTCTGACACTACACTCCTGACAAAAATAAGGTCGACAGGAAACGCAAAGTGGGTAAGCAGAGATGGCTAGAGGACAAATGCAAGGATATAAAGGCATATATCACTAGAGGTAAGATAGATACTGCCTACAGGAAAATTAAAGAGACCTTTGGAGAAAAGAGAACCACTTGTATGAATATCAAGAGATTAGATGGAAAACCAGTTCTAAGCAAAGAAGGGAAAGCAGGAAGGTGCAACGATCTATACAATGGCGACGTACTGGAGGCCACTATTATGGATATGGAAGAGGATGTAGATGAAGATGAAATAGGAGATACGATACTCCGTGACGAGATCGACAGAGCACTGAAAGACCTGAGTCGAAACAAGGCCGCGTTAGTAGACAACATTCCGTTGGAACTACTGACAGCCTTGGGAGAGCCAGCCCTGACAAAACTCTACCATCTGGTGAGCAAGATCTATGAGACAGGCGAAATACCCTCAGACTTCAACAACAATGTAATAATTACAATCACAAAGAAAGCTGGCAGGTGTAAAAATTACCGAACTATCAGTTCTATCAGTACTAATACGAATTATTTACAGACGAATGGAAAAACTGGTAGAGGCCGACGTTGGGGAAGATCAGTTTGGATTCCGTAGAAATGCTGGAACACGTGAGGCAATAGTGACCCTACGATTATCTTAGAAGATAGATTAAGGAAAGGCAAACCTACGTTTCTAGCATTTTTAGACTTAGAGAAAGCTTTTGACAAAGTTGACTGGAATATTCTCTTTTAAATTCTGAAGGTGGCAGGGGTCAAATACACGGAACGAAAGGCTATTTACAATTTTGTAGAAACCAGGTGAGGATGAAATGATGATGAGGACAACACTACACCCGGTCCACGAGCAGAGAAAATCTCCGATCCTTCCGGGAATCGAACCCGGACCTGCTGCACGGGAGGCTAGCACTTTACTATCCAGCTAAGCAGGTGGACATCATACAGGATATTCTAAGATAACGCATCCAGTTTCACAATATAATAAAGACAGAAATTTGAGGTATGTTTTAAATTGCACGTAGAGCTTCTATCACGTGTGAGACTGGTTCTGATCTGTCTTCCTACCACAGTTGCGCAATGAGACTCTTTGAGTGTTTTAGGAATTTGGTGTTGAACTGTAAGGTAGGAAGACACCATATCATGCATGCAGAGTTCAGAAGAGTGCAGCAGTACAGACAGTGATGTAATCAGACAATGATCTCAATGTCGGTTCCACTGCACATCCTGTAAAGGAAACGCTATTGCTAACAGAAATTAGTGTACGGGTTCAGTCGTAACTATATGTTAGCAAAATCAAAATCGTAGATTTTCGTTATTAAGGTTTATTTTTACTCTAAGTAGGACTTCATGACGTAGCAAAGCTACCAAAATTATGTACAGGGTGGTAAAATATTCATACTGGGTGTCTTCCTAACTGTTATAAAGTTCTTTAATGGTGAGATGGTTGATGACAATGTCTGGTGGTCAATAAATATACAAAAAAAAAAAAAAATACAATTGGAGCCAGAGATATCAATTACGCTAAAATACACAGTGAAAATACCCAAAATTGAATGGAGGTTGGTAAAGAGCAATCAGGATGTACACAATTAAAACTGTTCATAACACTACAGTCGCTGATGAATCCTTTTCGTTAGATCGGCCATCTCGCGTTTCTGCTTCGTTTAAGCCCGACATCGTGAATAACTACAGGTCATGGTTGAAAGTACAAAAATTAGGAAAGATGGAGACGACTGCATGTGTGAGTGTCAATTGAATATCACTTGCTGGCGTGGCGCCAGAGTGTGTGATTATTACCTTGCATCGGCGGTGGCAGTGGCGGCTGTCGTCGCTAGCTGAGAATCTGAGAATCTATTCTAAATCTCTCTCAACTGTTAAGCACCAGTCTGATACAGTTTCTACGTCTTCGGTGAAGCCGAAACTCCTAGTTATTTCCTTGATAAGTTAACTGGTATGGTACGCGCTATTTGCCTGAGCATTAACTGTCAGTGCTCGGTGCTATTCTCCTTACTAGGGGAGTTTACACTGTAACTCCTTACGAGTCAAGACGAGCCTGTGAACAAATATTCACATAATGACTCTCGCAATCGTCTCATTGTGGCATGAGTACCCTTGCTCAAACACTGGACGTTTTTCTGCAAGAGAGGACGCCAATTGCTCTGTCTGCAAGTTACCAATGTTAAAGCTGGTGGCCACACGTTTTCTTTCTGGCCAGTCAGGGCATTCGTATTTGTTATAGAGTTTTGTAGCCTATCAAAGGCGTCGTTTCTTTCATAGGGCAGAGTTTAACTTCTGCCACCTAATACTGAGATAAACAACTTTTTCTTCCATGCGAGTTTTAACGCAGGTGGCTACAGTGAGTCGCCAGTCTTTTGAGTTGGATTTCTCCGGCGTTTATCAGCGATCTCTGGCCGTATTCCTGTAGTATGACTTTCCGAAGGGTGTCGTTAAAAGCAGGGACAAGGGCTGCTTTTGCCGGCGACCTACGCAGTGGCTCCGGCTTCTCATTGTGACCACTAGGTGTACTGTGGTGAGGGTTTCAGCCGTGCGAGACTTCGTGGCGTCGTAGCATTCTCCTTTCCCTCAGAACTGCGTCTCTTAGCTCAGGTCAGGGAAATTACTTGCATGCAATTACTAGTGTGAGTGTTAGTGGCTCATATTCCGAAATGTTGGTTTGTTTATTCGATTCGCTTTACCCTTCAATAAAATTCGTACATTTTCACATAACTATGTCGTGTGACACATCGAGTTAACCGGAACTGTTTCAGGAATTCAATGTAAGGTGTGTTAATTGTTTGACACCTTGCAGGCCACGAAGTTTTTTACTTTCAAAAGAACCATCCAATTTTACAACAGTAGCCCTGTATCTTTTACATGCATCCACACACAACTTTTGGGTACCGATTACAGTTACATTTCGGATAGAAGTTTTCATTCATCTTTCACGAATGTTCAGTGTGCCTTCCGTCGGACGCACGGCAAACATCCGGATGATAATCCAATGCATCCTTACTTTTGGAGCATGTCTGGAATTACTGCACCCGCTGTTCCTGGAGTGGCAGTTCATCCAGTGTTATTGTGAGGAAGGCACATAGTTGGAATCTATCACAGATACTCAAAAAAGAGGAAATGACACGCCGTGAGATCAGGCGAGAAATCTGCATGCCGCTAGTGGCTTGTCCATTGCTGAGTCAGTTCACTACTAAGAAATGCTCTCCGGTGCAGATGCCACTAAGAGTGTGCTGCAGTCTGTTGAAAAATGAAATATTTGACATGTTCACACAATTCAGTAAAAAGCTATATCACCAATGTATCTAGGAACGTGGTTCCAGTAACAGTTTTTTCGCAAAAAAGAACTGCGCACACACCGTTTTTTGTGAAATGGTGTAAGACCCGTGAAGCTTTGGTGGGTCTCTCTCGTGTTCGATTATAGTATGTAAATAGTGTGTTCCACATATTCTTACTTTATACTGATAGCGGTTTATGATTTCACTTAAATGAAATGTCGCCTCATCACTTGATTATAAACTTGAAGGAATATTTATATCTTCTGTTTTCACGCCAAGAATAAATGCACAAGATTCCATATTTTGTTCTTTATCATAATCGTGAAGGGCTTGTAGCAAACGAATTCTGTTTCGTTTGAAACACAAACGCCGGTGCAAGCCAACTCTGTTGAATGCCCACTACTCTTATTGCCCGTATCGCGCTGCAAAAGGTAGCTATTCAGGCTTTTGACAGGTGGTCACGTTAATGTGACTGGACAGTGTGGAACGATAACTTGCAACTGGCGCGTTGACAGTCTGTTAGTGTCTATGTGTAAGTTAAAATTTAGAGGAACTTCCTTTCTTCACTGAAGTAAACGTTATAGTTTGTGAAATGGAACGAATCTCTTTAAAACAGTCCGTACTCTGCACAAAGAAAATGTACTACAAGCCAAGGGCAGACCTAGGTTACGGCAATCAGACTGTGGCCCGGGACCCCGAGAATGAGAGGCCCGTAGTGCCCGAAAGAAAGATGTGATGGTGTGTTGGGGCTTATGGGCGCTCAACATCGAGGTCATCAGCGCCCCGAAAGAAAGAAACGAGAAAAAAGACAAGGCAATATTAAAAAGAAAAATTGCACTTGCCCGCGAAAGACAAAGGTCCCGAGTTCGAGTCTCGGTCCGGCACCCAGTTTTAATCTGCCAGGAAGTTTCATATCAGCGCACACACCGTTGCAGAGAGAAAATCTCATTCTGGGAACATCCCCCAGGCTGTGGCTAAGCCATGTCTCCGCAATATCCTTTCTTTCAGGAGTGCTAGTTCTGCAAGGTTCGCAGGAGAGCTTCTGTAAAGTTTGGAAGGTAGGAGACGAGATACTGGCAGAAGTAAAGCTGTGAGGACGGGGCGTAAGTCGTGCTTGGGTAGCTCAGTTAGTAGAGCACTTGCCCGCGAAAGGCAAAGGTCCCGAGTTCGAGTCTTGGTCCGGCACACAGTTTTAATCTGCCAGTAAGTTTCAAACCAGAAATAATATTCAGTAACAGACCGATTACACTCTCCAAGATGGCGACTACAGAATAGATCATTGTGCTCAAAAAGAAACGAAAGGAGACGCGAAACATTTCAGTCAGCAAATAAAATGAAATTAATTGGCACAAACGGGGGAATGAGATGGTTCTGGCTAAGGACAACTTTAAAAAAAGAGGTTAATAAAGCTAAGATCACTGCACAGCAACCAAGATGTTGAAAAATAGGACAGTTGGATTCATCTACAAGAATCGAAACGGAAAAATACAGAAAAAACGAAATTGGAATCGAATAATTCGCTTGACTTGTCGCTCAAATGAAGACAGCGACACCAGGCACGCCTTACCAGAAATACAAGATAATCGAGTAACAACACATACGAATTTAGTGTAGAATAAACTGAACATAAAGAAAATCACAAAATTGGAAACGAACCTCTTACTTGACCTTCAGCCAGAACATTATGACCACCGACCTACTACCGGTATAAACCTGTCCAGGCGATAGCAGCGTCACCTGGCGAGGAATGACACGCGCAGTGCATGTAATATCAGTCAGCGAACTGTTCGCGTGTAGAATGGGGAAGGCGCGCGATCTATCTGAGTTTGACCGAGGGGAGATTGTGACGACCCGGATGCTCGTCACGAGCATTTCGGAAAGGACATGACTTGTCGGGTGTTCGAGGAGTGCTGTGGCGAATGTCTTCAACACGTGACGAAACCAAGGTGAAACTACGTCCAGACGTTGTGGGGTTGGGCTGCCA
Source organism: Schistocerca serialis cubense (assembly GCF_023864345.2). Lineage (NCBI taxonomy): Eukaryota > Metazoa > Arthropoda > Insecta > Orthoptera > Acrididae > Schistocerca > Schistocerca serialis. The sequence goes on along the minus strand of NC_064644.1, from coordinate 329,978,720 downwards.
CCGGTCATTGCGAATGTCGTAGGCTGGGCAGGCTGATAAAACAGGGCAGGTTGCGAACTACGATGGAACCAACATCAGACTTTAATGCTGGGTAGAATACAAGTGTGTCTGAACACTCAGTGCACCGAACTCTTCTGACGCTGGGCCTCCACAGCCGACGACCCATGCATGTGCCATTGTTAACACCACAACATCGGCAACTACGACTGAAATTTTTCCCGATGGCAATGGCACTTTTCAGGAAGATAATTCACCTTGTCGCAAGGCCAGGAGTGTGACAGAGTGGCTCGAGGAACACGCGAGTTCCAGTGATATGCTGGCCACCCATCTCGCCAGATCTGAACCCGATTGAACACATCTGGGATGTGATTGAACGTGGCGTCAGAGGTTATCGCCTCCTCCCAGGAATTTACGGGAACTGGGTGACTTGTGTGTGCAGATGTGGTGCCAACTCCCTCCAGCGACCTATCAAGACCTCATTGTTTCCATGCCATGACGCGTCGCCGCTGTTATCAGTGCCATTGAAATAACGTTTCCTTCCAGAAAGAAAATAAAAACTTAGATTTAATAACAAATATCGTAAAAACGTGCTTACCGTACATAGCCCTCTCTAGACTATTAACATGTCGTGCAAATTGTCACAACTTAGCTACAAATATAAATTCGTTTTCCGCATGTTCCTATGTCAACAAATGACAATGCAATTGAATGGTAAAAATCTGGAAATATATGTAGACTTTTGGGTGTTACTGTGCGCGGACATTGGCCAAGGGGACAGATCGGCAACAGGGCACAACATGCGAGTGTTGTAGGTAGTCTAGCCACTCACGAGAAGGCGAGGCATGCGGCGTCAGGCGACGGTGTGCGTGACAGTGCGAGCAACGACAGCGCCCACATCTATCTCGTACCGGTTATGTTGGCATAGGGAAAGGAGCGTGAGGAGGGGCTGCACTACTGTACATACTCGATCACACGCTCTGCATAATAATAATCTTCCTTTGTCAAAGTAGCTTATCTCAATGTATTTCTCCTTTTGCTGCCCATATCTTCAGTAGGGTGATCCCCCATCTGGGTTTTCTCCGCTTACATACTTTTGTTACAACGTTAAATGCTCGCAACGCCACAAGGAGGCATTCAACGTCGCTGTTGGCAGTGGTCATATTGTGTTAGTTTATCAGTGTACCTGTTTCCGTGTGTATTCAGAAGTGTCACTAATGGCAAGAAATCCAACACGTTGGGCTAGCAGAAAAGAAACCATGTACACGTTTAAAGGTTCATTGACGTTCTTAAGGCTCTGATTAACATAATTTGTAAGATGTAAGGAATGAAGTGTAGCAATGAGTCTTATAAAGATAATGTTCCCCTTTCAGTTTCTTTGTAAACCACAAGCAAGAATTAAGACCTTGCAGTCTGAGAGCACGGCCGCTGTAGTTGCATATGGCATCTTAGCAACGGCGCTATCAGAAGCAAAGTTGGAAGATTAAGTTCAAATGTCCCGTCGACAAGGAGGTCGTTAGGGACCGGGGATTGGGGGAAATCACGGAAGACCTCAATCTGTCTGCTGGGAAAGAGGAACTGAATCGCCGACATCCCGGAAGCGAGTCTAGTGTCTTGCCGGTTGCTTTCAGAAACACGCAGCGTCAAATGATCATGCGGCAAACTGAAATTTCCTGGCAGATTAAAACTGTGTGCCGGACCGAGACTCGAACTCGGGACCCTTGCCTTTCGCGGGCAAGTGCTCTACCAACTGTGCTACCCAAACACGACTCAAGCCCCTTCCTCACAGCTTTACTTCTGCCAGTACCTCGTCTCCCACCTTCCAAACTTTACAGATGCTCTCCTGCGAACATTGCAGAACTAGCACTCCTGAACATTCCCCAGGCTGTGGCTAAGCCATGTCTCCGCAATATCCTTTGTTTCAGGAGTACTAGTTCTGTAAGGTTCGCAGGAGAGTTTCTGTAAAGTTTGAAAGGTAGGAGACGAGATACTGGCAGAAATAAAGCTGTGAGGACGGGGCGTGAGTCGTGCTTGGGAAGCTCAGATGGGTAACGCAGGCAGGCCTGGGGTTGTGAACCATTAGAATATTTGAACTGCCTTTCGAAATAACTGCCCAGAAGATCAACGCCAAACTACGGGAATATGGTTCGGTAGTAAGCAACGTTGCTGAGAAATGGTCAGGTCAACATATATTCCCAGTATTGAACGGTGTGCGGCAAGTGAAAATCGAGTTGCTGAAGCATATTCCATCTTACGTCATTGTATGTGGATACAGGGCCGTAGTAATTTATGATGGGCAACCTCGGACATGCTCGGGATGTGGATCTACAGCATACGTCCGTGCACAGTGTATTCAAAGGCGCGTAGCGCAGATACCGACTGGTGAGCGTGAGCGGCCTGGCCCAAGTTCTACGTTGCCGATCTCTTACGTAGCCGCCGCCCATGTAAACACCGCTCCAGAGCTCAGCGTCGATTTCGTCCTAGATGCGTACACTGACCACAAAGAAGAGAACATACCAATGGAGACGAGTAATGTACCGGAAACCCGCGGAGCTTCCTTAAAGGAAGTGGAGGAGGGAAGTAAGGAGACGCAGGGTGGCAGCAAGGTCAGGGATGTCTTCGGACAGCCGCAAGCGGCGGACGTTTTTCCCATGGAAGAAGATTGTGCCACTCAAGAGAACACTCCCCAAAACTCCAAGTGCCCTTCCCCGAAAAAGCAGAAGAAACGAAGAATCGCGCAACAGGGTGCTGACACAAAAGCGCAACCGCTGCGCGAGAAGGCCAATCAGGTGCGTCAGAAGCTGACCGAGGTGACGTCACAGGTTTCTACTGCAACTCCCCAGACGTCCAAAAAGTCCCGTACTGACGACTCAGAGGCTGACTACGAGAACAGACCCTCCCAATCACAGACGAAGATGATGTCAATAGATACAGAAGGTACAGGTGGCCACCTGCCGGATAGCGGTGAAGATCCGCGTGAAGCTCACCCTCCACGAAACTGGGCGGACGACGTCTCTCAAGACAAAGATATGACCGAAGTACAGGGACAAGACGGAGAAACAGTGTCAGAAGTCCGGGAAACGGAATCGCAAGACAACGGAAGACTGAAACTGCTGTTAGGCGGTGGATGCCGACCCCGACTTCTTTTAATTGATGCCCCTCCGTCGTCACTAACAGGGCGGCTCAACGCCACGCATAGCTCTGCCATCATGCCACCTTTACAGGCATACCGTGTTGCCACGGTCAACATCAACAAGATCAGCAGCACGTCAAACCTGAGGAATCTTATGGATTTCTTAAATGCAGCTGATGTCGACATTGTGCTGTTGCAAGAGGTCGCCGATATTCATCTAGAACCTATCACAGGTTACAATGCGTTAATCAAACCGGGAAATGGCAGTGAACTCGGAACCGCACTTTGACCAAAGAAGGCATCACCGTAACCAATGTCGACAGACTGCCAAACAGCAGAGGTATCGCGGGGACGATCCACAACACCAGATTCATAAATGTTTATGCCCCTTCTGGAACGGGAAAAAAGCGCCAGAGATCGGACTTTTTTAAAGAGGAGATAGTGCCACTTTTTACAACCCACACAGGCCAAGTAATGTTTGCAGGTGATTTCAACTGTGTACTAAAACCAAAAGTCCAAACGCCAAATTTTAACACTTCCATAGAACTTCTGGGCATTGTTAAAGAATTAAACCTACTCGACACGTGGGGACTTAAACACGGGGACACGCCCGGTTTTACCCACGTCACCAGCCATTGTGCCAGCCGCATTGACAGAATTTATGCAACTTCCAATTTACGGAACAATATTTTGCAAGCGGAGAGATGGCCACTTATATTCTCTGACGATGTAGCATATATATGTACCATAAATATCAAAAAAACAGGGTACATATAGAGCAAGAGGCCCGTCGAAACTGAATGTTACCTATTTATCGGATCCAGGGTGCCACGCTGTCTTCCAAAACACATGGGCAGGTTGTGAAAGGAAATTTCCACTGTACAATTCGGCTTTCTGGTGGTGGATAAAATGTGCAAATTGTGCATAAATAAAAGCGATGAAATGTTACTCTCGCGAGAAATGCGCCTGGCAGATGACCACAATAGAATTCTATTTTCAGTGCCTACGTGAACTTTATAAAGACGATAATACAGTAGTGGACAATCACATGCAGATTAAAAGAATCAAGGCGACACTCCTAACACTGACGCGAAAACAATCTGAGGCTGTAAAGTGAGAACACGCCTGAAAAATGCATTGCGGGGGGAGACAACATCCATGTACCACGTTATACAAGAGCAAAAAAGAAGAAACAGGAAAATACTGACTGAGCTAAAAACTACAGACGGTCGCCTTTTCAATACTCAAACGGATATTCAAGAAGAAATTTATAAACATTTTACAGCGTTACTAGCTGACAAACCAATAGATGTGGCAGCGCAGGCAGTCCTTACGGAAAGGGCGTGGGGGAGACTTGGTCCGGAAGAACTCGCCACAGACATAATTGAGGATGAAGTAGCACATGCCATTCTCCGAAGCCCAATAAATAAATCGCCTGGTCCTGACGGATTACCTGCCGAGTTTTATCACACATTTAGGCAGCAGTTAATTAGTAAGTTGACTCAGGTCTGTAATGAAATTATGAACATTCGAAATGACAGCCTGAAAGATTTTTGTAAAGGTATTGTGGTGCTAATTCCAAAACCTCCAGGAGGCAAAACTGTTGAGAATCTCTGGCCTTTAACATTACTTAACACTGACTATAAAATTTTCTCACGTGTCATTAATCAACGATTAAATTCGGTCATTACCAGCGTTACCGGCGACTACCAAACTGGTGCCGGAACAAATAGGAATATTTTCCACACTTTAACTGCATATAGAGATCTCATAGCGATTGCCGAAGCCTGTGACATCCCAAGTGCCCTTGTGTCCCTCGACTTTGAAAAGACCTTTGACAGGGTGAACCACTCCTATCTCTTACGAACAATGGACGCCATGTATTTTCCTCAGAAAATCACTGGTACTGTTAAAACTCTCCCGATGAATGGTACGTCGCAAATCAATGTAAATGGACGCTTAAGCAGGCCGATCAGTATCACAAGTTCAGTACGACAGGGCAGCCCAATGTCGATGGCATTGTTTGCCACAGCACTTGAGCCACTCTTGTATTCCCTGACGCAAGACCTTCTAGGACTGCTCATTCATGTTCAGAAGATTATTTGCCAGGCATACGCAGATGATGTCAGTTTTGTAGTAACGAAAGAGAGGACTTCGAGAAAGCTTTCCACAATGTGACAACGTATGAAGCTGCATCAGGGGAAAAACTCATCCGTCACAAGTCAGGCTTAATGCACATTGGACACGGATTAGAACTCGGTGCTGGTTAAAGAATAAGAAGCTTGGAAACGATTACCTGCCTCGGAATTGAATATACAAGCGATATCCGCCGCACGGCTGCCTTGAACTACAGAAAACTACTGGCAAAAATACGCGCTGGCGTACAGCAACATAGCCTGCGAACTCTAAATGCCATTCAAAGAGTGTCTGTAGTTAATACCTACATAATATCCAAAGTAAATTGCGTTGCCCAAGTACTGCCGATACCAAAGAATGTTAGCAGCGCATGGCCACTTTGTTACCAGGGGTCAGATATTTAAAGTAAAGTATGAAACCCTCACGCTCCCAGTTTGGAAGGGAGGCCTCAATTTGACAGATGTCTACCTCAAAGCAAAAGCCTTGTATGTTAGTCAAACATACAAACAGTGGCACAGATCACCTAACACACTGACGGCTCAGATTTTAAATGAAATAGTGCCTCCCAATCTGAACCCACCTGTAGATGTAAAACACATTCTGAACTCGCTTTGTCACTTAAGGTATTTCATCCTAGAACTTAGCTACATACAAAGAAGAATTCCAGAGGCAGACCGACACAAAGTCAAAGCAATTTACGCCAAAATGACGGAAAGTAAACCAAGCAATATTGTAGAGGAGAAATATAAAAGGTTATAACTGGAAACAAGTCTGGGAGAACATTCACGACACGCATCTATCATCTACAGTGCGCTCAATTTGGTACATGGCAGTCAATAGGAAACTCCCGACCAATTTGAGGTTACACAAGATTCACCTGGCTGAAACACCGAATTGTATCAGATGTCACTTAGTCGACACAGAAGAGCGTAGATTTACTTGCGACACTGTACAGGACATATGGTCCCTCTGCACACAGAAACTCGCAAGCATAATGCGAAAATCACCAAGAACGATAACACCGACACACCTACTCAACCCTGACGAAGTTCCCTATCCCAATACAAAACGACATGCAGTCAACTGGCTAAAGGGCCAGATTGTATACTACATCCTACCCGAGAGAGAGAAGAGTAAAGAAGAATATTGGGTACATTTAACGAGGGAACACGAGAAACTGATACGAACGACGAAGTATAGAGAAAACTATGCTTGTTTTTTATTACGAACGTTGACGTAGAGTAACTATAATGCAAGAATCTTTACTTTATCACTTCTTTTAATCTCTTTACTAGTTTTTTACATATCATTTGCCATACTAATGGGGAGACATTTTTATTCTTTAATTTACTTTATGTTAGACAACCAAAAAGGTTCCCTGTCAGGATGTCATGGAGACTTTGGTGGCCGGGGCTTCAGAGTTCAGAGAAGCTGAAACAGAAATAAACTTTCAGAGATGGACGAAAAAACGAATGTTCAACAACGGCATACATTAGCAACAGCTATTCACCGACAAGACAAACTCTGAAGACACCAGTCTGCTGAAATTCCACACGTACACCTACGGAGTGTCAGGGGTACCAAAGAAGAAGTATTTTCATTTCTCTCTCATGAGGAGGCATTAGTTCATTATAATTACAGCTACTGAAGCTAGCCGATGAAGGCAATTCTGGCGAGTGGAAGTGACGGGGTAACGGGCTATAAGGGAAGGATGGAGACCCCCCCCCCAAAAAAAAAAAAAAATGGTAGAGCACTTGCCCGCGAAAGGCAAAGGTCCCGAGTTCGAGTCTCGGTCCGGAACACAGTTTTAATCTGCCAGGAAGTTTAATATCACCGCACACTCTGCTGCAGAGTGAAAATCTCATTATGCGGCAAACTGCTTGACGAAACTTACAACACGTGTGGAAGACGGGCCATTGAGTGTAAATTGTCTAAGAAACTAACTGAAGCAGTACAGAAGCACTTTCACGAGCTTTGCGAGGTTAACAGAACCCGTAACTGGACTTAAAGTAGCACTTCTCTTGAATGATTAACAGAATTTATTCGCAAATCAATACCCATACACATGCTTGATCGGATGTATACGTAGCAATCCAACCTATTTTCGTACACAGTCCAGTCACATTAGTGTTATGACCCCCTACGTTTGACAACAATGTGCCATAATCACACGCAGAACGCAGGTGGCAACGCCGGTAGTGGAGTGTATACAAAGCGCGTCGGGGGAGGAAGAGAGGCGAATGAAAAAAGGCACTCGTAGCCATATTGCTGAAACGGAGCGATTTATCTGACGTCTAAAAGGGCATGACTATTGGCTTTCGGGCCAAGAGTGGAAGCATTTCCGAAACGACGAAGTTTCGAAACTATTCACGTATTGCCATGGTGAAAATATACCATGCATGGAAAAATGGCGCCATCCAAAACCAGCACCGAGGCAGCTGTGGTGCATCTCGGCCAAAGATGGCAGGACCGTGAGATGTGTACGAGCGAACAGACGTGCAACTGTTCAGCAGCTGACCGCCCAGATGAACAAAAGGGCTACCGGAAGCTTCTCCTCAACGAATAGTTTAGCGAACATTGCTGTTTAGGTGCCTCCGAAGGCTGGAATTTTCCCGACAATACAACAACTGGAAATAAACTGAGTGGCGACATGTTGCCTTTTCAGATGAATCACGTTTTAAGCGCGTGAAGGAGCAAACACCCTGCACCAATCGTTGAATGATTACATACTAGAGGAGGGAGCGTTGGGGCCTGGAGAATGTTTCTGTGGCAGTTCCTGGGAGATCTCGTCATTCTGGAAGACACAGTGGCTCAACAAAAGTATGCAGCTATGCTTGGGGACCATTTCCATCCCTACATGCAGATGGTTTTCCTTGTAACGATGACATCTACCAGCAGGACAATGCAACGTGTCGCACGTCTCGCAGTGTGCCTACGTAGTTCGAAGTGCCACCAAACTCCCCGGATTTAAACCAGTCGAGAATCTGTGCGATCACATCGACCGGGGTGCCCGCGCCATGGATCCACAACCGAGAAACCTAGCGCAGCCTGCTACAGCACAGGAGTCGGCATACCTCTACATCCCTGTCAGTATGATCCAGAACCTCATTGCTTCTCTTCCTGCACTTCTCGCAGCGGTTCGAGTTGTAAAAGGTAATTACTCAGGCTTTTGGCACATACGTTAATGTGACTGGACAGTGTATCTAACGCCTGTGGCAAGATCTGAAAAGAAGCACTTAGTTTTCCACTGAATTTGATCTTCTATTTCCAGCACAGCTAATGTTGATAAGAACTTTAAGACCGTCCTGATGTTTCTGGCAGATCTCAAGGCTTCTGAAAAAGTGATCTTTTTCCAAGATAAAAAATTTTAAAAAATATGCATGTTCTTTATCATGAATGACGAATGTTTACCCGATTTTGAAATATTATCGATGGGATAGATGTGGCGCGAGTGGTCACAGGTTCGTTTCATTGGCGAGAGACTGTGTCAGAAATGAAGAATAATCATAACTTACAGAATTCGCCATTCATCTCTCAACAAAGTGGTTGGAAAACTGCAAGACTCATCTTTCAGAGAAGAAACCACAAACATTCCTCAGCCTCCAATGTTTCTATCCCTTACAGATCTCACATGGGAGCAGAAGTATATTCTTCACACGCTCCACCCACAAATGGATGAGGAACAAACCTTAATGTTTGGTTCAGTAAAAAGTATCCTCTAAAATACAGTTTAGAACTGTGTGCAGAGTTTGTATGAAGATGTAGAGGTATGTCGAAAATGAATGAGAACGAAATATCGTTTTTTCTCAAATAATGGCCCATTTTGCACATACACAAACGAGAAAGTTTTCATGTATAGATGAGGAGAATTAAGTTACTAACAAATAAATACCTTTCATTAGCACCTTACATTTTACATGGCTGTTGAAACGTACGCACTTTTTTGAAATTATCAATTCGTTTTTGTTTTGTCTTGCAGTAAAGCATCAGATATTATTGCACTTTTTGTAATATTATTCAGTGTTTCAATTAAGTAGTGTTGTGAGAAAATGGTCTTCATAGCTAACGCCTTACGAGCTACACAATGGTTCTTATAAGAAAGTAAAATGTCACTTGAATAGTGTGCAGGTTTCGTTATGCGCAATGATTCTGGGACAATAGCTGTTTCATGTACAGATAAATCTGGGAAAGTTGTTACGATGGTATTTGCTTCACCGAAGTATTTAGGATAAAATTGCCTGCTTTTCAAAATTTTTCTTAGTTATTTAATTTCTTGCGTGAAGTGAGGGGAGAGCGGTGTGTGTGTGTGTGTGTGTGTGTGTGTGTGTGTGTGTGTGTGTGTGTGTGTGTGAAATAGAGAGAGAGACAGACAGAGAGAGAGAGAGAGAGAGAGAGAGAGAGAGAGAGAGAGAGAGGGAGAGAGGGGAAGAGATAGAGGAAAAGCGGGCTATGAATGACAGAATGCGGGCGACATTCTACTGAATTGAGAACAGTGTGGGACTGGGTAGGCTTCCACTAACGGGAAAGGGGGGCGGGGGGGGGGCATGACTGTACCAATTGCCTGCTACGAGCATGACCTGTGACATTAAATGATACATGAATAGGCAGAGGAAGAGGGGAAGTGGGCAAGCGTGGTGAATGCCTGAGCATTTCATTTACACGATGAGAACGCCAAAAGATATCGGGACGGGCTTCGGAAGGACGAGGAAAGGAACAGAGTGAATCAAAGGCCGTTAAATTTCTGCAAGTGCAGCAACTCAGCTCCCAGAAGAGCGTTAACTTGATTAAGCCTGTGAAATAGATTGTGCGAGCTATTGCAGCGAGGTTGTCGCTCGGTGCATTATAAGAAATAAACTGATTGCGAAAACAACCCATTGTCTGCTGAAGGTTCTCATTCTGAACTTGGAATCAGAGGTACAAAGTTCGCCTCTACGTCTGCTGCCGTCGCAAGTGGGGCGACCGGACGTAACGAGCACGCTTAATCGGATTGACTGCGTCCCGGATGAGTACGACTGACGAGAGCGTTTCAACTGAGTGGGAGTTATGTCACTTTAGTAGAGTTACTTTTGTAGGGTGCAAATGTAGTATACTTTTAAACAGGTTACGAAAGGGACTACTTCTAAGGAAAAGTTAAAAACATGTCTTGGCTCTGGAGGGACGTACAGTATGTCTTCAAATTTATAGCTATCTCTTTCTGGCACATTGTTTTGTAAAACATAGCACGCATTTTTTATGGTGATTGCAAAGTCTTCTCGAACATTGACTGAGCGATGAAAAATTTTCCGTTCTCCATTATTTGACAGAGTGCCAAAAATGCATTCAGTAAATCTCCTAGTACGAGACAGTCAATTTTTAAAGATTCTTTTGCAGTTTGTTGAACTCCTTCCTCCAAAACGACGTATTAAATTTTCAGATATACAAAATGCCTCGTGTCCAACAATAATGCACGGCATCGCTAATCCCTTGTTTGGTAGGGAGCTTTTCTCTGAAATTCATAAATTTTTACTAACGATATTTTCATGCAAAACTGATTGCATAAAGATAGGAGTCACTACATTTTCCGTATGCTCCCCATTTACGTAAGTGACCTCATAATCCACAGTGCATGAAGCAAGTAAAACGACGGAAAATAATGTTTATAATTATAGTAAAATACGTTTGTTATGAGAAAAAAACGTAACATATTACACGTCCATCTCGCTCGGCTGTTCGGTCACGACTGACCGGCAGGTGGCTGAATAAACTGGCTGATCAACATTGCGTCTGCCAAGTGCGCAATAGCCCACCTGTAAGCGTTTTTATGTTTCACTGTATTTTTATGTTTCACCGTAAATCAAGTAAAGCTGTGCTCAACTTGAAGGATGGATTCAGCATTGCAGTGCTTTTCTAGGCTTGGTGGTTTGCCCTTGAATTCCTCTCACCTCTGAACAGATACACACAGCCCGATGGAGGGGGATCTACATATCAGCGCCTGCTCCGGAATACGATGTAACTTGACTTGGCGTTACTGTCATTGTTACTGGTGAAAGAAGTGATAAGAACAGAGAAGATCGTAGAACCAAATGGGGATCGAATCCTAAGCCTAGGTTTTGTAGTCTGTAACTTAATCCACTGAGCCACAAAGGCACATTTCTGGACAAACCATTAATTTCTTATTTATCAAACAAAAGCTGGAAAGAGCCAAGGGAACTGTAAGGTGGACATGTCATCTTGAATTTTTGTAAGTTGTCGATGTGCACGTCAGAGGAAGAGCAAGTATTCATACTGTTAAACAATTTTCGGTTTTGTTGTGGCACAGTCCTTGTCTTTTATGCAGTCTGACACATTCTTAGTTGAAGTGTGGCAGAAGATGGACGTATTCAGCAGAGCTGTGTTGATTTATGATTGTATCTGTAAGACGAAGAAAGATTAATTGTAAAGGATAGCAAGGACGAATGATGTATATATCGGGAGGCGAAAAAAATATAAGTTTTGAATAGTGTTGTTATTTTTGAAGAGAAGAAGTCTGAAGTAAGACTGCAGCACTGCGCAACTAGTTTGTTGAAATGATTATTGTCAACTAGTTAACTTCCTTAGAGCTGAGAGAAAGACCACCCCATTTCCCTGAATCATACATTAAGATATCAACTGATTAAGCTGTTTGATTTTTATAGAACTTCTCATTTAACATCGTACCCTTTTCAAAACATTTTTCACTTTGTGAAGCATAGTATTGTTCAGGCCAATGTTATGTGTGAAGCTCACGCGAAATTTTACTGAATCTTTTAGAAAACATACTTCTAAAATCGTTGTCTTGGAAATAATTTCAGAGGAGTAGTTACTCTTTCCATCCCACTGTTTAAAGAAGGTTTATCATTACGTATTACCACATTGCACTATATGGTACCCAACGATTTGAATATTGTTCGGAAGTTTTATTTAAAAATAGAAATCGAGCTTAGCCGCTGCCTGCTTGCTGTCTGCTGTCGTGCTTTCAGAAATCTGCAGTAATGTTGTAAAGACGCGAGGTAAGTGAAATTTTGATTAGAGCCATATAATTGGGTTACTTTAGTTGCGATTTTAATATAAAGACAAGTTGTATTCATATAAGTTATAGTTCAGTTCAAATTTTGAAAAGTTATTGTCCGGTTAATCCACGTTTAGCTCGCTAACCGGCCAGAAATCGCCGGTTAAGTTATCTCGAGTTTATTCTCCGGCTAGGCGTTATTCCGGGTTTGTACAACGCGTTTCTCGCGCTATTCCGAGAATTGAGGTTAACAGGCTGCTAACCGGAGATTGTACAACTGGCCCACGAGTCAGTACAGGATGACACAAATCACATTGAGCAATTAGCAACTACGAACAGTTTACATGAGACTACAGGAAATTGCGTGCATCCACAACTATTAACCAATGAAGCGAACTATAATGAAACAGAACGAACGATGGGTAATGATCACGCAAATTATGAAGTTGAGTCGGTAGGCGACCAGTCGTCGCAATATAGAGATAGCTTACAAAAGTCGCCACAATCGTGCGAAATTTTTCGACTGGTAACTGACACATCAGAATCAGGTTTTGCATCAAGCTCTTTTGAACTAACGCAACCCACATTACCTTCAGGGATCGATTGTATAGAACCATACTGCGCGAATCTGACAAATTTTCTAAAATCAATTCGTCTGGTGCTTAAAGAAATACAGAATGAAAACAGGAAGTTACAGGAATAAAATAGTATATCACTAACGGAAGAAACAAAAAAATAAAACACAAGAAGAGAATACAAAACCACAGGAAGAAATGAAATTGAAAATGAAAAATTTGTCAACTGAGATTAGGGAAGATATTAAAAATAACATTCAACCAGTAATAAGCAGTTTTGCAACTAGATTACACAAACTTGAAACTAAACACGAAAACCTGAAAACAAACCATCTTAATGACAAGGACGAATTGTCAGTGCGATAGTTCATAGATAAAACACAACGGCAAAAGAAATTAGTGAACAACTGGAAATTTTGACATTTAATTCGGAAGAACAGATAGAACAGTTAAGTATAATTAAAGAAAAGTTGATGACCTGACAATTAAAATGGTAAAGTTGTCAACAAGTGAAGATAGAGACTCAAATGAGACAATGCCAGTACAATTTTCAGACATAGCAGAGTACCAGTCATTAATAAATTTTAAAGACAACCAGGAGAAAATTAATTGGAAAAATAAGCATTATAGGAATGAAAAGGTCGAGCGTATTGAAAGGAAGCTTAACCGCGAGGACGAAAAGGACGAATTTGACAGTGAACATTCATATTCAGAAAACTTTGCTGACCTTACAAATTTATAGCGTTTAGTACCACACATCCAGATACGACAACGAATCGCCGACGTGGTGCAATAGAGAACAATCTGGTTCACACAAAATGTTAACATCGATTACAAACGCTTCTTGATGGCATGTAAATTCAAAGAATACAGCAATTACAATAACGAAATTCACCCCCCCCCCCCCCAAGCTTGGATTGATCAGTTTCTATATTCTTTACAACGAAACTGGCCACTTGAATACAGACTAGTATTTCTCTGCGGTTATTCGGAAAAGGACGTACAACAAGAATACTCTCAACAGTGAAAGTCTGCCAAAGCGTAAATGATTTCTGACGAGCATTTTTGTCAGCCTACTGGTCGCATACCACACAAGAGCAGGTAAAACATGGCATTTAATGTTAAGAAACTTTGAACAGTCTGACTTCTTTAGCCCAGAAAAATACTTTGAAGACATGGTACCCAGAAATCTGTACTTATCAAATTCATACAGTCCGTCGGAGCTCATTCGCATTTGTTTAACGAAGTTACAGTTAAACAATGATTATTTTGATAGAAGTAGTTTCCAGAGCTCTAGCTACGCACGTAGTAACAGACATCACAGGAGTTATGGTAGTGAGATTAGGGTATTCATAATTATAATAACAATCAGATTACTCACAGACAATCCTCCAACTCAGATGGTAATCATGCAAACTCTCATGGGCAGAATTCAGGTAGATCAAATCCGTAAAGTACGTGGCACTACAAAAATTATGAAAATAGCAACCAACACAATCAAAACCAACACAGTCACGGTAATCAACATCATAATTCACAGTGGGAAAATTCTGGAAGGGCAATCCCAGCGTGACAAATTGAAATAAATGAAGTTAAATCATCAAATCAACGAGATAATCAACGACGAGGAAGCAATACAGGTAAATATCGAAAGGCTGCAGGTTGGACAGAAAATTCTGTTTAATTTCATCCTGTATTTTGTAAAATGAAGCATCTTAGCCACAAATTCTTTCTTGTATATAACGGACCTTACAGGATTCGTATAACTGTATGCAGTGTGTTGTGGAAATTGAAACTATTCGGACACACAAGAACAAGAGACTTTATCATATAATCGCAAAAGAAGCTGAGTAGCACCGTGGTGTAGTGGTTATGATACCAGGAGGTGCATTTTGTGTTTTTAGGGTAAAAGCTAAGTATTCTTCGATACTACAAGATGGCTTTGGAGTTACTAATGGCTCCATAGTTCGCTTCAAGCAGATACTACTATACATTTAACTGTTTGTGCGTATGTGGGGTTTTCAGCTGAGAACTATGCTTATCCTCACTGAGTCTGCTTCCACACAACGTCCTGCAACAGTGACATAATTGCAACAAGCTCAAAGAGGTTTGATTGTTTGTGACAAGGACACTATTCTACCTAGATTCATTGTGCACGTTACTACTGCCATATGTGACAGTGTTTCAGAACTGTAGGCCTCATGTGATATAGATCTTGAATTTTTAATTTTTTTACTTATTGTAGTTTAACTAATATTCTTGTAAATCCATTTTTTTCTCTGTATTTGTAATATGATTTGTATGTTCCTATCCAGGACATTTAGAATTTTGTCCTTGTCCCATTCCTGTCTGAAATGATCCTCATACAATATTCTACTCGGAAGCGGTGGAGGATATGCAATTTGGGTATACATTTCAATTTTTGTAAGCTATCAATGTGCACATCAGAGAGAGAGAGCAAGTTATGTTACTATTTAACAATCTTTGGTCTTGTTGTGGCACGGTATTTGCCCTGGTGCAATCTGATAGATCCTTGCTTGAAGTGTGGTAGGTGATGGACATATTCATTAGTGCTGTGTTGACTTGTTATTGAACCTGTTAGATGAATATCAAGAGCTCATATGGAAACCCAGTTCTAAGCAAAGAAGGGAAAGCAGAAAGGTGGAAGGAGTATATAGAGGGTCTATACAAGGGTGATGTACTTGAGGAGAATATTATGGAAATGGAAGTGGATGTAGATGAAGATGAAATGGGTGATATGATACTGTGTGAAGAGTTTGACAGAGCACTGAAAGACCTGAGTCGAAACAAGGCCCCGTGAGTAGACAACATTCCATTAGAACTACTGACGGCCTTGGGAGAGCCAGTCCTGACAAAACTCTACCATCTGGTGAGCAAGATGTATGAGACAGGTCAAATACCCTCGGTCTTCAAGAAGAATACAATAATTACCATCCCAAAGAAAGCAGGCGTTGACAGATGTGAAAATTACCGAACTATCAGTTTAACAAGTCACAGCTGCAAAATACTAACGCGAATTCTTTACAGACGAATGGAAAAACTGGTAGAAGCCGACCTTGGCGAGGATCAGTTTGGATTCCGCAGAAATATTGCAACACATGAGGCAATACTGACCCTACGACTTATCTTAGAAAATAGATTAAGGAAAGGCAAACCTACATTTCTAGCATTTGTAGACTTAGAGAAAGCTTTTGACAATGTTGACTGGAATACTCTCTTTCAAATTCTAAAGGTGGCAGGGGTAAAATACAGGGAGGGAGCGAAAGGGTATTTAAAATTTGTACAGATACCAGACGGCAGTTATAAGAGACGAGGGGCATGAAAGGAAAGCAGTGGTTGGGAAGGGAGTAAGACAGGGTTGTATCCTCTCTCCGATGTTATTCAACCTGTATATTGAGCAAGCAGTAAAGGAAACAAAAGAAAAATTCGGAGTAGGTATTAAAGTCCATGGAGAAGAAATAAAAACGTTGAGGTTCGCCGATGACGTTGTAATTCTGTCAAAGACAGCAAAGGACTTGGAAGAGCAGTTGAACGGAATGGACAGTGTCTTGAAAGGAGGATACGAGATGAACATCAACAAAAGCAAAACCAGGATAATGGAATGTAGTGGAATTAAATCGAGTGATGCTGCAGGAATTAAATTAGGAAATGAGACACTTAAAGTAGTAAATGAGTTTTGCTATTTGGGGAGCAAAATAACTGATGATGGTCGAAGTAGAGAGGATATAAAATGTAGACTGGCAATGGCAAGGAAAGCGTTTCTGTAGAAGGGAAATTTGTTAACAGCGAGTATAGGTTTAAGTGTCAGGAAGTCGTTTCTGAAAGTATTTGTATGGAGTGTAGCCATGTATGGAAGTGAAACATGGACGATAAATAGTTTGGTCAGGAAGAGAATAGAAGCTTTCGAAATGTGGTGCTACAGAAGAATGCTGAAGATTAGATGTGTAGATCACATAACTAATGAGGAGGTATTGAGTAGAATCGGGGATAAGAGGAGTATGTGGCACAACTTGTCAAAAAGAAGGGACCGGTTAGTAGGACATGTTCTGAGGCATCAAGCTATCACAAATTTTGCGTTGGAGGGCAGCGTGGAGGGTAAAAATCGTAGAGGGAGACCAAGAGATGAAGACACTAAGCAGATTCAGAAGGATGTAGGTTGTAGTAAGTACTGGGAGATGAAGAAGCTTGCACAGGATAGAGTAGCATGGAGAGCTGCATCAAACCAGTCTCAGGACTGAAGACAACAACACAACAACAACATAGATGAAGAAAGATTTATTGTAAAGGACAGCAAGAATGAGTATGACATATGTATATTCAAAGGCGAGAGAATATAAATTTTGAATAATGTTATTAATTTTGGAGAAGAATTTGAGGTAAGTCTGCAGCACTGTGCAGCTAGTTAGTCAGAATGATAATTGTCAGCTAGTTAACCTGCTCAGAGCTGAGAGCAAGATAACTCCATTTCCCTGACTCATACATGAGGATATCAAATGATTAAGCTGTTTGATTTTTGTAGATTCTGAGTTAACACTGTGCCCTTTTCAGATCATTGTCCACTTTGTAGAGCGTAACATTTTTCAGAGCAATTTTATGTTTGAAGACAAGACGAAATTTTACTCTGTCTTTTAGAATACATAGTGCTAAAACCGTTTTCTTGAAATATCATTTCATTGGAGTAGTTACTCCCCCCATACCACTGTTTAAGGAAGGTTTATCATTATGTATTACCACATTGCACTATATGGTATGCAACAATTTGAATACTGTTTGGAAATTTTATTTAAAATAGAAATCTAGCTTAGCCACTGCCTGCTTGCTGTTTCATGTTGTGCTTTCGAGAAATCTGCAACAACGTTGTCAAATGTGAGATAAGTGGAAATTTTGATTAGGACCAGATAACTGTTTTACTGCAGTTGCACATTTAATATAAAGAGAAATTGCATTCATTCAGAACAGTAACAGTTCAATTCAAATAAGGTTCTGTTTATTCAAAGATTAGCATACGAGTTTAATATGGATACTAATTTGTGGGTACATAGTTTTGGTAACATGTAGACTTTTTATAGAGTGAGAGGTAAATTTGGTCTGCATTTCAGCCAGAAAAATATAGCGGGGAGCTTACAGAAAAAAATAGTAATTCTGTACAAGAAGTAAATTAAAAACACACTGTACTATTATATGTTATTCGTTATTTTAATCACCCATATCAATTAGCTATTGAATTTGCCTTAATAATATACTAATTCAAACAATTATCGAGATAGAAATTTATTCACATATTACCCTCCTGTTCTCACCGCTACACCTTATGCTTCCTTTCTTTTTTGGTACGTACTATCAAATATAATGAGTCCTACTTGTTCATTTGGTAGATTTACTCATGAAAGTCTATGGTGAAGCTGAATGGAAGTTTTCTTTGTTAATTATCAACAAAGTTTACAATTATAGTTTGTTGTCAGACTGCTCGGCGTAAATCTTTTTAATATGTTCTGTTCAAAACCTGTCTAAATGTTAGTCGATTTTAACATCTGATTGAAATCAAGCATTAATTCGTCACCTATTATTTCACTGAAATATACAGCACCACAACTGTAATAATGATCTTCAACGGCATTCACTATTCGGTTATCGCTTTTATCTTCATCCTCAGAATCTTTCACGGCAGCATGTCTTCAGAGTGGTCCTTTGATAGTGACGAGGCCAAATGCCTCACGAAATTAGTATCAAACGAAAAAATAAGAAAAACAAATCTGTTCGAGCGTGACAGGGAAAACAAATGGCGCTATGGACGGTCAACTAGATGGCGCTGCCATAGGACAAATTGATATGAGCTGCATTTTTTAAAAATAGGTACCCCTATTTTTATTACATATTTGTATAGTGCGTAAACAAATATGAATGTACGATTTCGAACACTTATTTCACTTTGTGATGGACGGCGCTGTAATATTAGAATCTTTATAATATGCCTCACCCATTTAGGTGAACAGTTAGTAACAATGTGGTTTTTTTAATTAAAACACAAAAAGTAGTCACGTTTGGACTGTATTTCTGTTGTTCCAATGTGATACATTTACTTTTGTGACCTTATCATAAATTATACTGTTACTGCGTTGGCAACTGTAATAAGCTCATTAATGTAAAAAGTGCTCAAAATGATATCCTTCAACTTCAATGCATTTTTCAACACGCATAACGAAATTCCTCCTAACAGCGAGTAGGTCGCCTTAAATAATCGTCGCACATGCATTGACAATGCGCTGACGCATGTTTTCAGGCGACAGCTAATATCTTTCAGTTTTCTCCAAAGAAATAAGTCCGGAGATATAAGGTCCAGTGAATGTGCAGGCCATGGTTTGGTGCTTCTACGACCAATCTATATGTCATTAAATATTCTATTTAATACCGCTTCAACTGCAAAGGTGCTGTGCACCAGACATCGTATTGAAAGTACATCGCCATTTTGTCATGAAGTGAAACATCTTGTAATAGAATCAGCAAAACAATAATTAAGAAATCTGCATACATTGCGCCATTTGGATTGCCATAAATAAAATAAAGATCAATTAGATGTCCTCCCATAGTTCCACACCATACATATTTTCCGCTATCCACTAGTGCATATTATGTCGGTTTATGTTACTTCTGTTGTGATTGACGCTTCGTCACTACATAGAACTCTTGAAAAAAACTTGTTATCGTCTCGAATTTATTTTGCGCCCAGTGGCAAAAATTTACATGCCGCTCAAAATCATCGACTTGCAATTCTTGGTGCACGGAAATTTGGTAAGGGTGAAATGTATGATGATGTAGAATTCTCAAAACCGATATTTTTGAAATTCCCGATTCCCACTAAATTTGTCTCCTACTGATGTGCTGATTAGCCTCAACTACAGCTCAAACACTTACTTGAGCATCTTAGTTTGATGCAGTTTTGGTTGCGTCTTCTTCTTTGGTTGAACACTTGTGGTTTCTTTAAATACATTAACTATCCGACGAAATGTCCAGACACTTGGATGCTGCGTGTCAGGATAACGATCAACATACATAGCACAAGCTTGTCTACCTGCATTTGGATCACAATAGCCATAAATAAACACCATATCTACCTTTTTTTGCGACTGTTAAGCGTTCTATTTTAAAAGGATTAGGTCTTCTGCATAATTATTATGACTGGACAAGCGTTTTTTTCTTTATTGTACTTCAATTACCCAACTGTGGTGAGCTAGCAGCAGCATAGGCGCTGCTCTTTAGCTGAAAGACATTAATTATGCCACAGAAGACACTTAAAATAACATAAAGGAGATAATATGGTGGTACGTGATATAAAAATGGGGAACATAATGGAAGAGAACAGACAAAAGGAGGCGACTGTAAAATGGTGATAAAAACCTTAAAAAAGTAGTGTCAGCAACACACTGAGTCAATGAAAAGAACACAAGGCGAAATAAAGCCCGAGCATAAAAGTTACGATGAGCGGCGTATCACAGAACAATCACGGACAGGTCCAGTACATGATTAAAATCACAACTCTTGATGGCACTTGGGAACAGCTCAAACACAACATAGACGTATCACACCGACGACGACAAACAAACTGAGAGGATCTGCCAGCAGTACAAAGAACCTTGGAAAGGTGGGAAGCAAAGTGGTTGGCCTTAGTGAGGTTGTCGGGAAGAGGATGGTCGTTATGGAGAAGCGGATGATGGGGTGTGTAATGGGGACCAGTAAGACGATGGAAGGCTGACTAGTACTTGGACGAGTTTATAGGGAGGGTGGCATTGAGTCGCGTACAGGTCTGGCGCCAGTCCCAGTGGGTTTTTGTTGTAATGAGGTTCTGAATGTGTCGCTGTATTTGCCAGTGGCGTTGGAGTGTATCCCTGTCATGAGTAGGAAGGAGTGATAGAGGCGTCATAATTCGTGGAGGAGGTGGACAGTGGAGAGTGGGATGGTAGGGTTAGTTGGATTTACTAGAAACGTGGGCCTCCATGGCATCAGTAATGGCCTTCTGAAGAAGGACGAGGCTTGGATGGTGTCATCAGGATGGTGATAGGTAAGAGGGTATCTTTCGACCTGGGTGGCGATGGATTCTCGGTAGGCATCCCAGTTGGCGCAATTGTAGTCATGGACTACCCCAGGATGGGGTGCAGAGCAGGAAGCCAGAGATGGATGGTGAGGAGAATTATGGTGAGAAGGATGGGAACGTGGTCACTACCTGTGGGGACAGCAATACACCCAAGGAGGTTGACAGAAGCAATGACAACATTAGGGGTGGTATTGCTTTTCGAATAGGTGTGTTGGGCAAGAGGAACAAGGTCATGTTGGACCGTAAGGAGGAACTGATGCCACAACCGCACAGTGGCAGAGGAGCGGCTATGGATGTTGATGTCAGCGGCAATCACATAGGTTCAGAAGGTGCAGTCAATGTGGAAGATAAAGTCATAGGGGATAAGAGCAGTGGGGCGGACATAGATGGTGGCACAGGTGACGATGAGGGAGGGGAAGAAGATGCTGAGGATAAGATATTCAGTAGGAACATTGAGGAGGGGTTGTGGCCGGATGGGATGTGCTTAATGTGGCTGATGGCAAATCCATCCCGGCCTGAGCAGAGGGACCAGGATCATCAGTTTGGTGGAGGATATAGAGAGAGGTGCAGATAATATGGTGGGGCTGGAGAAAGGTTTTGTTCAGGAGGAAGGTGGCGACTTGGTGGTGGGAGAGGGTGTTTAGGTATTTCTTGGTGCAGAAGGAGTGGATGTTCTGCAAGAGGATGTGACACTTGTGCCGTGCCATGATGGGAAGAGAGGGGGGTGAAGAGAGGGTGGGAAGAGGCTTAAACTAGGGTGTCAAGGTGGGTGAAGGTGAAATGGTCTTGGTTGTGGAAGTAAGTGGTGAAGGTGATGAGGCGAAAGACAGAGTAGGTGGTGAGGGAGATCTGTTGGAGGGTGTGTGGGCACTGGAAAGGGTGAATGTTTTGGAGGACTATGGTGAAGAAACAGATGGTGTCTTTGGCCATGGGGGGTGAATGGAGAGAATTGTTGGGGTGGACAGGGAGATTGATGGGACAGACAGGGACAGTAGGCTAGGGGGTGGCAGCTGGGGGCTTAACTTTACACTTACAGGAGTAGGTGGGATGATGCCACTGCAGGTGTTAGAGGAAGGAGAGATGGGACAGTGTTTAAGAAAATGGGAGGCCTTGCAATGGGGACAGGTGGGGGGGGGTTGCAGTTGGGGGTCAGGTGATCATTATATATGAGGCAGCATTGGCGGTGGTAGGATTGGGGAGGGGATTTAGAGGATTCAACAGGCTGGTGGTGGTGCAAAATCAGGGCACCCTGGGTTAGGAGGTGGTCAATGGAGGGGGCAGACTCTGAAAAGACATGGATGAGATAAGTGGGCCTGGAGGCATTGTGAATACGATGGGCAGAGCGGATTTCAAGAGGGTTGTGAGTTCAGTTCACGCCGCACTTCATCCTCCATGATGACAGGGCTCAGCATAGTGATCACGGCAGTGTACATTGGGGGGCGACAGGGAGGCTGGGGCTGGTGTTTATGGAGGACATCTGTGTGAAAGGAGGGGGAGGGGTACATGATGAGGACTGTGGGGAATCATTTGGGAGATGGGAGCACCAGGGAGATACTTTCATATCTCCATGGTGAGGGTACGGGCGTCAGGGAACTTGGGGTCTAGAGTGGACAGGACAAAGGTGTGGAGATTGGGGACTGCAGTATGGGTGACAGCTGTTTCACAGAGGAAGACCACACTGCAGTTCCATCTCTAAATCCTCGCACAAACGAAGTAATGGCTGACATCGAAATAAGTGTCCAAGGAAAAGAAAAGCAACTGAAATCGCCCAACAGAGGAAAGTCCACTGGACCTGACAGGATACCAATTGGATTCTACACACGGTATGTGAAAGAACTTGCCTCCCTTCTAACAGCCGTGTACCGCAAGTCTCTAGAGGAACAGAAAGTTCCAAATGATAGGAAAAGAGCACAGCTAGTCCCAGTCTTCAAGAAGGGTCGTCGAGCAGATTCGCAAAACTATAGACCTATATCTCTGACATCGATCTGTTGTAGAATTTTAGAACACGTTTTTTGCTCGCGTATCATGTCATTTCTGGAAACCCAGAATCTACTCTGTAGGAATCAACATGGATTACGGAAACAGCGATCGTGTGAGACCCAACTCGCTTTATTTGTTCATGAGACCCAGAAAATATTAGATGCGGGCTCCCACGTGGATGCCATTTTCCTTGACTTCCGGAAGGCGTTCGATACGGTTCCACACTGTCGCCTGATAAACAGAGTAAGAGCCTACGGAATATCAGACCAGCTGTGTGGCTGGATTGAAGAGTTTTTAGCAAACAGAACACAGCATGTTGTTCTCAATGGAGAGACGTCTACAGATGTTAAAGTAACCTCTGGCGGGCCACAGGCGAGTGTTATGGGACCATTGCTTTCCACAATATATATAAATGATCTAGTAGATAGTGTCGGAAGTTCCTTTCGCGGATGATGCTGTAGTATACAGAGAAGTTGCAGCAATAGAAAATTGCAGCGAAATGCAGGAAGATCTGCAGCGGATAGCCACTTGGTACAGGGAGTGGCAACTGACCCTTAACATAGACAAATGTAATGTATTGCGAATACATAGAAAGAAGGATCCTTTATTGTATGATTATATGATAGCGGAACAAACACTGATAGCAGTTACTTCTGTAAAATATCTGGGAGTATGATCACATAAAATTAATTGTTGGTAAGGTGGGTTCCAAGTTGAGATTAATTGCGAGAGTCCTTAGAAAATGTAGTCCATCAACAAAGGAGGTGGCTTACAAAACACTCACTCGACCTGTACTTGAGTATTGCTCATCAGTGTGGGATCAAATGGTTCAAATGGCTCTGAGCACTATGGGACTTAACATCTATGGTCATCAGTCCCCTAGAACTTAGAACTACTTAAACCTAACTAACCTAAGGACATCACACAACACCCAGTCATCACAAGGCAGTGTGGGATCCGTACCAGGTTGGGTTGACAGAGTAGATAAAGAAGATACAAAGAAGAGCGGCACGTTTCGTCACAGGGTTATTTGGTAAGCGTGATAGCGTTACGGAGAAGTTTAGCAAACTCGCAGGCTCTGCAAGAGAGGCGCTCTGCATCGCGGTGTAGCTTGCTATCTAGGTTTCGAGAGGGTGCGTTTCTGGATGAGGTATCGAATATATTGCTTCCCCCTACTTATACCTCCCGAGGAGATCACGAATGTAAAATTAGAGAGATTCGAGCGCGCACGGAGGCTTTCCGGCAGTCGTTCTTCCCGCAAACCATACGCGACTGGAACAGGAAAGGGGGGGTCATGACAGTTGCACGTAAAGTGCCCTCCGCCACACACCGTTGGGTGGCTTGTGGAGTATAAACGTAGATGTAGATTTAGACAGGAGGAGGTGTGGTATCCATGGAGATGGCTGGGGGAGGGGAAGGGGGCAGTGACTTTTTGTGGGAAGTGGTGGGAGCAGATTTGGTATTGACGTGCTTCTAGGGTAGGTCGGGAGAAGGGGAGAGGAATGGGAGGTGGCGGGTGGCAGAGCCTGTAGGTGTGGTGGAGGTGCTGGGAGGTGCAGTCAGTTCTGTGGTGTCGATTGTGTCCTGGCGTGGTGTAATGCGGGGGGGGGGGGGTGGTTGAGGCAGATGATGAACAAATGGGGTGTGAGAGGGGGAAAACCAACCACCTGAGGGGTTGCAGCAGTGACGGCAGTGGAGATGTACGTGAGGGTCGGGGCAGGAGTGGGAGCTGGGATTTGGAGTCTGGGGGAAGGGTGTAGATGTGGGGGTAAACAGCAGAGGAGGAGATGGGCGAATGGGTGAGTGGGGAGAAGGAAAGTATGTGTGAGGGGGGAGGGCAGGTGTGGCACTCCAGGAAGTGATGGTAGAAGTGGGGGAGAGGAGTAGATGACAGTGGAGGTGCGAAGGCTCATGACGAACATTTCAGCAGATTTGTTCTTCTTATTTCTTCGTTTGATGTTAATTTCGTGTGATATTTGGCCCAGTCACTATCAGTGGAGCACCCTGTATATAAAATCTTCTCGGTTTTCAAGCTGTGTCAGTTTGAATAAAATTCTTGAGCTTTCGATGAGCACGTCCGTCAGCGTCATCTGGAGTGAATCGACCGACTGCCTGGGCTGGCACGGTTATCCGTTTATATAGCCATGATTATGGCCTCTGGTACCAATCAGTGAGGGCCAAAACGACGCGTTCGCGGATGGTGATTGGGCAACTCATAGCAGGTTTGGCCCGCCATGGAACTGAGTACGTCAGGTGGCACGAGGGGCCGGCGCCATGTTTGAAATGGCTGCTCCCGCCTCCCTACAAGCATCAGGCATCATCGTTGCTTCCTTTCGACGTCCAAAGCCAACCCCCATGCCCTACTGAGTGTGTAACCCTTATTTCTGTTAAAATTGTTGCTATTCATTCTAATCACAGCCTCCTCTTTTATAATGTAATCCCAGTATGTTGACGCATGTTCCAAGACCCTTGTGTTCTCAAACATTATTTTGTGTTCGTTTTCCAGGCAATGTTCAGCTGTGACCCACGTGTGAAGCTCATATTTCTTCTAAAATGTTCGACGTTTCGAGCCCTCTGCTGGGATCTTCCTCAGCATCTTTTGGTGTCCCCTACACACGCATGGAGCGTTTTATGGACAGAGGAGAGCTTCATATTGATGTAACTAAATGTGTACGTTTTTGACATAAAATGTTTTACAGACATAGTCCTGTTATTTTATAGTCACACCTCGTACACTAGATGTATACCCACTGCACAGTAAATGTATTATAAATTTCCAACTTTCTAGTGCCTATATCAAGGTTTTTTTTTGCATTTTGTCTCGAAACTAGTGTAGTGGTATAGTGGTAATTGCGGAAGGATATGAATAGGACCCAAAATTGAATCATCTCTTTTTCAGATCTGTTTCTTCATTGTTATGTCGTCAGTGGTTCCTTCTGGATGTCGCATGACATCTTTCAAATTCTGTATATGAGAACTTCATTTTTTTTTAATTGTGAAATCTGGCCAGTGTACTGACAGAACATAGAACGGTTTCCATTTCCACTCTCCATTTGTGTATACTGTTGGTAAATGGCACGAAAGTAACAGAAACTGTAACCACATCGTACAAGACACAGATGAAGGAGGTAACATCCAATCACTGGCAATATCACAAGGTTAAAATCTTCTCGGTTATTAGGTCGCGTCATGTTTCTTCTAAAATGTTCGACGTTTCGACCCCTCTGCTGGGATCTTTCTCAGGATCTTTTGGTGCCCACTATTGCTAGAAGTGTTCCTTCTACTTAGGGACAGCCAGAAGGGCGCCAGTTCGCAAAACATTTTTACCTGGGTCAGGTGGCAGTCCATTGTAAAGATGGCCAGTTGGTGAAAAGTGGGTGGAGCAAGCAATTTAGGCCATTTTAAGAGAGACTGCTGTAAACTGAGTCTTCGTGCAAATCGTGGGAAGATCGTAAAACTCCGTGTACTTTCATATTAGAAGCTGGGATGAAACGAACCGAGTGGCTGGTGCATGTCTTTTGTGGAGGGAAGACTGTAAACCCCCAGACACCATTAAGTCGCCAGGCTCTTTTATCGAGCAGCAAAAACATATTTTTCATGGTCACGACTGTCTCGGAAGCTTAACAGCCTTCTTTCAGAAATTGGAAATGGTCAGCCTGGAAAGATTAGATATCTTCATAACTGAGAGACTGTTGTCTCGTCTAGGTAGGCGACTTTTTTGCCAAAACATGGCCATGCATACTGTCAGAATGACTCCTCCCTAGTCTAAAATCATTTTTACAGACAAGATAGACGTGGAGTCGCTGATGGCTCCCCTCAGGATATGCAAAGTGAAGGCTTGCTCCCAAGTGTGCGAACCGTGGTGCTGAGTCTGGATTGAGAACCAAACCAACAGAACACTCAAGAGGGGACATTAAACGAGTAGAGGACTGTCCCGTTGGTTTGTGAAATGTGGGAGCAGTTTCGTTTTTGCTAATTCGTCTTCTGTACTGAGGCTGGCGGAAAGGAGATGTGATTCTTTGCCCCCTTCATCTTCTTGTCCTCCCCTGGTGGAGAACTCCAGGTCTTCCCCTAGCGGTTGACACTTGTGACTGTATCTTGTGGTAGATTAAGAGCCAGAGGCAGTTTCCAACTGTACCGGCAATGGAACTGCGTATCATCTTGGACGTATCGTGGGTCACAAGGGTGAACTTATTCGTCGTGAATCGGTCGTCTAACGTTTGAGAATTCCAGCACGCACCGTCGTACCTGTGAGTCAAATTGGTTTGGCCAGACCAGCACTGAAATTTGCTGGGATTTAAGGACTCTGATAGAGAAGTTTCCCGCATTCTGATAGCCAGAAAGCGTAATTTGCAAATTTTCATGGATGTGTCGGAACATTACAGCTGCTGCAGCTCACCGCTCCTCGCCTACAGAGCGCTGTCTTCTGTTGCCAGCTGAGAAAATGTGAAGGGGTTAAATACTGCCGCATCGGCGTAGTGTCGTTACATGATATTCACAGCTTCCTGTCCTCAGGTGAACCATAGTTTCTCGTGTACTTGGTCATAGTTGATTCCATTGGAATAGAGTTCGGCCTCTCAGTGAATTCATGTAAGCAAATTCAGATTACGCAGTAAAAAGATTTAATTCAGGGGAGAATTTGTGTAGCTTCCACCCCAATGTATGGGTTACCTGTGAAACACCATTCCTTTTCTGATTTGTGTTTGTCACGTTTGTGTAAGATTTATCAGCTAGTTGTAGTTACAATAGGATTAATGAACCCTGTCATTATATTGGAAATATAAATACGCCACTGTTCTCATTCATACTCCCTCAACTACTCTCTGTTTTTACTTTATTGTTGTGGTATATGAGTACATCAGCAATGTAAGATTTAACCTTATTAAATTAATTAATTTGATTATTAATTTGATTTCTGAAAGTAACCATAGGCACAGACAATAAAAGTGCCACGAGGAAATTCACTAATTTATGTATAAAAAAAATAATGATGCAGCTGAAGATTTGAACTTATTGAGAAGATAATACTCTTCTTTAACTAAAAATAATGGCATTTAGCAACACTCAGACGTACATTTATGATTAAAGCAAGTGACAGCTTGCAATCGTTTTGAAACTTGATTTGCTGACTCGAATTTTTTCACTCTCTGTGAAGTTGGGACGTTCCAATGTGTGGAATGGCGCTTAATTTCTGGATCATAAGTGCAAAACCTTGATTTGTCACATGTTATAACTCTTTACAAGAAAGTGGGATTATTTTAAATGGTATTCAAACTGTCAATACAAACATTTTGACCAGCTTCTTTTGTTCGATCTTGAGAATTTTCGGCACCAGTTTCATACACCCTTTTCTCATTCTTTATCACTTCCTATAGTTTTCAGCAATGGAATGAATTGTCAATCGACGGTCAGATCGAATCCCTGTATTCGTCACGATACTCACTATTTGCCCAGGATTATTTGTTGCTAACAGGTCAAGTACGCTTTCGTAACCGTTTACGCTTCGAGTGGGCTCATGAACTAATTCTTCAAAATAATTTTGTGAGAAAGCATTCAATACAATTTCGGATGATGTTTTATGCCGCCGGCTTTAAACATATAATTTTTCCAGCATATCGAATGTAGACTGAAGTCGCCACTGACTATAATTGTGTGAATGGGGTACATATTTGAAATGAGACTCAAGTTTTCTTTGAACTGTTCAGCAACTATATCTTCTGAGTCGGGGGTTGGTAAAACGATCCAATTAATAGTTTAGTCCGACTGACAAGTATAACCTCTATCCATACTATTTCGCAGGAACTATTTGGTTCGATTTCAGTACAAGGCAAACTACTTCTGACAGCAATAAATACTCCACCACCAACTGTATTTAATCCATCCTTTCTGAACACTGTTAGATCGTTTGCTGTCGAGGCGTGTGTTTGAGTCAGTTAAAAAGTAATATGTTAGAGAGCTGAAATTACCATCGTTCTTCCGCTACTGAACTGTGCCAACCATAAGTCACTTCAATTTTATTTCGTTTTGTGTTTGTTATTAGTGTTGTTGCACCTGGAATAACTATTACTAACTATTTGACACTGTTATTAAGAAATCAACTTGTACTAATAAACTCAAGAATGTCATTTTATAGCTAGTCATCCCTGTGCATTATTATGAAACCTGTGTGATTACCCCCATCGATTTATCTATTGATGAGCCGAAAATTAGCATTTATGAACTTTGTTGTGCACAGTTCAACTAGTTTCGTTCGTTGAGGGAGAGATCTAGATGATCGCTAACTAGCATCATTTCTCACTTTCTTTGAGAGTGAGGGGGTGTTTCACGACATTGGTTGTTGGCTTTTTTCTTCATTAACTAATATTGTGCCAAGGTTGGCAAGATTTTCTTTTCTGTAACAAGGTTGGCAATAATCTGATTCACTGAGTCGCTGAACGAAGATGCCGTTTGGTCCCACTGGCGGAATCGGTGGTATTTCACGGTACCGTGGGTGGACTAGGGGACTTGGCTGTGAAATGAGTGCGAGGTTGTTGACTGTGGAGTGCACGAGGCGGGGCGCACAGAAGCGGAGGCGGTTCTCTGTCCTATCGGGCAGAGTATGTACTTCACGTTTTGGAACTTGTGTTGAGCTTGCAAATGTGGCTGTGAACTCTGACTTTTGGAGACTTGCAAGTGATCGTGGTTTGCTTGTGCCTAGAAGATGGAATGCCTATCAGGTGCTGTAATCTGGTGTTTTGCTGTTTCTGCCCTTGCTTAGCCACAGTGACTTCACTGGAACCTTGCTACATATTGGGAGACGTAATGTCATTAGTAATCATGTTCCACGCCGCACTGAATGTAGTTTTCGTTTCATACGAATAGGTACAACCTGTAGAATCACTTGTTTTAATTAATTTAGAGTCTTTTACGAAAGTGTTCCTAGTAGCCCACAGGTAGTGTTTTGATTTATTACATGTTGTTGTGGCTTTTCTCTAACAACTCAAGTGTTTCAGGTAACCATTTGAGTAATAGGTAATTTTTATGTAAATTGTAAACACACATGGTGATTGACTGTTAAGGTAAAATCGTGATATAACCATACAGTCAGGTCTTGGCAGGTCAAGTATCGTAGCAACCAAGTTTTGAGCAGTATTGTCCGGGATCCAAATCCGAAAGCAACCAAGTTCATTATAAAATGGAAGCTTTTAAATGTTACATTTTAAAAAATTGTGAAGTTCTGGAAGATTTGATTTTATTGCCATAAAGTTATTTTTTCAGAAATGCTCTGGAAAACACGGTGTTCAGACAATTGTTAATCTTCATTTTCCTCGTGAGATCTGTTTATACCATTGTTCATGCCGTCAATCTTCTCTCTGTGTAGTTGAGCTCAAGTTAAAGCTGTTTGTTCTGATGCTCCATGTGAGGCGTCGCAGCTAGGGCGCGATCGCCAATTTGTGCATTAAAGCTTTCTTGTGTGAATGTATGTGGGTTCCAGTGTAAGCAGTCAGAATCTTATACGATCTGCAACGGGCGAGCTCTGTCCTGCAGTCGTGCGTCATAACGATATGGCGTGACTGCAGTGTGTGAAAGTAGCGGTGAGGCGCTTACAGAGTAATTACATTCTCTGGAACTATAAAAATTAATAACTGATCTAGAAATAGCCCGAGAAACTTCACATTAGGTTCATAACCTTCTGTTGTGTAAAGGAACAATCTGTCAAAATCTAAAGTCAATAACTGTCATACTTTGGAAGTTACAAAAAAGAAAAGTCAGTAAAAAACTTAATTATCCGACACTTAAAAAACTAAATCAATATAAGTATGTTAATAGTTTACGAACTGTGACTATTTGAAAAGATATGATAACACCTTCAGTGTTTACATTCAAATTTGGAAAGATCTCATTTTAGAAAACTTTTCGTAATTTTGCTGTAGTAATAACTTTAAGAATTTCAAGTAGTTAATTATGTTTTGTGTTAGGGTGAGTGTGAAAGAGAGTACTTGTGTGAGTGTATGTGGGACATTCGCCAATATTAAATTTTCAGTTTGTAATCCCGTATAGGAACTTGCAAGTGTTCCAACTTTGTATCGTGGGAAGGAATCCACCAGCGGTTCCCCTACTAGTGGATGACGGATGTCCAAGCATGTTTGAATATGTAAGAGACAGCCAGAACGTTCGCGAATATATAGTTAAATTTCAGACGTAAAGTACAGCTTAAAGTTTATTTTATTTTATTTGTTTAACAAGAGAGTTTTGAGTTGCTTATTTTAATGACGTCAATGAGCTGAGAGTAGTGGTTGGTTCTTGCTAGATTTTGGCGTGAGCTGCGCCCTGAAAGTCAGTTCTGATTGACTGTAATTCTGTACAGCCAATAAGAAGTGAGACGGTTTGCCACCTAACACATGAGATAGAGGGGCTTGTAGGGGCAGAGAGGGAAGAAGGAAATGGTGGACTAGCTTTCAAAGGAGCCGGTCATGCTGAAAGTGTCTGAACGCATTATGTGTAAAATGAAGTGATATTGTGACTTCCGCATTTCGGCACAGTGATAAAGGTAGCTGGTGTTTAGCATTAACTATTTTTGAAATTTTAAGAGTCGAGAGATATTTTGTTCTGGAGCAAATCGCGTGTGTGAACTTTGAACTAAGAGCGTGGCGGTACTAAGTAAATTTTTTTTACTGAGCATTTATGGCGAGCAAAAACTTTATTTAAAGACAATCGCTGAATGCCGAGTACAAAAGTAAATAACAGTTTATTGACTGTGTTACTCTCGTAAATGATTTCGGAATTGGATAGGAAAAGTTCTGGCTGTTTGAGTGTGACGAGGACTGTGAACAGGAACTTTAATGATTTGAACACAGGTGGGCTGATGATCTTGCTTGATAGGAATAAAAAAAACCTAATGCAAGTTTAGAAGGACCTTTGAACTTAGAAATTTGACCAGCAACCCGTTTCCGATTTATTCTTTAGAGTGCACAAGGCTATTTTCAGCTTTTTGTACTTATAGTGGCCTCCGACGTGTAGTTATGAAATCTCAGTTTCTTCAACACTGCTTTTCTGAGATCTCTTAGGTAGCTGCAGTCAGGAGTTACGTGTGCAGATCTGCAGAAGTATCGAGGTAGGTGGACAATTTATGTTGCAGAACCGCCGTCGATGTGCGAAGGAGCGCGTTACGTCGCACTTGGAGCGATCTAAAGTGATTTGTTACGTATTTTTTCTAAGTTGTGGTTTAACAAATGTACCATATTCGTTATCGGTAGCTCAACTCAATCAGTCGACCCCATACTTTCATCCTACTGCCAAATGCCCCCACAGTGTAAACAAAAGATGTAATAAAAGCAACAGCCGCCTGAAGATGAACCCGTCGGCAAGAAACCGGAAGGAGCTATTTGTGTCAATAGTGGCAGTGACTGGTTTCTGTTTCCTTCTTTTCAAGAACGAAGTTGTAAAAACTTTCTTATTGGCATCTAGAACCTGTCAGCTTGTTGGTATTGCACTTAGAACATTCTTAATAAAGTATTTTTTTAAATTTGCCTCATTCTTTTTGTGGTGATGTGGTGTGCAGTATAATTACGTGGTATCAGAATACCTTCTCAATTTTTTTCGGCAGAGATCAGTTATGTACAAACAGAAATACAGTGTTTCTTCATTCTCCTGACAAGTTTAAGATCTGACACCCAGAACGATTTCCTTTTCCACCCATCATCTGTTTACTATCAGCTCCCGCAGGTGGAAGAGCTACATTACCCCATGTGCTGTACTGTATCTCCTGGGTCGGTCATGAATTTAAAGTTTATAAATGCCATGTATTGATAATTATTGCATGAGTAGCTGGCGATGTATGCCAAAGAGTAAACAAATGCATTATGTTGCAATTTATGCCTTGTTGAATATTCCATGGACATTCGAGATTCTGTGCCTAAACTTTCTATTCTGATTGACTTCTTCTGTTCTTGGACTCTAAGAAGAAAGAACGATTATCCGAGGTCCATCTTTCTGTAACAGTCTATGTAAATTATAAACGAAATTAAAATATAGTTGTTCATGACTTCAAACTTGTATATGGCACATAATTATTTATAAACCTAAACCATGCTTGGCCTGAATAGACGTGGCCTTAACGGAACAGTGACCACTGTTGGGCGCCATACTAGAAAATAATTAGTAATTTTCTTTCAGCTCATCTTCGAGACATGCCACCAGTTAGGACACTAAACTTTCTTTCAGATTCCACGAGCTACACGGTGGCTACGAATAATTCAATATATTTCACTTTCAAATTTTCTCAAGGTTGCGAGATAACATCCCAAGGCAGGTAGGCCTTGTTACAGGAGTCTAGTTCTAGTATAAGATTTCATCTGCAGAATATTATGTTATCTTATGTTGGTATTCAAGACGAAACCACTATCTAGAGTTACGGGTTTTATTACTTCACATTGAACTGACATACGAAATATTATATGGTGATATAAGCACATGAGTTTTAAAGATACCTTTGGTATATATTGAGGAATACCTGTGATAATTCAAGAGAGACATTTAATTACGCTGAACAACAAATTTGAAGTGAAAGTGCGTAAATTGCTTGATTTTGAGTTAGTTATGTTTATTTCAGTATAAAAGCATGCAAAATCATCATCTTCATAAATATTTAGTTTTAGGTTTTTAAAAAGTAATCTACATTTTTTAAAATAAATAACTCATTAACAAAATATGCTTTCATGTTACAAGAGTCAGCATAACATATTTTAAATGAATAATTGCTTGAATTATGTCATGTGTTATGCATTGGTAAATTTCAATGCCTTTCTGGAAGTAGAAAAGCAAAACATTAAGAAAAAAATGAAGATAATATTACACAAACAAAAATGCTTTGTAAGTCTACTTTGTACCAGAACTATGTAAAGCACAAAACAAAATATATAAGTTAAATGGTCGCAAATGTATATGAAGGATTACAAATGTTAAATGTCCGTATGTACAGTATACACAATGACATATTTTGTTCAGAGATAAATTCAGGAGATGACCGTTTTCGTTTAGCTTGACGTTTATACACATACTCTGGAACATCCCTTATGACAGTCGATAAGTAAGCTGCCAAAATATTAGGGTTGCACTTTCCGGCATTCCTCTCCTCAAATGTGGCAATATCTTGATGAAATCGCTCACCATGTTCATCACTTACTGCAGCACAATCTTTGGGGAAGAAGTCAAGACGACTATGTAAGAAATGCATTTTCAGTGAGATGTTGCAATCAAGTTTTTCATAAGATGACAACATGTTATCTACAATCTCCTTGTAATTTATTGCTCGTTTGTTTCCTAAGAACTGTAAACAGACTGTCTTAAAACATACCCATGCATGCTTCTCATCATCATGTACGATTCTATCAGAGGTATGGTCTCCAAAAAGTTCTCTAATCTGTGGGCCTACAGAGATGCCCTCCTTTACTTTGGCATCAGTTAAGTAAGGGAACGTTTGCCTTAAGTACTTAAACGCCTCACCATCTTTGTTCATTCCCTAAACAAAGATTTTCATGAGACTCAACTTGATGTGCAAAGGTGGAGGCAGACTCTTTTTAGGATCTACTACAGGTTCACTCTCAATGTTCTTCATACCTGGTTGAAGACATTTTCTGGTGGGCCATTAATGGTTACTGTAGTGAGATGCACGAGTTTGGCTATCCCATTCACAGAGAAAGCAGCAATATTTAGTATACCCTAAATGCATACCTAACAGCAGTGCAAAAACTTCCAACTCACCACAAATCTACCATTGGGAGTCATTATACTTGATGGCTTCCAGTAAATTTTTCATGTTTTGGTATGACTCATTCATATGCATACTATGCCCAACTGGAATAGAAGGAAGCTTGTCAAAGTACTCCTTTTAAGCTTAATTTCGACGAATCAATAAAGAGTCTCCACTCATCAGGTTGTAATTAATTCTTAGAGTCTTCATTAGACCATCTATGTCCACACATGTCACAAGGCTATCTTGCATGTTAAAAAAAGGAGTGAACTGTTGCTCTCTTCTGTGGTAAAATGAAATATTTACATTGCTTTCCAGAAAATTGCGCTGCTGCAGTCTTGATGCTAAAATCTCATCCTTAGCTTTAGAGAGCTCCAAATCTCTAATGAGATCACTTAACTCATTTTGAGACAATTTTTGTGGATCATCAGTTGATGATATATTTGGAAGAAGCTCTGGATCTTGTGATGTACATGGTTCAGGACATTCAGAATCCCCATGAGAAGTAATCTTATACTCTGTTGGTGGTTCAGGTATTGGCAATCCATCCCCATGTAGAATTGTATGTATGGCAGACAGAGTGTTAGGATACATCACTGCTCACTTCTTCTTAGATATTTCCTTCCTGATAGGAGGAACCATACAAAAGTAGTAGTCACTCACATGATTAGCTGGCTCACGCCAGATCATGGGCACTGCAAAGGGCATTGAACGTCCTTTCCCATGCATTCAATTCCTGAGGTTGCTAGCAGAAGTGTTGCAGATCACATGTCGAGTCCAGGGGTTTATCCTGATCTATTTTGCACCCAAAATAACAACTGTAAGCTTTTTTAATCAGTGGAGCTATTTGCTGTTTTTGTAAAACAAATGTCACTTCTCCACATACACAGCAAAATGTTTCAGCCCTATTAACACAAACTTGTGGCATTTTTGTTCACTTCAATAGCAGTCATTTTGAACAACTGGTAGTTAATTTGGAAACAAATGTGCAAAAATTGTTACATGCATTAATAAAGTTGAAGAGGAGGGAGACAAGAACATCAATAAAATTGTTAGATATGTTTATATCTAAAGTATTGCACACAAGTGAGGCCAGGGACAATAATATAATCCACTGTTGCTAGTTATTATGACTTTGACAAAATATAATAATATTTGATTTTTTAACTTAATATAAAAATCTGTGTATAATTATCTCACCATAATAAAACAGTGTAATATGAAAATGAGAGCTAATACTGAATTGTCTTTGTGATATTCGTGAGGAGCACATTAGAACTGATAGGAATTGACTATTTTCATTCGATTTACATTTTCATTGTTGCGTAGTGTTATTTATAATCACGTAACCACCCTGAATACTGAGTTAGTTTACTGATTGCTGATCAGTGTCGGGCTAATAGTAATGTTGCGTTATTAATCATTGAGAGACAGAGTGCATAATTACCTAACAAAACTGTAAGCATAGTATTATTAGAGTTATTTCTCTTTTGTTTTCACATCACTTTATTAAAAGCTGTCAAAGCATATTCACAGTTTCAAGCCAATATGCTTAGGGAGCTAATTCTCATTCACATTACAAAACTAGTTTCAAAGACACTATATAATTAATTGATAATTTGTACATCTAGCCTTCTGGGAAAGGAAGAATTACATCTATTAATATTCAAATAATAATTATTACTGTATTATTTATTATTAATTATATATATATATATATATATATATATATATATATATATGTATGTATATATATTACAGTGTCTGCACTGTACATTACTACAGGAGAATACAGCGAGTACTAGGGTATTATGGAGGGAAATTAAATGAGATTGAAGTAGCTAAGAATATTGAGAAATGAGGAAGATCTGAGTGGAAAGAAGGATGCACAACAAAAATTTATTTGGGGTGGTGAAGGCAAAGGAGGCCCTGCACAACTGCGGTGAGCCATGTATGTGTAATATTTTAGACTGTCAATATACCTTCGTAATGCTATAAATAGTGGTATGGATGTATCTCATAACCTTCACAGTGCCTTCTACTTTTTATGTTTGAGAGGGAAACTTCCGTTCTACAGTGAACAATGAGAAAGTGCCTCAGTTTTAATATTACTGAAACTAAGTCGAAAGTGTGCTGCAGAAGTACGACAGTAAAATCCGAAGTGACCGCCAGATGTAGACTGTTTAAGTTACATCTGTATTCTATTAACTAGTAGTACTGAATCTTACCTTTGATTGAATTTCCACTTCCCTCACATCACACGAAATTACGCCCTTCTGGTAGAAATTCGGTTGCCAAATATTTAAATTTAAAATTCCCTTATATTCACGACGTGGACTCAAAGTTATTGTTTTTAACATAGCTTACGATTATGGTTTCTTGCTGAATTGCCTATTTTTCAGGAGAATCGATTTTTCAGTAATAAATGAAAATATTGCTGGCTTCTTGCATCAATATCAACTGCCATAGAGAGTTTTCTTTAGCATGGTATGGTGTATCTACTGTTGGAGACACACAAACTACAATAAAACACTTTCACCAAAAAGTGTGAGGAAGGGACTTTAAGAAATGGCGGATTCCGTTGTTCACCATTTTGTCTTAATCTTCATTGGGTTAATCATACAACGTACATGAGTTCATGTCTTTATATTAGGCAAGTATGATTTTTTTAACTTGCTTCCTTTTCAGTTACCGCAGCAAATATTGCTGTGTTATTTTGAGTTTCATGTGTGAGCAGCGGTCATGAGTCCTAAATCTATAAATTTTATCTACCAGTTTGCTTCAGCAAGAAGTTTGTTTTAACGATCCATTCTCCTCATTCAGCCAACAAAATGAACGATTTTTACTACTTGTTCTTGATAATCTAATGAGGCCATCAATGTAAATGTTTCTGCGCATTATTTATTGATTCTTGGACATCATTTTATGATCTTCAAAAGAAATTCATTCATCCTTAAGGCCTCAGCGGAGGAGTTAAAGTTGCTGTGTCCAAAGTGAGGTGTTTTTCTTTATCTATAGGTGTGGTTCATGGAGTAATAGCATAGTTTTCTGAAATTTGACAAAATAATAAAACAAAGGACTTTTGAAACAAAGACTACACTTTGTCTTGTGTTTTTGGTCACGCTTTATGCAATGACTAATGAATATATTTAAAAAAATTAGCGTGTTACTCCTGACGGACGTGCCCGAGAAGAAACTGCACTGTACCTCAAGCTGATCGAATGGATTGCGGCCACACTGATAGAGACTTTTTTCTGTAATATGGATGAATTACTCCTTGGATATATCTACAAGGAGTATTAAGCTATTTTCAATTTTAATTTACTCATTAGTTATTGCAAAAAAGTGACCAAAACCACAAGACTAACCACATGTTTGATATACGTGAAATTTACTGGCAATTGCGAATGTGGACAACCATCAACTGTATAATGGTATGACTCCAACGAAGATTTGTGTCGGACCGGAACTCGAACCCGGATTTCCCGCTTATCGCTCGCGTAACCTAACCATTAGGCTATCCGAACACGACTGACGGTCGGACCCAAACTTCCATATGTCGTGAACCCTGTGTCAACTACCTGTTCTCACACATCAATTGGGTATATTCTCATACAGGTGAGACATTTTACTTGAAATCTACTCCCTCAGTGTCGGCGGATAAGTACGATATTGCAGTGCCTGTGAGATTCTGATTTACGACTGCTCATCCCTTCGATCAGTGTAGTCCCATTCTTGCTCTGCTTCATAACTGCAGACAGTTTTAGGTATTTCCATTGACTGCCCAGATTATTGCCTTATTTTTCCTTATCTTTTATTATAGAGAGAATTTGTCATTTTCCGCAGAACTGAAAGCATCCAAGCTGTGTGGGACAGTATATGTTATTTAAAGGAAGGGGCAAAGACGTCAAAAGGCTGTAAAACTGAAGGCTGAGTTCCGGCAGAGGTAGCTGTGGACGGAATTTGTTTCGTCCATTCCCTGCACACCAGGTGGTTCACAAGGCCAGCTTCCTGCCAAAAGATAGTATTGTTCGAAGAATCTTTCCAGAAAGACAAAAATCTAGCTATGTGTAGGCATTCAGAGGCGCCTCAGCAGCTACGCTGTGGCACAACGTTCTATTTCAGCTTTTAGAAACACACTTCCTCACTAGTTCATAATGTTATTTGCTGTTAAGCGCATACTTTTTGTGTGTTTCTGTGTGTAAGCTCTCCTGTTTGTCAGTTTCAGAAACGTACCATGGAGTGGAAGAGGTTTTATGTCCTCCTCCCCACGCCGTAGCACTACTGGTTAACAATAAACAATTACGCAGGAGTAGGAGTTCGTTCAGCCTTATTACAAGATTTTTACTGGACAGAACTCACAATATCT
Source organism: Schistocerca serialis cubense (assembly GCF_023864345.2). Taxonomy (NCBI): domain Eukaryota; kingdom Metazoa; phylum Arthropoda; class Insecta; order Orthoptera; family Acrididae; genus Schistocerca; species Schistocerca serialis. The sequence continues at coordinate 329,939,683 of NC_064644.1, read as the reverse complement.
GCTACTGTTGGCAGGCGGGATTCCTGCTTTGGCGGAAACAGCCAGCTAGCATTAAGCTAGAGAGCATTTGTTCAAAATGGCTCTGAGCACTATGGGACTTAACATCTGTGGTCATGAGTCCCCTAGATCTTAGAACTACTTAAACCTAACTAACCTAAGGACATCACACATATCCATGCCCGAGGCAGGATTCGAACCTGCGACCGTAACGGTCGCGCGGTTCCAGACTGAAGCGCCTAGAATAGCACGGCCACACCGGCCGGCAGAGCATTTGTTGCTGGGTCATTTTCAAGAAGATTAAACTAAATAAGCTTGAAGCTCTTTATATTACACATTGATTACAGTTTCAATATTTACCGAATCCCTTGTCTGAAATGTGGTAAAAAATAGCTAAATAATAAAATTGAAGCTCACACTGCACTTAGGCAGCGATAGGTTGTCGTGAACATAATTAGCAGGTGATACACAACGGCTTCGTCATGATTCATGGGTATTGTCGCTGTTCCTATTTTAAAATTTTTTTTTACACCTATTCATGTAAGACACCACAATTTTTTTTATCAATATTGTTTTCAAATCAGATACTGAGCAATGCGGCGTAATTTTTATTCCATTTAAAATGACCCTTTTCAGGAAAAATATGAAAAATTTTGATAATTAACATTAAATTTCAGTTTGTAAAAATATTTCAAAAATATGACCCCAAGTTATACACATTTTGAATTTTATTTGCTAATTTTATTTTGAACAGATCACAGCTGCGAGTTTGCAAAAGCTATTAACTTACCATGTTCTTTAGATGACAGAAAAGTGAATCATCATAAAAAATGCAATGGTTCCCGCAGTTCGAAATTAATTGGAACTTCTCATACACACCACAAGGAATCATACAAAAACTTATAGCTAAGCACAAAAAAAACCTGAATAATTTCTAGTGTACATAAGATTCTTTTTTGTCAGGCTTGTTGACTGTGGTCTGGAGCTGCATTCCGTGATTCTATAATTTCCAAGGCTCCATTTTCCCTCTCTCTCTTGGCTCCAGTGGTACTCTGTTCCCCTGTCATGTTCCTTCGTCGGAATTTTTGGATCGTTAATTACGCCAATTTGATCGCAAACTTAGAGACCGACTTCCATTGCCGCTCTCTCCTGCATTTCGATTCTTGCTGTCATATTCCCATTCTTTCCGAAGGACCCCTCGCACTCTTCTCTTTTCGCACATACTCATCAACGTTAATTAAAATTAATCTGAATGCCTCTAGACCATTCTTTTCAAAGCAAATGAAGGAGATATTAAGCTCTATTGGTATTGAGCTTATAAATAATAAGATCAGCTCACAAGTATTACGTGGGTGGTCAAGGCGCTGGTTTAGATTTGAAATCTCGCCCAAGTATGTTGCTATAAATGTGTTGCAGTGAGCGGTGGAGCCCTTATGTTGCTCTGCAGCTGACCAATACAGTTTCATGATTTCTGACTGAAATTCTTCGAATATTGCGCAGGTTCGTGTCACTGCCATCATCTTTGAAAATTACTTCTCCACTAACGTGGCTACTAACATATTCTTATTTCCTCTGGATTGGTCAGGACTTTGGTAAACTGTCTTTAAATTGCAGCATCCAAGTTTTGATACGTAGGTCTCAATCTGCACTATAAGTAAGAAATTTTTTCAAAGAGAAGAAGTGTTTGTCGTGAAGGTTTTGTCCATTACTGGACACACATCGTGTCGTTGTATTTGATTCTATCATAACGGCCCCATCTGGTACTAGAAAGGTATGCTATCTGATTGTGAACTCTCGCAAATACTCTGCTCATTAACGTTTCTCAGTCTGCTTTCTGCTATTGATAAGGAGGGCGCAGATAAAAGTAGCCGGTAAGTATAAAGCAAATGAAGTGAAGTTGCAGAAACGAAGTGCTGAAACGGTCCGGTTATTTATAAAGAAGAACTAAGATGAAAGATACATTTATAGAAGATGATGAAACTGACCTCCTGCTGTGCACGTCTAAGCATATTCAAATACACCCGGCATAAAGTTCGGATTTCGATGGCGGCAGCTTCACGTCTAATGTTGTATTTCAGTTCAAGTTTTGTGTGTGAATTTCTTTCACACAACTTACTCTTCAATTGTCCCCCCCTAAATGTTAACTGACTGCTCGGTCCTTAGTGAAGACACCATGGACTCGTTTCAGGGATACTTTAGAACTGTGGCATGTTGCCCCATCTTGCTGGAAGAAGCAGTATTGTCTTTCGTATTCAGTAAATTGAACACAAAATAAGTCAAAAATTTCCATATATGCAACCGTCTGGAGATTAGTATTAAAAATATCTGTCCAATGATACGCGTTTCTGTTACACCAAACCAAACGTCGAATTTTTTAGCATAGAGTGGTTGCTGAGACACTGTGTTAGGATTCTCCGCTGCCTAGTACCTCGTGTTCTCTGAATTTACGTGATCGTAAAGATGAAACCATGCTTCATCGCTCATGATGTAATGGACAGGACCTAAAAAACCATCGTTGACGTTATTCAAAAGCCACATTTCTGACTGTCATCCTCCCGTAATTACTGCAACCGTCACACGATATGGCTCCAGATTAAGACTTCTCAGTATCCGCTGGCAGTTCCTCCTACTTACATGCGCCTGTGGGACCAGTTTACTTGTAGACTTCTTTGGGCTCCGAATAATTCTTCGGCGAATATCTACAACAACGTCTGGTGTGTGAACTGAAGGAATTCTTTGTCGTTTTACATTTTGCCTAGGTCCGTAGGTGCGACAATTTTGTATACTGACAGTGCTGCTGTCTTTGCTGGTAGGTCTCTATCCGGATACTTGACCCCGAAAATTTCGCGGGTTACCATAATCGAACCTCTTTTCAGACATGCTTCCACAATTTCAATTCTTTCTTCTATCGAGAAAGTCACTTTGGAGACCGCAAAGAGGAGCGTCTAACTTCACTGATGAAATAAACTGAAATGCTGCCAGATGATGTCTAAAATCGATTACTGCATAAAACTATACGTTGTTGTAGCCGTTAAGTCGATTTCAGAAGTCGAAATATTGCATTCGCTTTGAAAGGGGAGGCGGGCTACTTGTAACTGCGCCTCCTGCACCAGTGGCACCTCTGCTCGCAGTCACTCAGTCTCCTTTCTTAACTGTTCTATACCGCGTCTGAGCGAGAGAAATCCTTCGGTTTGTTCAAGTTACACTGGTTCTGTACGCTCCGATATTATTCGCTCCTCTAGAGTTTGCCCCTTTTGACGTTATGATGCACTGGGTGTCTGCACCGAAATGCCCTATTTTAAATTTGTTCCATATACAAAATTAAATGAAATAACATTTTTTTTTTCAGAAAAATAGATTGTATGTGAAGATAGGTTTTGCGAAAAAAATTACAATAACAAATCAAAACACTTCCACGTGAGCTCCTGCGGTGACACGAAGAATGTCGAGTCTGTTTTCAGTTTTCATTCAGGTCCGCTGCAACAAGTCCGAAGGAACGGCGTCAATGACTTCCACAATACGAGTACGGAGGTCTTGAATGCCCCGCACTGCAGTGACGAACACCCTGTCTTTGGCAAGTAGCCCCCTAGAAAAACATCCATCGGTGTGAGGTCAGGAGAACGTGGAGGCCAATTCGTAGGTGCACGTCGTCCAATACAGCGTCCTGGAAATGTTGCATTTAAGAATTTCCGAAGATTCAGCGACCAGTGAGATGGAGCACCACGTTGCTGAAAACCAATGTCTGGTTCCAAGTCTTCAACCTAGAGAAAGACAAACATGTCCAGCATGTCTAGGCACGTCATTCCTGCGACAGTTGTTTCAGCAAAGAAGAATGGTCCAATCATCGTGTCACACATGAGGCCAAACCAAGCGTTCACTTTCGGGCTATCCCGTACCTTTTCCCTGACACTGTGTGGATTTTGCGACCCCCAAATTCGAACGTTATAGTTCTTCACAGTTCCAGAGACATGAAATGTGGCTTCGTCAGAAAACATTACACTTGACAGGAACGCAAGATTCCGGTCGGTTCTGTTAATCATTTTACATGCAAATTCGTATCGTCGCTGTTTGTTATCAGGTTTTATGGGCTGCAGTATCTGCACTTTGTACGAATACAGATGCAACCGCTTTCTGAGAACTTTATGGACAGTTGCATGAGGCATCTGAAATTCTCCTGAAGCTTGAAGAATTGATTTTCGTGGACTTCGTTAGAATATTTGGCGGATATCCTCAACTTGTTAGTCAGAGACCCGCCGACCTCCTACATGCCCCTTTGCAATGCTGCAAGCTTCCAGAAACTGACTGCGCCATGCTTTTATGTTCTTGGCGTCTGGTACTGCTTTCCTGTAAACACTTTCCTGTAAACACCACGAACCTGTCTTTGCACCAAACATTGGATTTAAATTCTGCGTGCCAACGTACAGTTAGTCACTTTTCCTGAACTGACGCTATTTCCTCTCCTATGGGCAACTATTCAACACTGAAAGTGCGCCAGAAGTTGAAAAAAATTAGACAGCAACTTTAGGTGTTTCTGCACCAAATGAACAAGTCAGACCTGCCTCACGTAATAGCGAATTTCGGTGTAGACACCCTGTACACTGATTAGTCAGAACTTCATGACAACCTACCTAATATCTGGTTAGGCCGCCTTTGTCACGGATAACACTAGCGACATGTCGTGGCGTTTAAGCAACGAGGTCTTGGTATGGTAGGTAGCTGGAGGGAGCTGACACCACATCTGCACACACAAATCACCTGATTCTCGTAAATTACGGGGAAGAGCTTGATGAGCTCTGATGCCACGTTCAATCACATCCTAAATGTGTTCGATCAGGTTCAGATCTGGTGAGCTGGGGATGCAGCACGTCAACTGGAACATGCCACTGTGTTCTTCGAACCACTTCATTACACACCAGGCCTTGTGACAGGGCCCATTATCTTTTTGAAAAATACCATTTCTATCGAAAAACATGATCGTCACGAAGGGGTGTAAATGGTCTGCAACCAGTGTACCATCATGGTGCCTTGCTCGAGCTCCACTGGCCCCATGGACGAACACATGAATGTTCCCCAGAGCGTGATGGAGCTGCCACTAGCTTGTCTCCATCTCGCAGTACAGGTATCAAGTAGCTGTTCTCCTGAAAGACGATGGATTTGCGCCCTACCATCGGCATGATGAAGAGGGTATCGGGTTTCAGCAGACCATGCAATTCTCTCCACTGCACCAACGTCCAGTGATGATGGTAACATGCCCATTTCAGTCGCAGTTGCCGATGTTGTGGTGTTAATATTAGCACACACATGGGTCGTGGGCTGTGGAGGCTCATCATTAGGAGTGTTTGCTGCACTGTGTGTTCAGACACACTTGTACTCTGCCTAGCAGTAAAGTCTGATGTCAGTTCCGCCACAGTTCGCCGCCTGTCCTGTGTTATCAGTCTGTGAAGCCTATGGTGTCTGACATCTGTAACGAGGCGTGGCCGCCCAATCCAACGACATCTGGTTGTGGTTTCACCTTGATTTCGCTAAATGTTCAAGAGACCCACCACAGCATTCCTAGAACACCTGGAAAGTCCTGCAGTTTCCAAAATGTTCATGCTAAACCTCCGGGCCGTCACAATCTGCTCTTGGTCAAACTCAGACAGATTGCATGCCTTCCCCATTCTACACAGGGACCGCACGCTCACTGACGCTACACGCATTGTGTGTGTGTCTGACTAGCAGCCATTCCTTGCAAGGTAACGCTGCTATCGCCTGGACTGGTTTATATAGATAGTTGGTCGGTGGTCATAATGTTCTGGCTGATCAGTGTGTTCACATCTTGTGCCGTCTGTACCCTTTGTCACAGTGAGCAGTTCGTTCCCTCTGCGTTTCGCAGTCTGGATTACACCTAGACCGGCCTGGCCGCGATGATTTCCACAGTTTGGAAACCTCGACCATCCTTCCATCCATTGATTTCAATTCGGAATCCATTTTTCTGTGTAACTCTTCTATTTTTTCCAAAATTACTTTTTTCTCCTTTGCTTCTTTCCTCTCTGCTTTGAGTTTCCTATCTCTCCTAAGCTTTTCTCTCTCCTGTGCTTCTTTCAACATTTATCTGAACGAGAGTGTAGCACCTCATATAATTCCTAAACCTGAGCTGCTGCGTGAAACGTTTGACTGTTTAGCAAGGACTTCTACTTCCCCCCTACTCGCTTATGGGTCCAGTTTCCTGTGTTTCAGCTACACCTTCCGATGTGTGTCCGTCACAACGTCCCGACACGAGCTCTAACGGATCTGTCAAATCCTCCTATCTAGCGATTATTATATCTCCTCTAGAAAGCGCTCTACTAGTCCTATCTACACTCCTGGAAATGGAAAAAAGAACACATTGACACCGGTGTGTCAGACCCACCATACTTGCTCCGGACACTGCGAGAGGGCTGTTCAAGCAATGATCACACGCACGGCACAGCGGACACACCAGGAATACATAGAAAGAAGGATCCTTTATTGTATGATTATATGATAGCGGAACAAACACTGGTAGTAGTTAGTTCTGCAAAATATCTGGGAGTATGCGTGCGGAACGATTTGAAGTGGAATGATCATATAAAATTAATTGTTGGTAAGGCGGGTACCAGGTTGAGATTCATTGGGAGAGTGCTTAGAAAATGTAGTCCATCAACAAAGGAGGTGGCTTACAAAACACTCGTTCGACCTATACTTGAGTATTGCTCATCAGTGTGGGATCCGTACCAGGTCGGGTTGACGGAGGAGATAGAGAAGATCCAAAGAAGAGCGGCGTGTTTCGTCACCGGGTTATTTGGTAACCGTGATAGCGTTACGGAGATGTTTAATAAACTCAAGTGGCAGACTCTGCAAGAGAGGCGCTCTGCATCGCGGTGTAGCTTGCTCGCCAGGTTTCGAGAGGGTGCGTTTCTGGATGAGGTATCGAATATATTGCTTCCCCCTACTTATACCTCCCGAGGAGATCACGAATGTAAAATTAGAGAGATTAGAGCGCGCACGGAGGCTTTCAGACAGTCGTTCTTCCCGCGAACCATACGCGACTGGAACAGGAAAGGGAGGTAATGACAGTGGCACGTAAAGTGCCCTCCGCCACACACCGTTGGGTGGCTTGCGGAGTATCAATGTAGATGTAGATGTAGATGAGCCGCGGTGTTGGCCGTCGAATGGCGCTAGCTGCGCAGCATTTGTGCACCGCCGCCGTCAGTGTCAGCCAGTTTGCCGTGGCATACGGAGCTCCATCGCAGTCTTTAACACTGGTAGCATGCCGCGACAGCGTGGACGTGAACCGTATGTGCAGTTGACGGACTTTGAGCGAGGGCGTATAGTGGGCATGCGGGAGGCCGGGTGGACGTACCGCCGAATTGCTCAACACGTGGGGCGTGAGGTCTCCACAGTACATCGATGTTGTCGCCAGTGGTCGGCGGAAGGTGCACGTGCCCGTCGACCTGGGACCGGACCGCAGCGACGCACGGATGCACGCCAAGACCGTAGGATCCTACGCAGTGCCGTAGGGGACCGCACCGCCACTTCCCAGCAAATTAGGGACACTGTTGCTCCTGGGGTATCGGCGAGGACCATTCGCAACCGTCTCCATGAAGCTGGGCTACGGTCCCGCACACCGTTAGGCCGTCTTCCGCTCACGCCCCAACATCGTGCAGCCCGCCTCCAGTGGTGTCGCGACAGGTGTGAATGGAGGGACGAATGGAGACGTGTCGTCTTCAGCGATGAGAGTCGCTTCTGCCTTGGTGCCAATGATGGTCGTATGCGTGTTTGGCGCCGTGCAGGTGAGCGCCACAATCAGGACTGCATACGACCGAGGCACACAGGGCCAACACCCGGCATCATGGTGTGGGGAGCGATCTCCTACACTGGCCGTACACCACTGGTGATCGTCGAGGGGACACTGAATAGTGCACGGTACATCCAAACCGTCATCGAACCCATCGTTCTACCATTCCTAGACCGGCAAGGGAACTTGCTGTTCCAACAGGACAATGCACGTCCGCATGTATCCCGTGTCACCCTACGTGCTCTAGAAGGTGTAAGTCAACTACCCTGGCCAGCAAGATCTCCGGATCTGTCCCCCATTGAGCATGTTTGGGACTGGATGAAGCGTCGTCTCACGCGGTCTGCACGTCCAGCACGAACGCTGGTCCAACTGAGGCGCCAGGTGGAAATGGCATGGCAAGCCGTTCACACAGGACTACATCCAGCATCTCTACGATCGTCTCCATGGGAGAATAGCAGCCTGCATTGCTGCGAAAGGTGGATATACACTGTACTAGTGCTGACATTGTGCATGCTCTGTTGCCTGTGTCTATGTGCCTGTGGTTCTGTCAGTGTGATCATGTGATGTATCTGACCCCAGGAATGTGTCAATAAAGTTTCCCCTCCCTGGGACAATGAATTCACGGTGTTCTTATTTCAATTTCCAGGAGTGTATTTTAAACAGTGCAATTATAAAATTTACTATCCAGTGAACAATCGCTGTCACATACAGATAAAAATAAATAACCCTAAACACATAGAAAAATCTTCACATACAAGAGAGACAAAACATTACACGCAATATCTCACAAACACATCCCCCCAAAATACACTGAAGAGCCAAAGAAACTGGTACACCTGCCTAATATCGTGTAGGGCCCCTGCAAGCACGCAAACGTGCCTCAACATGACGTGACATGGTCAGAACTAATGTGTGAAGTAGTGCTGGAGGGAACTGACGCCATCAATCCTGCAGCGCTGTCCATAAATCCGTAAGACTACGAGAGGGTGAAGATCTCTTCTGAACAGCACGTTGCAAGGCATCCCAGATTTGCTCATGTCTGGGGAGTTTGGTGGTCAGCGGAAGTATTTAAATTCAGAAAAGTGTTCCTGGAGCCGCTCTGTTGCAATTCTGGACATGTGTGGTGTCACATTGTCCTGCTGGAATTGCCCGACTCCGTCGGAATGCACAATGGACATGAATGGATGCAGGTGATCAGACAGGACGCTAACGCACATGTCATCTGTCACAGTCGTATCTAGACATATCAAGGGTCCCGTATCGCTCATACTGCACAATTACAGAGCCTCCACCGGCTTGAACAGTCCCATTCTGGTATGCAGGTCCATGAATTCATGAGGTTGTCGCCGTATCCGTACACGTCCATCCACTCGAACAATCTGAAATGAGACTCCTCCGACCAGGCAACATGTTTCCAGTTATCAACAGTGCAGTGTCTGTGTTGACGGGCCCTGGTGAGGCGTAAGGCTTTGCGTCATGCAAATCATTAAGTGTACATGACTGACCTTCGGCTCTGAAAGCCCACATCGACGATATTTCGTTAAATGGTTCGCACTCTGACACTTGTTGATGACCCAGCATTGAAATCTGCAGCAATCTGCGCAAGGGTTGCTCTTCTGTCACGTTGACGATTCTCTTCGGTCGTCGTTGGTCCCTTTCTTGGATGATCTTATTTCGGGCGCAGTGATGTCTGGGATCTGATGTTTCACCGTATTCCTGATATTCACGGTACGCTCGTAAATGACCGTAAGGGAAAATCCACACTTCATCTCTACCTCGGAGATGCTGTACTCTATCGCTCGTGGGCCGACTATAACACTACGTTAAAACTCACTTAAAACTTGATACCCTGCTATTGAAGCAGCAGTAACCTATTAGACTACTGCGCCAGACACTTGTCGTCTTATATAGGCGTTGCCCACCGCAGCTCCGTATTTTGCCTGTTTACATATCTGTGTATTTGAATACGCATGCCTATACCAGTTTCTTTGGAGCTTCAGTGTACAATCACATAGTAGAAAATAAAACACGCTTTCCACTAGCAATGCAGCTGCTGCTGAACAACGTGCAAAATAGGAATCGTAAATGGTCGTTACAACTGATTTTGTGTTCTAAGATGTGCCTCGCTGTACCGATTTGTCTAGGAAATGGCAAATGATTCCAGAAGAAAGATCGTGGATAAGGGTCGACATAAACTCTTCCCGTCTTGGTGTCTGTAAGACCTGCCATTAGCATATTTAAGACAAGCTCAATGGAATGCTCATAAGTCATAATCACAGATCAAAACACTGTCATATGTAATAATATAATAAAAGGGTTGGCACCTACTTTACAATAGAGCACTGTGTCATTGAAGAAAACAAATTAGGAATGCAGGAGTTATGGTAGCTTTTAGAGGGTGCCCAGCGGAAATAGTTTGTAGGACAATACTTTGGTACTGAGATTCAGATCAAGTCTAAATTTAAAAGGTAATTTATTTAATGAAAATCTCGACGTATGTCATATTAAAATGACAGAACATAACTTTCCATCTAAATTAACATAAAGTCTTTTAACCTTGACTGAGACATTGCTCCAGATTCGTTTAAAATACCGAAACACAAAGCTCTCTAGAAGCTCAATTTAATCATGAATGTACATCTACACTGTGGGAAGGTACCTTATCTACGAGGAACACTGCTTTGGGAATCAGGGAAGCTTATACATGCAAATCAAACAATTCCAAGACGCACGAAAAAATAAAATTCATCAGACAACTAAAGTTGCGGACCAATCCTGCAAACTGCAAGCTGCTTAGAAAATGGATAGCGCAAATTCAAAATGCGGCTCCAGACATGACCAAATAAGGGCAGCCGAGACGGCGGCGCCCGACGGCGTCTAGACCACAAATGTCCCTGACTGCTTCTCCAAGAAAAGTGCCCAAGATTTTCTTTCTCTAAACCTAACCACCGACTACAAAAACCCTACATGGAGGGGAGGACAACAAGCTATTGCCATGGGTGACCAGCAAGAATTTAGCTTTATCTTCGTGAATACGGGGAACCGAGCAAAAATTTCCCAATCTCAATTTATGGAAGATGGTACGTGCTGTTCTGTTGTTAATCATATTCCAGCCATTGGTCATCCCCTTTGCTTCTAAACAGGATGGAGGACAAGACTCCGATCATTGGATAACAAGATTTTAATGTAAAACCAACGAATTTTCTCACGATGGCCGAGGAGCGCTGTCTCGGCACATCTTTACATCTATATACAGGAAGTGCGTTTGTCATGTAAGATTTTATTCTGGGGACTTTCAGTAGCTTAGCGGCAGCTGCCTTCAAAGGAGGAAACTAACTTTGCTACCAAAGCGTGGGGCAGGGGAATATCGTAAATACTTCCACGAACTGCATTGCACTGGGATCCACTTCCCTCCTCCAGAAGCTCTATTGCTGACCTCCTGTGGTCAAGCTAGACAAGAGGATGAAATCTGGGCCCGCTCCTTTCTTGACAAGATAATTTAAGCTGTCATCCAGAGTTAGCAAGCCTAGTACTCTCCTCAAAAATAGCCAAGAAATGAAAAGAAAAACAATGAAATATAGATCAGTGATAAATTAAAGTCAAGTCACAATATTTACACCAATGTAAGTCATAGATAAAACTTTTACGCACATTGCCATTACTGAAAAGCTAACGCAAGTTTATTTCCTGAAAATTACATCACACAAATGGCTTTCATTATTTTTGATGCATTGCTGAACATTTTAGAAAACTCCTCGTCAAGTTCTCAATCATTTCTTGAGGAAGTGTTTCCATATCTTCCCAGATTGTGAGTTTCAACTGATTAGTATTGTGGAATCGCTGTGAGAAATCTTCGTTCACCAAATCATACCACAGGAAAAATTAGGAGCTGAATGATCAAGTGATCAAGCCGGCCAAAAGATATCACGGAGTCGAGATAACAGTCGATGTGGAAAATGGAACCTTAGTATAGTCATTGACTTATGGGCCGTAATGGCTGTACCCGTCTTCCTGAAACCATATTGCGTTTAAATGTTCACATGTGTGTGTGAATTCCTAAGGGATCAAACTGCTGAGGTCCTCTGCAAAGACGATGCGGAGGATTTGTAACGTTCCGGGGTGGCTGCGAAAAGGTCGCTGAGGGCTTCGTTGCAGAGCTGCAGGAACTAGTCTGATATTTTTCGACTTTCTAACTATTTTAGGTCCCTTATGCCTGGCTTACAGAGCTCTCTATTGTTTTATCCACCCGGAGATTGTGCTTGTTTGGAACATAGAAATGGCGGTCTCTTTCACAGTACAGTAGTGCTCGTTGGAAAACCGCAACGATCTGCATACGACAGAACTCAACTGCCTTAATAGCCATCTGCATTGTCCAGCGTTTCATACTGAACTGACAATGAGTGGCGCACTATATGGGACCGATTAGATGCGACGGACAGTTCGAGCACATATCTATCTTAGCAGGGTGGTCAGTTGAAAATGAACTATTTCCGAGGGCCACACTGTACGTGTCCGCCACCAGTAGCTGAGTGGTCAGTGCAGCAGAATGTCGATCCTAAGGGCCCAGGTTCGATTCCCGGCTGGGTCGGAGATTTTCTCTGCTCAGGGCCTGGCTGTTGTGGTGTCCTAATCATCATCATTTCATCCCCACCGACGCGCAAGTCGCCGAAGTGACGTCAAATCGAGAGACTTGCACCCGGCCAACGGTCTACCGACGGGAGGCCCTAGTCACACAACATTTACATTTACCCTGTACATAATATGAACAGCAACGGTCGTTTAACAGTTCCTTGGACTATCCCATCTTGCTTTTAAATCTGAAAGTTTCTCTCCGATAACAATGTACACACAAGCAATCAATCTGGCCTACATCAGTTCCCTCAAGAGTTTTAATACATCAATGTGAAAAATTTAAGGACGAAAGTAAATTTCGCATGATGTGTCACTGTCAAGTAACGTAATTCGTTGAAACTTGGAAAGAATTGCTACATTATAGCACAAGGTAACTGAATGAAATAGGCATTTAAAAGAAACGAAGTGACACGTCTATTCAAAGACAATAATTACAATGAAGTCGCCGCGATTCATGACGGTTCCATGGACATTAGCAAAGGCAGGAAGTGGTTCTTATTTTAAGATGTGTAATCATCAAGTACAGCAGTGTATGGTCTGCAACGTGGTACCATTGCTGGCCGCAAGTTGCCAAGGAGTTCTTGTGGTAAGGCTTTCTATTCCTCGGCTGGATGGTCTTTGGTGCATGTGGATTAGCTGCAGTACTTTGCCCCAAAGCATCCCACGCTTGCTCAGTGGGGTTTAAGTCGGGATAACGGGAAAATCAGACCATTCGCTGAATATCCTCTCGTTCCAAGAGCTGCTCCCCCTGGGCTCTTCAATGCGGTACCGCATTTTTATCCATAAATATGACGTAAAGGTAGAATGCACTCCAGAAAAGACGCACGTGAAGCAGGAGTACTGTGTTACAATAGCGTTGACCGTTGAGTGTACTTTATTGAAAGATTGGAAGTCAGTACGCTCATGCAACAATATGCCTCTCCGCACCATAACACGTGGACAACCTGAGCAATCGTATTCTAGAATATGTCTGTGTGTATAACGTATTCCCATTATGAGGGCACATCAACTGTTGTCGAATATGATGATCTTGGGCTCCAACTGTCATTGTGTGAGGAGGCATAATGTGGCTTGGGTGTACTGACCTCCAAATGCTTGAACACTGTACATAATGTTGCATGGGTATACTGATGCACAAATCCTTGAAAACTGTACATTCAGCAGTCAATGTTATTGTGACACTGTAATCTTTCCCCGTACACCAGCGACCAATCAGCTGTTGTAAATAATGTTGGTGCATGAATGGAGCGCCTTACCACAAGAACTCCTTACGAACCTTGTGAGCGGCATCAAGCCACGTTGCAGAGCATGCATTGCCGTCCATTGTGGTCACGCACCACGTCCAGGGGATTTCATGAATACCGGCAACTTCAGTGTAATTATTGTCTTTTAATAAAAGTGTCATTTCTGTTCGTCTCATTGTATGTGTCTTACAGTTACGCTGTACAGTACTGTACTAAACTAAAGTAAAGCAGTATAGCATGAATGGTTAGGAGACTTCGAAGGGCAGGTTCAGCCGCCTCATTGGAAGGGTTTTTCCTAGCAAAAAAGAAGGAATTGGGTTTAACGTCCCGTCGACATCGAGATCATTAGAGATCTAGCCAAGCTCTGATTGTGTCAAGGATGGGAAAGGAAACCGGCCATGCCCTTTCAAAGGAACCATCCTGGCATCTGCCAGGAGCAACTTAGGTAAATCACGGTAAACCTAAATCTGAATGGCCCGACGCGGATTGAACCGAATGCGAGTGCGCAAACTGCTGAGGGTTTTTCCTAGCCTCCATGCTGTCGGGCAGCTTGTCTTTGAGAGGTATGAGAGCTGTGTGCGTAAGTGTATCTGTTAAGTGTAGATGACTATGACGATATGTGTGTAGTGTAGTGGTAGTTTGATGTTGGAGATGATGAGAGGAACGCGGTGCCGGCACACACCCTCCTTGTCTCAAAGAGCGCCAAGGGCCCGCCGAGCTTAACATCCCCATCCCCATCCCCATCTGACGGAGGGATCACAATCAGCAGTGTTGCATGCCCTTACTTCATGAGACTCTTCCTGAATGTTTGGAATTTAGTCCATGACATTTGCGCAAAGACTGGCGAACAGCGGTTCTACGCCATCGTCTTTTCCGTTCTGTTCGGTCTGCCGTAAATGCAAAGGAAAAATTGTCAACAGCACTGTAGCAGTTCTTTCTACCAGTATTAATGGCCCAAGTTTCATCAAGCTATGTTACTTGCCAGTGACACGTCATGAGAAAATTACTTCCGTCCTTAAAATTTGCACGCCAGTATATATTTGCGTCGCTCAAACCTATTCAAGTCAGTCACAGTTAGAGTGTTGACGCAACTGCATTCATGAAAATGCTTTCCAATGGCACACCCACTATATTCTCTAGATGTATCACACGACTTGCAGCCGCATTCCCCTCGCAATGTGGACTATAATGTTAGTAGTGGCCATCCCTGTTATACAGTGAAACTCCATTCTGCTCTTAGAGCTATATTTTGATCTGATGGCAGTAGAGGGGAGTCGGGGATTGAAGTCCTTTGCTGATAGCAGATCTGAACGCCGACTGGCCGAGTAGTGAATACAGCATTCTAACGAAAGCCACTTGGAGGTGGTGGCCGAAACGTTGGTCCACGACACATGACGACGAGGTCACACATTTGATAAGGTCTTGTTGAAAGTGACAGCGGTTTGCGGATATCTACGATAAACATTAATACGATTTATCCTGACCTATCTGGGAGCATGTTGCTGACACGTATAAGATCTCGTTATCTTTCTCCGCATGTTGACCTGGTATAAAGCTCTCGGGTATCTAACCGAGTGAGTTCGTCGAAATGGTGTTATGCTTCAATGAGTGTCACTCGTATCTCCCCACACCCAACCAAAGCCCGGTCAGAAGAATGTAATGGTAGTGAAACTCATCGAATCGTCGCGACATTTCGACGAATTCACTCGGCTGGAAACTCGAGAGCTCCATGTTAAGGATGCACTTATTTCCACAGTAGACTCAGCATTTTGTCTCTGCCCTGACAGTGATGACACTTGGTTTTGCCCCAACCGACTGTATAGGGAAACTGCTCATACAGCAAGCCATTTGTTTTTATGAAATTTGATTTGCAGCACATATTCCGGTCATACTTTTCGATACGGCGAGTGAGTTTTTGTAACGATTTGTACTGAATGAAAACTTGTGAAACCTCCTCCCGCCCCCCGATCTCCGGTAATCCTCCGTGTTTCCCCAGTAATCGTCCACTCGTGCAGCTGCAACGTCAGGATGAGGCTCTGTCAGGCGCCTGCTGTGTTGTGACAGGCGTCAGTGCAGGAATTGTTTCCGCCGCTCTAGTGCGCACGAACGTGGCTTACAGTGCGGGCTTCACACACCAGCGGAAGGTTATGAAATCCTCGCTGTACAACACGTTCGTCGCTAGAACACGAAACAAACCCGCGACTTTTACTGAAAAAAATTCTCAGCGCAACGTGAATGAAACCAGCACAATTAATTAGCCTTTTTTCTCAGATTAGATTTTTCCTGTGTGCTATCCTCTATTTTGGTTCTATTACGCGAAAAAATGCATAGTGTGCATTTTGATTTCAACACGAGAAGGGGAGCGGTTACTTCAAGGCTCCTAAGTTCATAAAAATTTAAAAATCTTATTTATTTTCTCACTAAAAGAGTGTTGTACAGAAGTAATTACTTAACTAACAAACTTTATTACTTTCAACAAAAGTATAAATACTGTTGTCTAAGCTTTTATAATAAAATAATGAAATAATAATAAAATAATAAATGACTGTAATGGGTATAAGTGCAGATATTTTTGTAGGTGACTCAGGACAGTGTACTCAGCAACATTACATCAGTATTAAATTCATTTTCAGACTGATAATTATTACTGTTAGCAGTAGCATGTTTTTGGGTTGGTTAGTACCTCCAAGTACATGTGGCAAGAGCAAGTCATTAATGCTTACTTTCCCATGGGCTGCAGTTAGTCTTTACTGACAGATGTAGTCCACTTAGTGATGCAGTTACAACTGTGCAGTAAACATTGGGATGTTAAATTTGTGATACGTTTGTGATAACACTGTTCGGCGCAGGTAAAAATAACCAGTACATTAATGAGTGTACGTATTAAGGTACTATATATAAAAATATCTGCACTTATACCCGTTACATCCTGCATGATGTTCCTGAGGAAAATATGCCGTTAAAAATACATCTGTTTTAAATATTCCTCTCTTCTGTGTGTCATGAAAACTTTTGGTGATACTCAGATACAACTTGAAGGAAATCATACTGTTTGTGTTCCTCGTTTTACGTAAATAATTCGTTGCAGTCCTCCATCAGCTTCACGGCTCTATCATCCATAACATTCACAATTTTCAGTTTAATGGCTATCTGTATAGTATTGATGAAAATTGTGTTTTCATGCCACTCTGAAAGATCTGTCTTAAAGAACTCGTAGCCCAAGTCGAACCTCGTTTCGTATCTTAGAAGGAATCTGTTAGATCCCATTAGTCATCGCCCTGTGATGAGTCTGATTCCTACGTGGAACCTTTTAATATTTGCTTCTGGTGTTACAGACTCTTAATTCAATGTATTGCTTATATTCATCTTTTATTCAAAACACAGTTTCGGGTCAGATTTCTGGTTTTTACAAACCCACTTCATGATCGATAATCTGATGTTTATAATGTTATGAGGGAATGCTGGAATCCAAGTACGATGTAGGCGCAGAAGGGGTACAGAAACACTTTTCGATGTACATACAGACAAAGAAAATAAGAATATTACAAACTTCCGTCTCTCCTTTTGCTGATATTTCAAATTAATTATCGAGCATAAACGTTGTCAAGTAATAAACGAGTGACACCACCCACTTTAATTAATAGTTAACTCCTGGAGCATGGCAAGTGATTTTATGAGATTTTGATTTGCCATTAAAGATCGCAGTTATTTCTTAAAGTACTCTGTAATTCTCATTAGGCTGCTGGTCACTGTATCTGTAACAAAGTCGAAGACTCAGAACAAGTGTTGTTCATCCAACTGTGTCTTTACCATTCGGTGCTAAATTCCAATTTGAAATTGATCGAAGTCGATTTCAATCAGAGTTATGAAAATTTTTCAAGGATGCTATAATTAGACCTGTGCTTCAAGGACAATTTCTTCCTCAAAAATGTCTGTGAAAGTGATTTGAAACATGTAATACCTGTAAGATAGTTACAAATTCGCAGCTTCTGTGTCGAAGTTCGTGCTTTTTCTCAGTGAATCGTAATTTTCCACACAGCTAATATGGCTCTTTAACGCACCGTCAATCCCCGAAAGTTGCGCAAGAAAAGATAGATGGCAGAATTGCCAAATTAATGCTGGGAGAAGGAATGGCTCAGTTCTGTCTGTCTCCCTCTGCTTCGTTTGTGGTCACAGACTCATCAAATCTTCCAAATAATGTGAATTGTAAAATGAGAACACATTCTTTTGAGAACTAAGCAACCCATCAACGTTAGGTGATAAATAAAACTGTGCAAATATGTTCAATTTCAGTCTGCGGATCACTATTCTTGCGCGTCGCCCGGAGTGGCCGTGCGGTTAGAGGCGCCATGTCACGAATCGCGCGGCCCCTCCCGCCGGAGGTTCGGGTCCTCCCTCGGGCATGGGTGTGTGTCTTGTCCTTAGTTTAAGTAGTGTGTACGTCTAGGGACCGATGACCTCAGCAGTTTGGTCCCTTAGGAATTCACACACACACTTTTCTTGCCATCTGCCCATCTTAAGATCGGTTAGACATACGAAAATGAAATTTTACTGTGATAACTAAAATTATACTTGTCCGTTAAGACTTTATATTACAATTTACAAAAGACGTAATAGCTGGAACGCTTGTAACGTTGAAGAGTGCCGTCTCTCTGCAGAAAATAGATTGACGTTCAAAAAACTATATCACTTAAAACAATTAAAAATAAAACCCTTTAAAGGAACTTTAAAACCAATTCTAAGAAACATTAAAAAAATTAAGTAATCGTCTTTTGTTCTCTATATGATGCTCATACAGTGAGCTTCCCCCGGCAGGCGCACTTCGCGGCACTCTTCTTCTGACGTATCCATTTCGCCGTTCAAAAATGGTTCAATTGGCTCTGAGCACTTAACATCTGTAGTCATCAATCCCCTAGAACTTAGAACTACTTAAACCTAACTAACCTAAGGACATCACACACATCCATGCCCGAGGCAGGATTCGAACCTGCGACCGTAGCGGTCGCTCGGCTCCAGACTGTAGCGCCTAGAAACGCACGGCCACTCCGGCCGGCGATGCAGTCAAATTGGGACATTCTCGAACATGCAAATGACTGGCATTTCAGCAAAACCACATAGAGTATGTTACGCCATCTAGATTCAGTACGTAACGAAAGATCACGTAGTGGGTTTCTCATTAAAAATCGCGTCTGAATGATATTTGTTTGTGATTATTCCTCTGCAAAAAGATGAAATGTTTAACGTCACGTTTCATAATTCGCTAGCGGTAACATAGTTGTGAACAAACCAATGAGGATTTGCAGAAAATAAATGCGTGGTGTAATGACTGGCAGTTATCTCTCAATATTAGTAAGTGAAATCTGTTGCGTATAACAAGGTGAAAATCCCCATTAATGTATGAGTACAAATTAAATGATCAATCTTTGGAAGCGGTAACATCAGTCAAGTATCTGGTTGGCTCAAATGGCTCTGAGCACTATGGGATTTAACATCTGTGGTCATCAGTCCCCTAGAACTTAGAACTACTTAAACCTAACTAACTAACCTAAGGACATCACACACATCCATGCCCAAGGCAGGATTCGAACCTGCGACCGTAGCGGTCGCGCGGTTCCGGACTGAAGCGCCTAGAACCGCTTGGCCACTTCGGCCGGCATTTCGCCGTCGCCACTATGCATGACGTCACAGCTGGTGCTTGGCGGAGCGTCCTATCTCATTCTGCAGTAAGGCTGAAAGAAGTCTTTAAAGATGGCGTAAAATTAGTATGCATAAAATCATTTTGCTCGTTAAGCAGTTTTTCTCGGTTTTCCATTTGCTGGGCCCAAATTTTCCGTTCCTGCAGCACAATTAGATAAAAACTTTTTGGAGCTCTGTGTAGTTACTTACATTTGTTCACTTACTGTGCTAACTTCATCTTCACTATCTTCTACATGCTTCCCAAACGTTGTCCAATTACTGTGACCGCAATGTTCTTTGTATCGGATCTCAAAACTTCTCCCATTCTGCCCTATACAGGGCGAGTCACTAGCTATTTCCACCTAGAATAACTCCGAAAGCATGATAGTAGCTGAAAAGTTTGTGGAACAAATGTTGTATGCGGCAACAAGGGCCATAATATAACGTTGGTTTTATATTGCTATGTGGGGTCGCGTCAGAGATATGAAGGTCAACTTTTTTTAATGGGATGCTGTAGTTTGGTACTTATTTTCTAATAGCGGCTATCGAGACGAATCCAATGATGTGTAGCAGTAAGGTCTTTGAAGGTCAACGAAGGTCAAAATGGTGGCATGAACGTCCGTTTACAGAAGGTGTTGGAAGTGATGACCATCCAATGCCGCAATCTTCTTATCATGGATGGCGTGGTATTCCTTATCACTTCGGGACTTATCGAAGCACATGCTCTGACAATTCTCTCTCGTATATCGTGCCATTGACGCGTAAACACCATTCGACCTGTTTTCAAATACAGCACTAACAGGAACGGTGAGACTAGTATCGTCAAATCAAGAGAATGTGAATGATGTTTTCCTTCGAAGAACATGTCGATGTGCTTCTCATTTACGGAGAATACCAATGAAATTCAAAGACTTATACGCTGAAAGATATCCTCAACGTACTCATCCTGCACCTCGTATATTTAAATATGTGTATGATAAATTGAGAACAGCTGGATCTTTAAGCCGGCCGAAGTGGCCGTGCGGTTAAAGGTGCTGCAGTCTGGAACCGCAAGACAGCTACGGTTGCAGGTTCGAATCCTGCCTCGGGCATGGATGTTTGTGATGTCCTTAGGTTAGTTAGGTTTAACTAGTTCTAAGTTCTAGGGGACTAATGACCTCAGCAGTTGAGTCCCATAGTACTCAGAGCCATTTGAACCATTTTTTTTTTTGATCTTTAACGTATCGGAAACATATCTAGTAAAGGAAAGTTAATAACGAGGAAATGAAAATTGGTACTCTTGCCACTGTGGTTCGAGATGCTTGTGTTAGTTCGCGTCAAATCACAAGGGAATCTGGCATGAGCCAGAGTAGCGTTGTTCGTGTTCTGCATCGCCATAAATATCATCCTTACCAATCAGCCTCTACCAAGAATTAAGTGGTACAGATTGTATGCGTCGCACTGAATTCTGCCGATGGGCTCAATTTCAGATTCAAATTGATGACATATCTATTAATTTGATTTTATTTACTGACGAGGCTACATTCACGAACCATGGATATGTTAAATTGCATAACATGCATTATTTGGCAATTGAAAATCCATGTTGGCTGCGGCAAGTTGCACACCAAAAACCGTTGTCGGTGAATCTATGGTGTAGATACTGAAGGACGGAATTATAGACCTCAATTTCATCGAAGGAAATCTTAATGGTAGAAAGCACACCACATTCCTGCAAGAAACATTACATCTGTTTTTGGAAGAAATACCTTGGGGAACAAGGAACAGAATGCGGTATCAACACGATGGGTGTCCGGCACAGTTTTTGCTGATAGCTAGAAATTAGTTCCAGAGACAGTTCCCAAATCGTTGGATTGGACGCGGAGACCTGTCGTGGCTGGCTCGTGCGCCAGACTTGACACCTCTGGATTTTTTCTTGTGGGGATTGGTAAAAGACATTGTTTATGAAGACGTTCCAACTACACCTGAAGATATACGAGAGAGAATTGTCAGAGTATGTGCTTCGATAAGTGGAGATGTGATAAGGAATACCACTCAGTCCGTGATAAGTAGATTGCACCACTGCATTGATACCAACGGTCATCATTTCGAACACCTTGCCAACCGCTGCGGCCGAGCGCTTCTAGGTCCTTCAGTCCGGAGCCACTCTACTGCTACGGTCGCAGGTTAGAATGCTGCCTCTGGCATTAATGTGTGTGATGTCCTTAGGTTAGTTAGGTTTACATAGTTCTAAGTCTAGCGGACTGATGACCTCAGATGTTAAGTCCCTTAGTGCTTAGTGCCATTTGAACCACTTCGAACACCATCTGTAAATGGGCGTTCATGCCAGCTTTGTGACCTTCGTTGACCTTCAAAATCCTTACTGTTACGCATCATTGGATTCGTCTCGATAGCAGCTATCGGAAAATAAGCACCAAACTATAGCATACCATTTAAAAAAGCAAAATTGACCTTCATATCTCTGAAGCTACCCCACCTAGCAACAAAAAACAAAAGCCATATTATGGCCCCCGTTGTCCCATGAAACTTTTGTCCGACAAACTTTTCAACTCCTATCATACTTTTGGAGTTGTTCTTGGTGGCAATAGTTAGTGACTCACTCTGTATAATACTTACCGCACATTTAATTTTGTATAGCTCAGAGTTACTGTGTTTGTTTTGCTTTCTCGTGGCTGGTCTGTACCTTAACGTAAGCACCAATTTCGCTTCATTTTGATATACCATGATAAATTTTTTTGGAAAACACACGCCCTTTTTGTATCAAAGTGACAAACTTTTTTCTTTACTTTGAACTTCATACTTTCGTCACTCATAGACGTAAATTTCTCTCTGATTTTAGTAAACTTAAGCCTGATTTATTGTGTCGTGTGTTCATTAGCTGCAGCGACTTGTGCAATAATGCCTAATTCAAATTTGTTAATTCTTTCGTGGCCATTTGTTGACAAATTGCCTTTTGGCCTGTGCCTCCGGTTCTTCGGCCGACGTTCGTAAAAAAAAAAAAAAAAAAAAAAAAAAAAAAAAAAAAAAAAAAAAAATTGAATGTCATGTAATATTTTGTCTAATGTAATATCTTGTATAGACACCTTTTATTATTCTAACACGTTCCACATCATTACGAAGTGTCGTATTCATGATCTATAGAACAAGTACTAATCTAATCTAATCTTGCGGCCTTCTTTCTTGTTGAAGCTATTCCCGGGTTTTTGTATTTCTATTGCTTCTCTGAACAAGCAGATGTGATATTGGAGGGTGAAGTCTTGACAATGCCACCCACTCGTGCTGGCGAAACGTCAGATAAATCATCAGACGATCGTCGGCAAAAGAACCCAAGACAGAAGCCAATAGGCAGTTTGTCAATACGTAATTTTTTCTTAATTCATATTCCTTGAATAGTAGTCCAATGACTCTGTTGCACACTGCATAAGCTCTTTTATGCTGTGCTGGGTGGCGTGAGGTCAATCCTTTAACGTTATTTGAGCATGTACCCTTTCCGTAGACGCTGAAAGCATGCCTTCCTACCTCCTTTCTTAAGGCCAAATCGAGAAGCTGATTGCTCCATTCACCTCAATTTCTAGTGTGAGGCGTAAATTTGGATACTGCTCGTTTAACGTTTACGTTAATTCCGGTACTACTTCTCTCCATCCTTTGAGCAACAAAATATCAATGCAAACTTACCCCTCACTTGTAATAGTCGACATTAAAGCTTTTTTTCTATATTCTGTTATTCCTTAAGCCGATCTCCCACCGATTACTCGCTATTATTATTTATTCTATGGGAATAAGAGATATTTATATGACATTTGTCTTGGTAAACCGTATTAGGGATCATCTTGTAATGTAAAGTAATTATTATGGCCCGATAAGTCAAGTCATACTCACTTTCCTATATTCACAAAATAAATACCGGTAGTTGCGCAATGGATAATGCTGCTAACGACAGTGTCATACCATGACATCACACAGAAGGGGAAGGGGGAGCGGCGGAGGGGGGGGGGGAAAGTATTTCGTAATGCCCGACATTTAACTAACTTTCCTTCTGTACTCTTATTCTTATCTGAGACCATTTACCTTCTTTCTTAATAATTTTTAAGAGTTCTGTTATTCTTTCCTAGTTTTATTGTTGGACATGAGAGGCTGAAGGTTTTTTAATTGTGAAAAACCACTATTTTGAATTCAAAGATTTAACACTTTTGTCGATAAAATAGGTTTTTCTCATACTCACGAAAATAGTTTAGCCTCCATTTTTACATAAATATCCGAAATAAAACGGTTTGTTAATTAGAAATTGGGACTTTAATTGCTCTCTTAAACTAAATTTACGTGTTCCACTCTGTTGGGATACAGTAGATAGTAATGGTAGCAACATAGCAAATTTTGTCATCATTCGTCATACAGTGTCATCCGAAGCATTCTGTTCATTACGCAATATCGTTTAAACATTACTTAGTGAGAGGCCAAACAAATGAGACTACCAAATGCTTGCAATGTAGCGTCTCATAGTATAGATCTTTACCATTTCTTTCAAAAAATGATCGAAGTTAATTTATCTTAATTTTTTTTAATGCTGTACTGAAACCTACCTACTGTGCCTTATGATCATCAGAATGTACCATAGAAGCTATCACATTTACAACCCATAACTAAACCACAACCTCAAAAATAATCAGATATATTCAGTATTTGTATTTCTCTGGTAACGCTTACAACCGTTCGAGAGAGCGAACAAGCTACCATAGATTTGAAATAATCTGCACCTATCTGACTACAGATACAAACACCAAACTAAACCATAATTATGATGAAAAATTAGGGATGTACCAAAATTTGTCACTTTGTATCAAATATGATTTCTATTCCAAACTTATTCTGGCAAGGTCTAAACTTTTATTCTCCTTACTAAGTTAGCCAGAACATACATGGCCAAGCACGTGGTATCAAAACCTATCACAAAGAAAACCTATCTGAAAATACATAAAATGTTCGAAATCGATTTCATTACACATCCACTTCCTGATACACATTACACAATAGCTAACAAGCGTTTTAATGAGCACCAATTACAGTGAACCCTGTCGTTGCTGCATAAAGAGAACTACCTCTATATCCAAATACAAATTTCTTCAAAATTATTCCGCATGACTCTGAGCTCAGATAAACGCTTAACATGGCGGGTAATTCAACTGTATCTCAAATAATACCGAAATTCAGTGCTCGTTATAAACACATGCTGCAGTACATTGAACAACACCATAGTAGAAAGAAAACTGCGAAAATATGAAAATTTACCTTGAGTCGCTACATTGAAAAAGTTTCTTCACGATTAATACACATTTGGAGCCAGTAACAAAATTAGAAATTCCACATTATAAGCCACAAACACTCAGGAAAAAACCCGTTGGTCATGCCAAACACAAGTACCACTACTACACGAAGAAAACATTGATAATTTGGTAAAAACCTCACATAACCATGTCTCAGAATGAAACATTTTACCCCCGTTTTTACTTATTGAAAAATAACTTCACCCACACAAAAAGATGCCAGGCTGACAGCCTGCACCACATTGAGTTACCAAGTACTAACTAACTAGCTGAACGAGCAAAATTATAAAAACTATACCATCTTCTGAACTTTCCCTGTTAACGTCGACTTTAATAAATACGTTTCTAGCCTGATCGACGATGATGTAGCTCATTTTGCAACAGCATTGTCTTACCAAAACGACATCCGATATGGAGACGACTGCACACAACAGGTCCCGGTAACAGAGTGAGGAATTCGGCCACCTGGCTGCCAGTGCCCTCTTTCAAAAACTGAGGCGAAGGATAGCCCTCATTGGCTGACCGGCCTAGCTACCTCTAGACTATCGATACAGCCTCTGTTAGCCTCTTTCCTCAACCTTCCCTTCTACTCTATCTTTGTAAACTACCACCTTCTACAGTTCCTTGGCTAGTCGTCTGCTAGTTATCAGCACACATACTTTCATTGATTCATTCTTACATCTACCAGGAAGGCAAGGAAGAGATGAAGGAAATGTGATGAAAGATTTAAAGTAATGCACTGTTTGCGGACATTGTCCTATTCTACTGCCAATGGTGTAAGAAATACTGCTTTGTAGCTTGCCATTCATCATCATCATCATCAGCCAATTCAATCATTAGATGATGTGGCCTCTTCGAGTCGTGGATTCAGGTAGGCTTTCAGAAGTCTTCTCCAAGTGGGACGGTCTTGGGCAGTTCTCTGCCAGGTGTTACCAGTGATCTTCTTGATGTCTTTGTCCCATCTGTCTGGTGGTCTTCCTCTAGGCCTCCGGTGCTTTCTCGGACTCCACTCCAGTACTAACTTCGTCCATCTATTGTCTTTTCTTCTTGCGACGTGGCCAGCCCACTGCCATTTCAAGGAACCTACTCTCTCTAAGATGTCATTAACCTTCGTCACAGACCGGATGTCATCTGCCCTTTTCCTGTCCTTTCTTGTATAGCCCAGCATTGATCTCTCCATGGCTCTCTGTGCTGTCCTAAGTTTCCCTTTTGTGAAAGAGTTCAGTGTCCATGTCTCGCATCCGTACGTCATCACAGGAAGAATGCATTGATCAAATACTGCTTTCTTCAGATTTACTGGCATTTTTGATCTGAATACTTTTGAATTCTTCCCAAATGCTTGCCAGCCAAGCTTGATGCGTCGATAGATTTCTGGTCTTATGTCTCCCTTCATATTTATAATCTGGCCAAGGTAGACATATTCACTGACCTCTTCTAGTAGACTGTCCTTGACTTTCACATCTCCAGCTGGGATCCATTTGTTGGATATTACTTTTGTTTTGGAAAGGTTGATGTTCAAGCCAACCAGCTGACATTCCGATGCAAGATCTGTAACTAAGTTTTGGAGCACAGCGAAGTCTTTGGCCAGTAAGGCAATATCATCAGCAAATGTCAAGTTGGTAAGCCTTCTTCCATTAATTCTAATTCCCTTGCCATTATGATAACAAAATTATTATCATACAAAACTGCTTGCAAATATTTAAATAGAGCGTACTTCCAGTACATCATCATCATCAACATACCATATGTAATAAATCATCTTCCCTTCAATCACTGGAAAGGAGCTAACAAATTCTTTCTGAAAGACATTCACAAAAATTTCCGCTAAAATGGCTGATGAGCCATTTGCCATGGCTAATCCTTCATCTTGCATAAAAACCTTGTCATTGAAGATAAAACATTAAAAGTCAATGTGAACTCTATCATATCCAAAACTTCAAAGATTTCACACTTTATGTGACATATTTTTTCACCATATTATTTTTTAAAAATGATTTCTTGTGCTATAGTAATTGTTCTATAAAAATTGTTACAGCTCCACAAAATTCGGTAAAAATCGGACTGGCTCTTCATGATTTAATACTTTCCATTTCCCCTGTGAATTACGTATAGTCCATCTCCAAACTGGAGAGCGAGCAGGTGAGTCCCCACGCCTTCTACCCAACTGCGTCACAAGGAGCACCGACAGACTGTTTCCCAACGCTGAATCCGCCCTACTGCGACTTGTCTTTTAAATGGGTGGCAATGCAACGCTTAGAGACGTCTGGCAATGCTTATTCTCAAATGTGTTAAGAGTTTACGAAATATAGGTTAACTAATAGATCATCCAGGAAAATGCGTAATAAATACAGCACCTCTGGGGTATACAAGATTGTAAGTATTGTATAGGACCGTCTTGGGGAATTTTTGAGATCCGATACAAAGATCATTGTGGTCACAGTAACTGGACAGCGTCTGGAGCGCTTGTGAAAGATAGTGAACATGAGGTTAGACCAATAAGTGAAAAAATGACGGTGACCACATAAAGCTACGAAAGGTTATTATCTAAATATGCTGGAGGAAGTGGAAATTTACGTCCACCAAATCAAAAAGTGAACGGTACCTAAACTGGAAGTCCAACTACCTCCCTCCGAGCGCCCCTGCCAACGGATACTCGCTCTTCGTTTCCTGCATAACTACAATTCGGTGGCCGCGATATGTCCTATTCTTCACCCAGGTGAGCCTATGACAGCGAATGTTTCAGATTTCGGGATAAGAACAAAATCATCTGTTTCAAAACTAGTGCAAAAATGGTAAGAGGTCTGTTGTATTGCCGGCCGCGGTGGCCGAGCGGTTCTAGGTGCTTCAGTCCGGTACCGTGCTACTGTTACGGTCGCAGGTTCGAATCCTGCCTTGGGCATGGATCTGTGTGATGTCCTTAGGTTAGTTAGGTTTAAGTAGTTCTAAGTTCTAGGGGACTGATGACCTCAGATGTTAAGTCCCATAGTGCTCAGAGCCATTTGAACCATTTTTGTGTTGTATTATTTCAAAACATTGACAAATTGATCAGAAATTTGAATCCGCTTTATTTCACCTTTGCTTTACTCGTATATTCTACAGTTGTGCAGAAGAACACTATGATTTACAGTACAAAGTGATTTACTAGGTGCTTTCCAGTACATACAGTGTTATTACAAATGATTGAAGCGATTTCACAGTTCTACAATAACTTTATTATTTGAGATATTTTCACAATGCTTTGCACACACATATAAAAACTCAAAAAGTTTTTTTTAGGCGCTCACAAATGTTCGATATGTGCCCCTTTAGTGATTCGGCAGACATCAAGCCGATAATCAAGTTCCTCCCACACTCGGCGCAGCATGTCCCCATCAATGAGTTCGAAAGCATCGTTGATGCGAGCTCACAGTTCTGGCACGTTTCTTGGTAGAGGAGGTTTAAACACTGAATTTTTCACATAACCCCACAGAAAGAAATCGCATGGGCTTAAGTCGGGAGAGCGTGGAGGCCATGACATGAATTGCTGATCATGATCTCCACCGCGCCGAAAATTCAAAGCGTTTGACTTTGTCATCGGGTGTCAAGGCTTGTAGCAATTGTAAACGGTAAGGCTTCTGCTTTAGCCTTTTCCGTAAGATTTTCCAAACCGTCGGCTGTGGTACGTTTAGCTCCCTGCTTGCTTTATTCGTCGACTTCCGCGGGCTAAGCGTGAAACTTGCCCGCACGCGTTCAACCGTTTCTTCTCTCACTGCAGGCCGACCCGTTGATTTCCCCTTACAGAGGCATCCAGAAGCTTTAAACTGCGCATACCATCGCCGAATGGAGTTAGCAGTTGGTGGATCTTTGTTGAACCTCGTCCTGAAGTGTCGTTGCACTGTTATGACTGACCGATGTGAGTGCATTTCAAGCACGACATACGCTTTCTCGGCTCCTGTTGCCATTTTGTCTCACTGCGCTCTCGAGCGCCCTGGCGGCATTAACCTTAAGTGCGGCTTCAGCCGAACAAAACTTTATGAGTTTTTCTACGTATCTGTAGTGTGTCGTGACCATATGTCAATGAATGGAGCTACAGTGAATTTATGAAATCGCTTCAATCATTTGTAGTAGCCCTGTATAATTCGTAAAATCACATATAGAAACCTGTGATTCTTCAGTTTCTCCCGGCGTAGTTCATGACGAAAGAGTTCACGGGTGAACAGCCGGGTGTTAGTGTCCAACGGGGACAATATTTAGGCAAGCGACCACTTTGCGATCATCAGGTGCGCTGAGAAACTGACCGCCGAGGCGCCGTCGCCAGCCTTTTATCTCCTCCGCCCCCTCCTCCTCCAGGTGTTCGCAACGCTGTCTGCGTAAAGGCGCGAAGCGTCCAACATCCGTTCAGTTCGCAGTCCGGGCCCAGGGGCGCGTACCGGCGGCGTCTTCTTAGTATCTCTGCCTATTCTTGAAGTCAGTTCGTGGTGGGATGTCCTCTTTTTCCTTTTAGTCGGATTCAAAGCGGGTTCTCAGGCCTTATTAAGGATGTAACCGCTATCTCGATTGATCAGCGGTTCCCGTACTCGATTCTCGATAGATTCTTTAATGACACAGTCCAAGTAATTGGACGTCTCTGTCAGAACCTTTATCTGCTCGTAATTCATTCTGTGTAATTCCGAGAGGCAACCGCCGACTTGTTAGGCTGCTACAGTCTGCTGTGCCGTTGATGTTCTTGGCAACGATCTTCGATAGTACGCAGCGTTTGACCTATGTAAGTCAAGCCACATTCGAGGGGGATCTGGTAGACTCCGGATTTCCGTAGTCCTAGATCGTCGTTGCATTACCAAGCA